>NW_025223257.1:1866384-2241674 GCF_014066325.1 Apis laboriosa
AAAAAAAAAAAAAAAAAAAAAAAAGAAAAAAAAATTCTCTCGACAAAATAAAATAAGAAATCCGATGATGCGTGACACACGTCATTCCCATCGAGTAAATTAACTATAATTGAACCGGCCATGTTAGTTAATCCGATCTTCCTATGCGGATAATTGCATAAAAAAAAAAAAAAAGAAAGAAAAGAAAAAAAAATACACGTGTCAGTTTCACGCTCGCAGTTTCGTTCCATCCAACGCGCGATCCATTTTACCATTCGAGATTAATCACCTGTTAAATCGTGCACGGTGTGCGCATATCATTGTCCATCGAACGAAACAGGCCACTCAATTATCCGCAACATCTGCCGGGTTACAGAAAAATACCGAAATCCTCGGAGCGAAACACGGCCGGGTTTATGAATTAAGTTAATTAGTCGTCGAACAAATGAAGCCTGCTCGTTAGCGCCAGTCGATTTCGGTTTCCCTCGACGCGAGGGGTTGGGGAGTGGAGGGGAGGCTAGGTTAACAAGTTGAATTAACGATGTGGATCGAGTGGTGGTTCTCTCGTGTGCGTAAATGAGAGTTAAAAAAGATATCCGTGTGTGTCGAATGTGGCCTTGTTTCGTTCGATTTCATTCTTCGAATCTGTTATCAGAGACCCGTGACTTCAGATTGAAATAATTTCCTGGCGACAACGCGAAACACTTCGAGATTGCTCGGAACTTGAAGATGGCATCGAGAAGAAGAGAGAATCGTGGTAGTGGATAGCAATTAAGGTGAAGAATCGAGGGAAGATCTTTATTAGGAGGCACGCGCGGTCGAAATTAGGGTAGAGATGACCTGTTATCGTGGCATTGTCTCTTTTTCTGACAAAATTGTGGAAGATGAGGGGACGAAAGGGAGAAGAAAAATATTCCTCTCGTTTCTTCTCCTCTCGTTGCCTTCGTTCTATCGTTCTTTTCGTCGCTCATTTCGATGAAATATTTTTTTTTAATTTATATTTGTTGCGACACGAGTGGAAAATTTATTCGAATAATATTTGAATAATGAGGCTCAATACCGCGAATATTAACTCGAGGAATCTTCTATCTTTTATTTAAAGCTCGATGATACCTAATATATCGAATTTTGACAAGCGCACGAAAAGCGTACTTGTAAAACAGCGAAAAATAAAAAAATAGAAAAATAGAAAACGTGCGTCTCCATTTATTGGAAAGATTCATTTGACGTTGCGATCAATTCGTCGTCATCAATTAAAATAGGAAATTCCAATCCACGTACAAACTTTGTAGAGATTGAAATATTCCAATTTATTGCTAACAAGATACGATGAAATATCATTATTCATATTTCTCGAAACGGTAGAGATAGAATATTCCTAACTAAGGCAGCGTACGTGTAAGTAAATCGTGGACTTTAAGTACGGAACCGTGGAAGCTCGCCTGTTTGCGTGTGTATTGGGTTATCCGTGTATACGGATAGGTGTACACGATGTTTCGTGTACCGTGTACACAAGACTGAATGTAATTTGCAGGAATCTCGGAGGGGGTGGGATCTCGATCCCGCCGTGGTGACATAGACATTGAATTTCCGGCATCTCGCCGTTCCGTATTGAATCGATCAATCAGTCGTATTCGCGTTAATTAGCTTGTAGCATAAAGTGTTTGCCATGTCGTTTAATCCGGATTGCGTTTGTATTTCACGCACCGTAAATAAATTTATTCCGGAGTTGGTCCGATGCGTGAAAAATATTTCACTTGCAATGGGAACAGAGTTGAAAGGAAGGGGAGAGTTGAAAGGAAAATTGAAAACGTCGAAAGGTTGGTAAAATTATTTTTGTTCTTGTGTGATATTTATAAATGTGTGACCACATTCGTTGATTGGCAGCTTACGTTCTGCATACTGCATAATCTTTATAGAATTATTCGTAAAAATTCATAGTCTTCAAATTTTGGATGATTTAACTAATGTTAAATCAAAGAAAAATGATGGCATATATGGAATTTTTTATATATTGATAGAAAAAACAAATGTGAAACAGTGAAAAACACAATGAAATCCAAAACAACTGTGCATATTGTTGACGATACTCGAACGTTAACGCGCAAAAGAAAACTCTTTTACTCGTTTACATTTTTTTTTTTTTCATGGCACAATAGTTGGATAGATCTCACTGACGCGTACGCTTTAAATGTGTAAAAATCTGCAGTGATAAGTGAATTACATCGAAGAAATGAAGAACTCGACGAGCAAGATACGCGATAATTATATATATAACGAGAAACAAAATGAAAACGTCGAACGAATGCATCACCCTGTACAAATCTACCCCCGTTAGAAAGTTTCCAAGAAACTTTTTTCTCGATCCGAATAAAAAGAAACGAATAAAAGGATCGACAGAGTGGGGATTGATGGAAATATTTACCGATGGGCTTTCGCAAACACGGAACCCTATTGACAGTGTGCACCGGCGTACGGAGAAACTTTCGGAGAGCAGCAGCCTGGAAACTTGGCGGAAGTAAATTCATTCCGGGATAGGCGTGTTGATAAACATCTTAGCACAGTTGGGTAACCGTTATAGAAACGATAGATTTCGCGATCCTGCGACCCGGGTCGCAACGTCTATCGTTAAAAACCTCTTATTTCCACCTGAAGGAAGGAAATATCAGCAACGAAGGAAATCGGTTCGATTACCTAATCGATCGAAGCTTAAAACGTGCAACTTTCCTTTCTTCCATCGGTTGGAATGGAATGAAAAAAAAAAAGTGGAGAGAGGAAACTATTCGAGAAAAAATTCGATCCATAATGGCGGTTAAACGTCACGTAACTCGATCCTTCCGCTTGATTGAAACGGTAACGTTATAGCTTTCAATCGGGGAATATCTGATTTTCCGCGTGAACACGAAATTTCCATCAAACGTGACTCGTGAATTTCAAGGTGTTCTCGATCGATTCGAAACGCGTATATCGCAGATGGAAGGAATTTCCGTGGAAAAAGGATCGTAGCCGCTGTTAACTCGCCCTTCTCGGCCGAGCTATTTATCAGTGGCGAAGGATTGCAGGAGAAAGTTGGCGCGAGTAAGGAACGAAATACGAGAGACGTGGATACGTTTCCCGGTGGAATATAGTGGACACTGGCCCGGGCACATCGAATCAGCTTTCTCCTTGTTATCTCCCGGCATTTGATTCCTTTGCCATTTTCTGTCCACTCGCTCACTCTTTTGTCCGTGGATTCTGGGGACGACGTTTCCTCCGGGGGCTTCTTTAGCCGCGGTGGAAATAAAGATTCGGCCAATTGCTCGAATGGGGGAAAGGGTCCGTTCGGACCATGAAACAATCTTCTGATATTTTACGCTGATTTTTTTCTTTTCTTTCTTATTCGACAAACGTCACTACTGGGATACGAAAATCTTTTCCTCTGCGAGTCGACGCGAAGATTTCGACGTTAGGTGAATTGAGAAAGAGAGAATACGTACGTAATTCCGCGTTATAAATGTTTAAGAAATGATTCGATAGGTATGAATAGGGATTGATGTTCGAAGGAAGGAAAATTTAATCTTAAGAATATTTAAGATTTCTCAAAGGGAGTTGGAACGACGAAACGTTGCCAGAATATTTTCGCCAGTTTCGAAAGTTTCGGTATCCCTGACGCGGTGACAAATAAAACTGTCAGTTTTGCATTCATATTCCTCCCTTCCGTCGTATTTTCAACGGGTTCCGTTCTAATCTACTCCCCCAACACCGTTCACGAAACTTAAATCTGCCGTGAGTTAGTCTCCCGGAACGACTTAAACTTTGACCAGCCGGCCAAATATTAACTCTTTGCACCGCGGACCAAAGAGAAGAATTCTTTCCACCCTGATGAAGAGAAACTTCCGGAATCATTTCAAATACGAGCAGCCTCGAGTCAAAGTTTGCCCCAACTCTGGAAAAAATCATTTAATCAAGATTTATCCCTGTGTGCAAGTGCAAAGACGTATTCTCTTCTCGCGAATGAAAATGTATAAAACAAAAGATGGAAACATCGAAACTTTGAATCTTTTCGATTACTCTTCGTAATTCGACGAGTGATCAACAAGACATTAATCGCGATTCATGGATACGTTTCAATGCTGATCGTACAACATTTGAATCTCGAATTTTTTTCTTTCTTTCTTTTTTTTTTTTTTTTNTTTTTTTTTTTTTTTGTTCAATTCTCTCGCGTGAAGGATAAAACGTTTTTTATTATACATTTCACGCGATTGACAAGAGAAACGACAAGGGATAAATCTACCATGATAAACCTTTATGATTGATTTCCTGTCAATTGCGGAATCACGATCAAATATCGTTACAGATCTATCGAAAACTTCCAATTTTTTATAATATCTCCTCGCCAAGGATAAAAAGACTCTTCGACATTCCTATAGGTGACAAGTACAAGTCTGTGATAGATAGAGCTTGATCGATCTTCCGTCAATCGCGGAATTATAATCGAGTTATGCGCGTTTATATGTATACCATGCGTATGCACATGCATATAAACAAGTACAAAGTAAACGCGAAATTAAATACGGATCTCGATTTTTCTCAATTTCTCTCCAATCCAACGAAATCGAAACGTTTGTTAACGTTTGTCCAACGTTCAAGCGGCGAGAGATTATATACAGAAAAACTTCTTAACCGAGAGGCGGATCGAGTCGAATCATTTTTACGATTCTTTGGTGGAGAGCAAATAGCGGGGAACGCATTAAAACTCTTTCTGGTGGAACAGCGGAATCGTTTTCAGCGAAGATTCCGTGCCGGTGAACCACGGTGCTTTAAAAGCGCATCCTCTCCCCTTTCACTGAACGTTTATGGTTAATAATAGTTGGAAAGCTTGGGGCCCCGGGGCAAAAAGGCTTTTAACCCACGTGTATTTTCCATGCTTTCTCCGATTGCACGATTCCGCTGAGATTTCGCGACCCGGCCTCGATAACGTACGCAAACATCATCGCGATAAAATAATTGCGCGAAAAGGTTTCACTTCGAAATTATCGCAAATATCGGATTTAATAATGATGTAACGCCGAGATGAATTTGCATTTGAATAATTATATGTATATATATATAATCATAATACAAATGGTATTATGATTATTTTCTTTCTTCCTCTTTTTTTTGCACAGGGATTTGTCACGTTCTTTTCGTCGTCGAGAATCTTGATTCCGAAGAACCGTGTTTTATGAACCGTGATTTATGAAAACGTGCTTATCCGATATTTTGTACGTCGATAGAAAGAAATGCAAAAATTTGTTTACGCGTTTTCGTTTTCTTGTTCCTTTTTTTCCACTTTGATACAAATATTTTCTTCTTCTTTAAATGTATTTTATACAAAATCAAGTCAGATTTAAATTGCACGATCGATGCACTCTTAACTACTCGCACAATCTTCTCTAAACGTTCTTAAAAACGTTCCGACCATGCTTTTACGACGCATTTTCCAAGTTTAAACTTGGTAAAGAAGTTACGGGAACGTCCAGATGATTCACGATTTTCTAACAATTTCATTATCGCCCTTTTCAATATTCAGCAGCCTCCTCCTTCCCTCCTCCCTCTCCCCTTATTATAGAAAATTTACTTTTTTCGCGCGACGTGCTAGTTTAACGATCGATTTATCGTTGCCAAATTAATAAAACCACGATGGTCGAATTGGGTACGCGAATTTTAAACTCTTAGCGAAAAAGAAGATTTCCGATAATTCTGATTCTGTAATCCTGTAAACTCGTCTCATCCTCCTCGCTAATTCCGTCTGAATTTTTTCAGAGAAGGAAATATCTCTGAGATAAAACGAGCGTACCCCGCCACGTAACCAGCCACCTCGGTGGAAAATATTTTTCATCGTGTCGCCGGATTTTGTCGCTTATCAACGTCAAATTATCACGACGCGTGTGAAAATCTTCACGAGTTCCTTCGCACGTAAGTCGGGCATCCAGTTCCAATTATTTTCTTCCAGCGAAATAGTTCTCGCTCTTTTTAATAGACGCGTTTGTCCCGTGGGGTGAATTAACCCCAGGAGGCTGGGTTTTTTAATGATCCGATAATTAAGCGAGCCACCCTCCCTCCTACGTAAAATTCGATCATCAACCGCGTCGATCAAGAGGGAAACAGAGGAGAAGTTTTCGGACAAGGCTTGTTTTAAAACGCTTGTACAGGGCTTGGTTTAAAGCGCGCTCGTGAAGGTGCGGTTCTTGGAGTTCAATATTTTCGTTGGCGCGGAAAATCACACAGATCCCTTTCATCAAGCGGGCAGAACGGTTTAAAGTGGCTGTAATTTCTAATTTCCATGGTAAAATCCGTGGTTGCTTGTTATGGTATTATGCAAATTAGGGCAAAGAATTACGCGAGCACCCTTTTGAGGCTTGCTAATTAACGGAGTGAACAGGAGGAGTCGAGGATTAAGTTACCCATTCTTGAACCAACCTTTCTACTTTCAGTTTCAAAACCAAGTTTTTATTTTTTTCTCTCTTTCCTTTCTTTTTCTTCCCCCCCCCCCCTCCCTCTTTTAAACGAGTCGTAAGTTTTTGTATCTACGCCCAAATCGAACTTGATTTTTCACCAACGACATCAATCGTTCTATTTAAATTAATTCTCTTTAAAGATTTCGCAAATTCTCTTTTTTGCAAATAACAATTTCACGAATCTCTCGCGAAATTAATTTATCGTGACGCACGAAAAAATGAAGTAAAAGAGAGAGAGAGAGAGAGAGAGAGAGAGAGAGTAAAAGTTACTCTATTTTTTATCTAACATTAATCGCCCCGAAACATCCGACGTGTCAAAGGATTAAAAGAGGAAATGGAGAATACTCTCGTCTCGCTCTCCTTTGACAATGCACCAAAGAATAAAGAATTCCTTTTCTTTTCTGTCGGTGGTAGGAAGAAAGGGTGCACGGACATTTGGATGCTGCACATCGTCGCATCGTTAGAAAAATCCTTTTTCTTTTTTTTTTTTTTTTCGCCTTGGGCGTGCTCGCGGTGAAAAAGTCTCAAAGAGGAGAAGGCTTCCGTCGCCGATACGAGGAAACGAACGAGACAAGAGCACTCGCCCGTGCGTCTTACCTCGTTAAGAGAATAATGCCCTTTCCGGGAGGGAGGCGAGTACTACTCCGGACCAGCGAGTATCAACGATGCAGACGCGCAAAAAACAACCACCGACACCCTTAACAAAAGCCAATCAACCCCTTCGGAGGGGTTGTTTGTTGAAGCGACTCTTTGTAGACGCGTCCGCACGATAATAATTTAATATCTCGCGCGAATATTTTGATAAAGCTTGTAATTAAACGGGACGATGGCGGGCCGATTAAAACGATAATTTGAGGAATTTGAACGGGGAATAATAACGAATTTGCTCCCCCTCCCCCGAATTATTGAATTATTTTTAACATCCCGGATCAAAATAACCGAATATTAATTGAATTAATCTTACGTTCGGGAGAAAATTAATTTTTGATTGATCTTCGAAATCGAGGATCAAGATTTTTCACCGCGAACGTTATTATATAATAAGAGTATTTGACGTAGCGCGCGAGCTACGTAAAATAAACGCGAAATTAACGAGAGATGAAATCTTTGTTGTGTGTAAATAATATGAAATGGAAATTAATTAAATTCGAGGGTAAGGATTAACATCTGGTTTCAGGACATGGACATGTTGCAATTGTTCGCCTCGCCGGCGGGTCGAGCGTTACTTACCAGTGACAATCGGCGGAGAGGATCGACGTCGACCTCCTCCTTGTCTCGAGAGTCCTCTTCGAGGCTGAAGAGAGGTAGAAGACTATCGGGTACAGTGAGCGCGCCCGCGACACCTCCAAGGCAACGGAAATCGAGCGCGGAGCTGTACAAAGAAGCCGCCGAGATCCTCGGTCTTACCTGTTCGTTGACCGATAGCTGTCGATGCATCGATTGCCAGGTAAAACTCTTGTCACGAATCCCTCGTTTCGTTCTTCGATATATTTTTAACGTATTCGATATTGTAGCGAAAAAATTAATCAAAATTCAAAATGATTACGTGTATCGATAATACATAATACCGAATATGCAAATTATAAAAAATTTCGAAAATCCTTTTTTTACGTTTTACTTTTTTTTAAAAAAAAAATCATTCGTCAAAACCAATTCGCATATGATGAAATATCCCGCGATTAATAAAAAAGTTGATAAAAATCTTGTTGCGAATTCCTGGTTTCTGTTTCTTCAATATATTTTTAACATATTATAACGAAAAAATTAATCAAAATTCAAAATGATCACGTATACAAATAATACATAATACCGAATATGTAAATTATAAAAAATTTCGAAAATCCTTTTTTACGTTTTACTTTTCTTTAAAAAAAAAAATCATTCGTCAAAACCAATTCGCATATGATGAAATATCCCGCGGTTAATAAAAAAGTTGTTTTCTGGATTATTCACGGAAGATGGTTGGTTCGCAAGGCGCGAATGAATCCTTGGAGCGAGGAGGGAAATTTCAAATAGAAATTCAGTTTCCCTTTTGTAATCGCGATTAAGATAGAGCGGCGTAATTGCATCTATTCACGGTCTCGTGTAATTAGCTCGAATCGGCGAGAATAATCTTGGAAATTAAAGGGATATTGTCTCGATTTCGGGAATAATTGTCTAACCCCCTGTATACCAATTATGGCGGGGCGGTTTCCATTGATTGCCCATTTTCTCGGCCAAGCGCGTAAATATTTCTTTGCCCTAGTTTTTGGCCGCGGATCAGCTGGCGTTCCAATGGGGCCAATGGTGGGCGTGGGGATGAAACTCGACTCGGTCGACGATCGTCGGAATTTAATTAAAAATTTTATCGAGTAACAGATTTTTCGGCGACTCGAGTTCGCGCGTATGGAACAATCGTCTAGGATGGAGGCGTTCCAACGACGAGAATAGAAAATCTCTCCCTTCCTTTCCACGAAACGATATACACGGAAACTTGTTAAATGAGACTTTTTGGTTTTCAATTCACTCGTGTATCCCTCGTTTCTGACAAAAGCGGCCGTTCTCGCTCTCGTTTACGGTCACGGGATTTTCACATCACAGGGGTGGCTTTCCAAGGCTGACATAGAATTCCCAAGGTTAACATTTTCCTTTGCCCCGACTTTCGAACCTCGAACCTTCGACCTTTTAATGGACGGCCGAGAGAAATGGTCTTCGTATCTGTCGGGGGTGGGGGTGTTTAATAGCTCCGACCTTGAGAGGCCGATAACAAAAAAGCTTTGACATTAGAGGTTCGATGATGAAAAAAACTTTGATCCGAGAAATTGAATGTCAAAAAGCTTTGATCTCGGAAATTAATCGTCAAAGGGATTCAAGATGTCAATTCATCGAAAAATTTTCAACGTTAAAATGTTGCAACTATGAGCTTGATCGAAACTTCAAAAAATAATTATGTCGAATTAATTATCGATTATCCCGTCTCAAATTTATTCCATGCCAAAATTTCCAATTGCAAATTTCTCGTCCGTATTTCATATTATTTTCCTATTTTTAAACGTTGGTAAAATGAATCAATAAGAGGAAAATTATTATTATTATTGCATCGCGTGACGTTGATTAACGTTCGTTCGTCTTCTTTCCAGAGTAATTATTTCGACTGCGATGACGATTTCGGCGACGCGAGGACGGAATTGGCTGCGGGGACACCTATTCTACTGGACCATGCTTTGACACATCCATTGACGTGTTCCATACAGTAGCAGGCGAATATCTCGTTTCGAGCACGATTGGGTGTCACTCCTGCACCGCCACCTGATGAACCGGAAGTCATCGAGGTGTCGAGGAACCTTGAATCCAGGACGAAGTGTGGGATATTCGAGGCGTGCACTTTGATCTCCGTATAAACTCCGTAACTCCGTAAAGAAGAAGATCGTGTGTGAATCGAGACAACAATTCACCGGTTCATTTTACCGAATATCATTTCACGGATATATGGAACTCGAACAAATCGAAACAATCGAAATTTTTTCGCTGCACCGAAAATCTGCACAAAGGTCTTGATATATTTCTCCTTCTCAAACGATTCTTCAACGCGCTTCTCAAACGCGAACCCTTCTTCCAAAGTTTTTGTAATTGCGTTCGTTAAAGTTTGTTAAAGTTTGTTAAAGGATGATTGATACGACGGGGCGATATGTGAATAAGAATCGATGAAATCGATAACATTGTGTCGAAAAAGCGTGTAAAATTTTGTATTGATTTCAATGGTAAAATCATTTGAGTGAGAATTTCGTTTGCCAATAATATTATAACGTAAACGCGAACTTTCTATTTTTGGAATAGGAATGAATGGTAAAGAATTCGTTCGTTCGTACAATTCATCGTTCTCTCCTCGATGGATCACCGGTTAACATTAACGATAATTAAACGAAAGAATAAAATATATAATTTGTGGACAATACATTGTAACGGAATAAGTCACTGCTCCGATTGTTTCTTCTCTTTTTGTATGAAACGAAAAAAAAAAAAAAAACGCAAGCTTACGTACCTAGGAATATTTATGTACAAAATGCTCCCTGTATGTACAACAATCTGCCGGTAATCGCACTGGTTACGAAATTAATTAAAATTATCGAGATAACGAAATAAAAAAAAAAAGGGAAAAAAAGGAAGATTAAAACAGAAAAAAAAGCTCATCGTTTCACGTTTTCATTATTAAATATTTCTATATATATATATATATAAATATATATATATGTATATTATCATTGATACGAGAGAAAAATTCAACGCGACATTAAATTTCGAGAAAACGCGAAAAGAAAAAGAAATAAAATAATATAATGAATGGTGTATCGAAAAACGAAAAAAATATAATTACAATACGCTCGTCTGGCTCAAATTGGACGAATTTATTTATCGATGCGAAAATGAACAAATGCCAAATGAAAAAAATAAAATAAAATAAAATAAAATAAAATAAATGCGCCAAATTTCTAATGTAATTAGCGATAATAATAATAATAATAATTAACATTTAATAAACGATAACCCTAATAATAATAATAATAATAATTATAATAACAATATGATCGATCTAGTCGGAAGATGTAACACGATTAAGATGTTAATTAGGTAAAAACTTCAATGGTTTGTCGACGTACACGATATATAAGAATTATATATATTATATTTACTACACGTTTTATTATTATATTAATTCGATTAAGTATAGTAGGATACGTTGTTGAACGTTTATGAGCTCGACGAATTAAACCAAAATAAGGAAAAGCAAAAAAAAAAAAAAGAAAAAAAAAAAGAAAAAACCAGGGAATAGTTGAAAAGAATTGAGAAAAAAAAATTAATGAAAACGAAAAAATATATATATATATATACATAAAATATATAAATGAGCGCAATACGTAGAATTTATACGTGCAAGATCAATACGTATAAATCGAATATTTATGTCCGATTAAGTTTTTATATAATCCTTTTTGTTAAATGTTAAACACGTCGACTGCCGTTTCTAATTCTCGCCGATGAGAGCATCGTTAATTTTAATGACGTTTCGAAATTTCTTCAACTATAACGTTTATTACTATTTCTTCTGCCTGCCTTCCCTAATGTCGAAAACGTTATTAAAATTCCTACGAATCGTACGTGAATAAAGTAGTATAGAAAAAAAAATTGGATTTCTGACGAGATTTCGTCAAAATATAAATTTACATTTGAGAAAATTTAGAAAGAAAAAAAACGAGAGAAAAGAAAAAGATATTCGCGACAGTCGATGTGTGATCCACACGAATCGTGACTATAAAACGACGTAACGATAAACGAAGCTAGGCCTGAGTTACGTAGAATTGTGGACCGGTTGAAAGAGATTAAAAAAGTGAGAATGAATATATGTAAGAGAGTATAAAAGTGAGTTGGATATTTCCTCGAGTGATTATAGTTAAAAAAAAAAAAAAAAAAAAAANAAAAAAAAAAAAGGAAAAAAAATGAAAAGAAACGGGATGAAGGTGTGATTACGGTATGTCGAAATCCGCGTAAAAAAGAAAAAAAAATAAAAAAATAAATAGAACAAATGAAAGAAAAATAAATCAAGTTCATGAATGCAAGTGCCAAACTAAAGTTTAATCGCGCGACGCTCGTAAGCTTAGTGGTTCGCTATCGAAATCTCTTCTTAAATTATCCGATAGATTATAATACGATTTAAAAAATACGGTGATAGGGCTGAATATTCACATAAGTCTTATCGAACGATCCTTTAAATCTATAAATTAAATACATCGTGCTTCCCTTTTTACAGAAAGAATAAAAAAAAGAAAAAAAAAAAAATAACAAGGCGCGTTGTCGAATCTTCGATGAGATAAAAATCGATCGAATAAAAGGGAAACAAAAAAGATCAAGTCATCAAGTTATTCCATAAATAATGAATTTTCTCTGTTGAATTTAATGCGGTCGAAATTATATTCACGACAGAAATTTTATAACAAGAGAAACGGAAGAAATTTGATAAAATTAACGAGATAAAATTTTCGTTAATTTATTTCCAATTAAAAAATATATATCGAAATAAAGTGAATTACGCGTGGAATAACTTAATGCATTCGTAATAGTATTCTCGCAAACTTCAGAGATTCTGATCGAGTTTTATACACTTCCAACGACGAGTCTATACCTTCACGTCTTTTATTACGTTACTGTAAACGTGTGCAAGTTGAAATGGAAAAGTTTCACGATTGCTCTCTTTTTACAACGAGACAAGCTGTCGAAACAGGGACGAAAGCCTGTCACATTTTACTGATCATGATTCCGCCAAGTTTCTGAAGGATTGCGAACTTTTTTATCGCTGCCATTTTTTGTCAAAGTTTTCATCAAATTGCATTGTAAATTGTTTGATATTGTTCAATAGAATAGAATAGAATTTACGACGATTTTATTTTCGCGTTTCATTTTCATTTCAACATTACGTACGCGTAGATAAAGAAGAGAAAAATCGATGATGTTTGATCTTTGATAATTACGAAATGAAACGTTTTTAACGAACAACCTGTTATCTATATCGCGAGATGTTAAAATAATTGCATTTAAAAATTATTAAAATCCGTTCTATTTCCTTCATACTGTTCTTGTTACTTGAGAGACCTCGCATTTTTGCCTCTCTTCCGATTGAATATCAATCAGCCAATCGATATCTAGGTCGTTCGTTTTGCGCGATCGTCGCGTCGAATTGGCTTTCTCTCATCGACGAAAGTAAAAGCGCAATTAATTAATCTTCTTTTCCGAGTAATCGAGAGAAACGCGTAAACCCGTAAAGCAAGGAGTGTAACGATTCGAAAAAAAAAAAAAAAAAAAAGAAGGGAAAATAATACGTGGCTTCTAATCGTTTTATAATAATCTAAGGCGTAATCAAGTCGAGAAGAATGATTCTTGCAATGATCTTGAATATGACTACTATTAAAACACGATAAAATATAAATCAACGTCGTTTCATTTATTACAATCCTAAATTCCTAAATTTCCTCAACCTCCTAAGATGATTCCACGGCTTTTTAAAAGTTTCATTTAAGAAGGGGAAGGAAGAAGGAAAGAAAGGGAAGGAAATTGCTGATACGTTGTCCAAGAATTTGTATCTAAGGAAAATTTGATTTGATACGCGAGATTCTAATATTTAAAGCTTTGATATCATTTATATATAATTTAAAGAATCTAATAAATAATTTTTAATATTTAAAAATATAAGAAATGAATTTTAACGCAAATTTTAACGTAAATTTTGTTAATTTTTAATCATTAACTTGGACAACGACGCAATAAAGTTAATTAGGTATTTTTAAAACGCATAAATTTGTAAAGGATAGACAAGGAAAATAAGTGAAGGAGAAGGATAGAGATATGGTAGAAATGGTGAAATTAGCGCCATCTCCTGAGTGCCACAAATGAAACACGTAAAGAAAGGATAAAAAACGATAGGAAAAGGATAAAGAGAGTGAAAAACTCACTCTTAGCGCCATCTCTTGATTATTTTTAGAAAGATGTTTTTAATATTCGTAAGATGATTCTCCGAATTATTAAGAAACAATTTTTTCCTCGCGATGTGCTGTGTTTACATATAGAAGACCATAACAGCTTATATCTGAGTCACGAAATTCGACGCAGATATAAGAATATAAACAAATGAAAATAAAAAATTTTGAAATTATTATATACGAAATATAATACGTTGTGAATGAAATACGAAATAAAAATGTATTTCGTATATCAAACTAGTAATAAAAAACTAAACTAATAATAAAATAAATAACAAATAAATATCAATATACACGAATATCGAAATATTCGAAATTATTATACTTCCTGTACAAACTAATACTTTAAAAAATACCACCACCAGTACCAAAAAACATGCAACTTACCGTTCGTAGCTTTCACGCATTTATACAGCTTGTTTGTGGCTTCCTTCAACGCTTTCCTTCTATCCATCAATTGATCCATCGTAATCGACGAAATTTACCAACACTCGCGAATAAAAAACGCGAAACTATCGCGAAGAAACACTTTCGAATAAAACGTACTTTCGATCGAAACACTCGCGATAAACGTATTCGCTTTAAACACGAAAAATATGTAAAAAACTATCACTACGCGAATAAACGTACTGAAAATCGTTTACAAATAGAACGTATATATTGAAAACACTTAAAAATAATACGCGAGTACTTTAGATGCAAAATTCATGCACAATTTTAAATTATAAACGAAATTAAAATGCGTAAATTACTACGCGTCCAAAGAGTACAAGCGTCGAAACAAAACTGGCTTAACTCATCCCCACTCGGTAACCGTAGCTCAGCGGGCAAACGTAGGTCGCGCGCTTCGAGCATATCGATAAGTAAACCGTGCGTACTATAAATTTCGAAATAAATGTAATTTATTAATTTATTTATATAATATAATAATCGAATAATTAATTAATATTAAAATTTATTAAATTTATCAATCGTATTTTTTCTTTTCTATATTAATTTATATTTTTTAATATTAATTATTATATTAATTAAATAGATTTATTTAAAAAATTTATTTTTTAAATAAAAATTATCGAATATATTAATTTAAATAAATATCAATTATTAATAATTTAAATGTTTACCTGTTCGATTATCGGTTAAAAAGAAATCTTCGTTTCCCCAATCTCGAATTAAAAAACTAAAAAGAATTAAAAATAGAGAATATTTATATACAAATCTAAAATTTATAAAAAATAAAATTTAATAAATTAATTTATAAATCTAATATCCACTATAATCCACTATAATCTATCTTTAAAAAGTAGATACCGTAAAATTTATACTTGCACAAAATCAATCGTAATTTTAATTTTAAAAATTTATCGCGAATATTTTACATTATCCTATCAAAATGATTAATCACGTGTAAAATAATTACCTTATAACCCCCTTATCATAGAAAAGATATTTTCCCGCGACTAATCCCCTTCCTACGACATCAAACGCGTAGGGAAGTATTTTATCGAAATCGAAGACCACCCCACCCACTTCAACGGAGACAAGACCGAACGACAATAAAGGTAGGCGGTAAATAGAAGCCAAGATGCAAATTGAATTCGCCGATCGAGCGGCGAGGATACTCTTATTTCGCCAAAGAATCGAGTGTGAGCGGAGGTTGAAGGGAGAGAGGGAGGTGTAGGTGGATGGATAGGTGGTGTCCTCGTCGTCGGTGTCGTGGAAGGGTGCCTTGGGGAGCACCGCTTATATCGAGTTAGATCCGTTTGAATAGCGAGACGCTCTCGTCGGGAAAGGGGGGCCATCGTACGAGATACCGAAGGATCAAAAGTTGATACCCATCCACCTTCCATCCGGCTTCTACTCAT
The DNA here is from genome assembly GCF_014066325.1 of Apis laboriosa. NCBI lineage: Eukaryota > Metazoa > Arthropoda > Insecta > Hymenoptera > Apidae > Apis > Apis laboriosa. The sequence goes on from NW_025223257.1 coordinate 1,882,216, forward strand.
CCTTATACGATTATCCGTAGACCCCCTGCTCGCAGTTTCTTCCGTCGACGGGTCGCGAACCAGGGGTTGGACTTCTCCCTCTCTCACCCTCCCCCCATTTTCCCTCGCCTCGATCCTCCTCCATCGCGGAGAACCAGGTTGGAAAGTGTGCGAGAACTCGAGATGCACCTCGTCCTGAACGACGCGCGGAATACCTAAGATCCTTGTCCTCCTATCCCGTGCTATCTCCATGCAGCCATCGGATCGGAATGACGTGTAGCACGCATAAAGTATTCCTCGGAGGCGATCCATTTCGAAACTGAGTTACGGCTGCTACGTGGTCCAGGTAGGCGTCGATACGTCCGCGAGTACGCTCGCGAAATTATGCACGGGGACGGGCATGACGTTGGCTGATTCCATTTCAATTTTTTTCTCCCAAATTTATGTAAGGAAACGCGATCTCAACTCATTCTTTCTTATATATATATTTTTTTTTTCGATAAATTATCATATCCGTATGTATTATCCGGGAAATTTAGAAATTTCGAATGAAAGGGAAATGGAAGAAATATTTCGTGCATAATATTAAATGTAATATAATCTCGAATATTGTAAAATTTGTTTTAAAATAATTACGATTATCGAATAAATGTTAAAAATAAAATAGAAAATTCTCATTTTTGTCCAGCAAAGCGGAATTGGAATTACACGCGAATTAATCGTAAATTTGGTAAATTGAGAATCGCGTGAGCTTACGGATTAATCAGCCGAGCCGAAGGTTAAACCGTATCGACGTGAAAATGTGGAGAAGAGTCCCGGGGAGGATCTCTGTTCTATCATCAATGATGCAACTAAAGGAGATACATGACGACACAGGCTTGTCCTCGGGGGTCGATTTCATCGTGAACGGGACATCGTCGAACGAATAATCACTTTTCGAAAAGTCACTATCCTCCTATATAGAGTTCGCCAATCGGCCGCAATGCCGCGCGATCATTTATTCAAGATCGGTAATGAATCGAGCTCTCGTGGGAACGTCGTCATCGCCCACGTATTCCGGCATCCATAGGTGCCTTCCATTTCTTTTACCATTTTATTTCTCGAGGATGTTAGAACGTGCCAACGATTCTTTTTAAAGATTCTTTTTAAAATACTTCTTCCTCTCCCCTTCAAAAATAATTTGCAATAATTTCTTCGTTAAATACAATTACAATTTTAACAAGTGGAATTTGATTTATCCGTGAGAAGATTGCATTTCGTCTTCGACAAAAAAGAATCTCGTCGATGAAACGTATCCTCGATATTAGATAGAATTATTTATCGGCACGTCTTAATCGAGATTGAGAAAGAACGAACTGGGGAGGGAAGGGGGAACTGTTCTTTAAATTCAAGCCGAGCCAAGTAAGAATTCGATCGATCTTCAAGTCTATTGAGTCAGTCGAGAGGCGAAGACGCCTGATGGATCGCGTTGGGGCGTGCGACATGGCCCCTTTTCTTCCTCTTCCTACCTACCATTTATTTCATTCTTCGTGCCCTGTTGCTGGGCTATTTGTTTAAACTCCAAGTCCGAGTCAAAGTCGAACGTTATTAGAAAAGCTATACTGACAAATGGAACTGGCTTACTGACAGGTCTGTCGCCACTGCTCTCTCAAAAGAAAAAAAAAAAAAAAAAGCTTCTTCTCGAGAAAAAATATATATATAACTCGTAATAACGCTGAATAACTTGTATAAAATAAATATTCCCTGCTCGATCGAGGATGATGGTGGAAGTCGAATGTGATAAAGATATAGAATAAAAGGATAAAAGGACGGAGAGCATTGGTCGAAGGAGGATACACTATGTCAGGGAGAGTCTATGGGAGAAGGCAAGCGCGGAATTAGCGGGTGGCATGCAACAGTGGCAAATTGGATAAAACACGAGGTGTAATCTCCTTCTCAAAAATTCCATTAACTGTACTGCTCGAACAACGTAACGCGGACGATAATTACGAATTGACGTTTTTTAATTGGGAACGAAGTACGGCCGCTTGACTGACGCGAAAATCCTCCTACGTGGGCGGGATTATATTCCCGCTTCGTGAAAAATGGGGATTTCACCCGAACCATCATTTCCCATTCAAATTTTTTTCTCGATATCTTAGAATAATATTCGAACTCGCTCCGTAACTAACACGTCCAATCCTCTGTATATCCTCCTCTTCACAAAAAATTAGAGAGATCGAAAATTCCAAAATTCCACCTATCTTATCGAATACCTGTACTTCGCTCGTAGGGATCTAACAACGAAAAATTATTATCACATATATCGATTGTCGTCCACGTTAGACGGGATAGGTCGCGATGTCGATTCGACTCGATGGTACATCGCTCAGAGATGTCAGAAGCCCGACAGGTTACTGTCGTTCCCACCAATTTGGCGACACTGTCGCGTTCTGCTCCTCTTTTCCCAAGTTATTGCGAAATAACGGGCGGAACGAGGCTGTAAATAATATGGAGAACCAGGCTGGAATAAGGGGAAAGGGGGAGGAGGGGAAGGAGGCCTCGAGCATTCCGAATACGATTCCTGTGAACCGAGATACGCAGAAATAAAAGTATGGAGTGGTGAGAGAGAGAGAAAGAGAGAGAGAGAAAGAGGGTGGTAAAACCGTTGATGGTAGAAAGTGGTTGAAGTGGAAGAAGAGGAGGGGAAAAAGGGTGATTGCAGAGGATAACTCGAGAGATGTCATATCTCAAAGTGGGTCGTCCTCCGAGGAGCCGTGAATACCTTAATAGTCATAAGATGTATCCGTACCGAGGCTGGTATACACCGGTTGTCGCCTTCCCCCTCCCCTCCATCTCTTAAACGTATTCGAACGTATTTCCGCAGTCATCTTCATCTTCGCGGAACGATACGGCCCTGGACAGCCGTTTTCCGGTTGGGATATGACGAGGACCTTCGCCAACCTTCGTATCCCTGGTTATGCCGGGGAAAATTGCGGGATACGCGGGGAAATACTGGAAAATTGGCGCAGCTAGCTGGTGGTGTGGCGGTCGCATGCAGCGGGAATTGCGCTCGTGCTCGCACCGGAATTGTCTGGTTTTGTCGGGCAATCTTCCTGATGCTCGACGAGAATCGTCCGGACTCGGGGGGTGTGAAAACGGCGGGAAAGGGGTCGGCAATCGAGAGAAGAGCCTGAAAATTCGCGTGTTAAATTTTACTGGAAATTGTTTCCTTCCGAGTTCGATAAAGATTCGATGTATTCCAATTCTGAATATATTTAGATATTTAGATATCACGTAATATTAACAATTTTGAAAAAGATTCCCAATCGAAACAAACAATTTTCTATCTTATAAATATAAATAAAATTCGCCGTGATATCCTCTTTAAACCCAAAACCCGTATAACAAATTGTACGAATCTACGATACCTCGACAAACGCCATCGAAAACCGTTCGTTAACATCACGGATCGAGAGAGGAACGGAGGAAGATTCCCGATTCCTATCTGTCCGGAGGAAATGAACAGGCTTCATAAATCTGGCCAACGACACGGTGCTCCCGGTAATCACGTCATTACGGGAACGGCCGAACGAATGCGCCCACGGGCCAGCATCTAGCGCTATTTAATAATGAGAGGGCTCTCTATTACTCAATGGCTATTAAAGCGGGGATGAAACGGTTGCAGAGATGAGAGAGAGAGAGAGAGAGAGGGGGGGAGGGGGAGGGGAAGGGGAGGGTTTGGCTTTCGGTTCACTCCACTCGGTTCACGGTTGCAATCGGTTAATCACCGCTCTCTCTCATCCCCATTTCTGAGACACGATTTAAGCGGGCGGCGTGTCCCAGCCACCCCCGCGAGTCCCCATATCAATTAATCTTACCCAGAATGCAATAACTGTCCAATCTGCCCCCGTGGCTGCGTCATGGTGTCGCGCAGTCACTGCTGTAACGCTCTCCTTTCTCCCGCCACCCCTTTCAACTCTCCCCTCCCCCCTCCCTCGGCCTCATCCCTTGTCGGGTTCGGTATTTCCTCTCGTGCTCGTTTTTCCTTCTCCTTCTTATCCATCGTGAATACCATCGCGAACCCTCTCCCCCTCCTCCCCTCGGAAAGGAAAGGCCTCTCGAAAACGAGGGAATTTCGGGAAAATCTCACGTTCGAAACGGGGCACCCCTCTTGCTATCCGTTTTTCAGGGTTGCGAAATAACGAGGAGGAGGAAAGGGAGGAAAGGGAGGATATTCGACGAACGAAACTCGACGGAAAACATATTGTGCCGTTAAGGGATTCGCCGTTAAGGGGTAGTTCGCCTAATTGGCACGGCCGTTTAACCCTGAATTACACCATGGATCGGGTTGAAACGGACGAGATGCGAGACGGCCAGATTCCTTGATTAATCGGATTCGACGGGATTTTGATTATTCTCCTCTTCGTTGTCCCGTTATCGATCGAATTAATCATATCGTCGACGTATTCGTCGACTCGTTTCTATATTCTAAAAAAAAAAAAAAAAAAGAATAATAAATTTCGATAAATGGAATAATTCAACTGGGGAAGAAAGAAGAAAAGTTTTTTAGGATTTGAAATAAATCTTCTTTTTATTCGGATAACGACGAAATATAAAGTTGACGATGAAAGTTGTCGATGCGGATCGATCGTGGAAATACCCGAGAGAGTGAGAAGGATTGATCGTGTCACTGAGAAAAAATTACAAATGGTAACAGCATTTATTGTTAATAATAATAATAATAATAATAATAATAATAGTAATAATAATAATAATAATAATAATAATAATAATAATAATAATAATGGTAATAATATTAATAGCGAGTTCTCTAATTACAATAATTACATAATGATAGGAATGGTACAACAATAAAAACTTCAATAGCGTGAAGAAGAGAGAAAGAATACGATTATTTTCTCGGCGAGAATCCCGGTGTAGAGAGATGTTTCATCCCTCTCCTCGATCGGAATAAATCGGTTCCATCTTTCTGTTTTTTTTCGTATTTATAATATTTATAGCCTCGATTCGTTTGTGCTCTTCCTTTTTTCCATTTTCTTTTTCCTTATTTATACTCGTATTTATAATATCTATATATATTTATACGCTTATAGGCTAGGCGAGATACGATCTATGTGCTATTTACAAGTTCTTCTTTTTTTTGGTCACAGTTGCAACTTTGGGTGTGGGTGATGCCCTTTCTTGAACGATAGGTGCTGAAGATATGCAAAATACAGTACGCTGCTCGTACTTTCTTATACGTTGTCTATTGTCGACGATTAAACGAGAAGGATGAAAATTTTATTTCAAATAAATTTCATTTTATTTTTATACACGTACAACACGAACCACTGAACTAACGAGAATTAATTTCGATCGTTAGTAATTATTAAACAAAATTTGTTCTATTCAAAAATGACGTTATGAATTGCTATAAAAAAATTGTGTATTATGATAAAATTATATTTAAAAAAAGAAATTAAAATAATTGAAGTGCACAAACGATTTACTTCGTAGATATGCTAAATCCTAAAGAAATAGAATCGAAATAGAAATTAAACTGTTAATCGAATAAAACTCGTTTAATTGCCGCAACGAACGCCGTGTAAATGTCTACGTAATAAGAGAAGTAGAGTGAACGATTATCTCAATACTTAACGATTCAACACGGAGTGTAGCGAGACTGGAAACAAAGAAATAATCTCACTGGATTTCTCCGGACACCTTTCATCTCGATAGAATCTATTTAAAAAAAAAAAAAAAAAAAAAAAAGAAAGAAAAGAAAAAACTGGATCGATTTAAATCGATGTCTCTTATAATAGTACTTTCTTGTTCGAGCCACGGTATGGAATGTACAGCTTTGGTAACAATAATGCGCGTTATATCACTTTGCACACACACGTTCGTGTCCAACCACGGTCCCGGAATAACGGTATCGGAATGCACGGTTGAATTCCAGTCCACGAATTCTAAAATCCCTCGATGAAATCCCTCACACATTGCACTCGAAGAATAAAAGAGAAAAAAGAAAAAGAAAAAAAAAAAAAAAAGGAAAAGAAAAAACAATCATCATTTCGAATTATTAAATAATAAATAGTCCGTAAAATGTACAAGTTAAATGTACATACTCCCTTAAAATGTAAAAAGTTCGATCTATTTACTTGGACGACGAAGGAAAATAAAGAAAAAACGTTTCGTCGCCGTCGTCCAAGATCTCCCCTCGATTGCACCATTTGGAAAGAATTCGATTAACGTTATCAACCTGTTTCCTCCCAGAGGATAAAAGTTTACAGTCCGTTTGATTATCGTTTGAGAATTATTCATTGCATCATCGGCGGATTGCCGTTAGGCAAAGAGTTTTGGCCGGGGATCGAGCCGATCGACGGTCTTTGAGACGTGTTCAGATCGGCGTGCTGGGTCTCTCGATGCCTTCTCAGGTCGACCTTCCGCTGGAATGCCCGGCCGCAAAGCTCGCAGGCGAACGGTTTGAAGCCCGTGTGCTTCCTCGAATGCGTGATCAGGTTACTGCTCTGAGAGAACGCTTTGCCGCATACCTGACACTTGTGCGGTTTCTCCCCTGAAAACGCAAATTTCGAAAAGTTAGAAAAAGAACCATCTTTATCCAACCTTTTCACGCAAATAATAAAAATAAAAATAATTTACAACAATCTTGCTCGTATTTATTATTCAAATATTACCAAATACCAATCACTGAAAACACGTTGCATCTTCCTATCCTATCTCTTTACTGCTCTTTACGAGAGATTTAAAAATATCGCCATAAAATTCATAAATATAAAACCGCTTACACTTCCTACCCCATCGTACGACATAATCCAAATTCTAACTTAGAGACGCGAGTCTTTTCGAGATCTTTTCGACTGTACGTCCATTCGTGCCTTTTTCGCTCGAATCGAACGAAATTCTGGCGGTCGAGAGCTGTTAATTCTTATACAGAGACCGATCCTTATAACCGGGCATCCTTGGCCGGCCGATAGAGTGGATGGTGGAGTAGTAGGAGCGACGAAGGGACGAAGGCCGACAAATATTCCTGGAGAAATTGTGGAGGTGTTCCACGAAGGGAGGGAGGGAGGGAGGGAGATAGGTGGGGTGGTATCACGGATGCGGGGCACGCCCGGTCAAGATTTCCTCCCAAGCGAGAATCTCAGCCTCCCCGGCGGCGAGGCAGAGGGAAGAGATCGCGGCAGACAGGGTGGTGCGGGGGTGGAGGGTGCAGCCGGGTCTTTCGGTTAACCGTGGGCAGAGTGGGGGCAGGCGGTGAACAGGCGGTGGATGAAACGGAGGGGGGAGGGGGGAGAGTAGGGTGGAAGGTTCGTTTCTCTCGTGGTGGCCGCGAGTTCTGATTGGCGGCCGGGGGCGGCTCCAACCCCCGTGTTACCATGACTACCGGGGGATAACCCGGCGGTGGATCGTGAAAGAACGAGAAAGAGAGATCGAACGAGGGTGGTGGAGAACGAGAAAGAGCCCGTCCAATGGAGAAAGGAGAGAGGAGGGTAGGGAAGAGCGGTGGAAAGAGAAAGAGGGAATGATTTTAGCCAGAAGGGAGGAGGAGAGAGAGACGTTCGATCGGATAGTTGGAGAGGAAAAAAAAAAGGAAGAAAGGGGAGAGGAGGAAGAATTCGGTGAACGAGACGAAGACAGAGGATAATACAGAGGCGGAGGAGAGGAAGAAGGGGGTGGAAGATGCCAGCAATGCGAACTATCCTGGCGGAGAGCAGTAGAGAGCCCCGTTAATGGACTACCCCTATCCGCTCATACGTCCACTCCACCACGTTTGTCCGGTGGATGCACGCACACACAACGATCGAGAGATCACCGTGAGGCGGTGGGTGGATCCATAAACAACTCGTTAGCCGAGCCTTCAATCTCGCCCCGCCGATACGACCGACCCGTCGATCACCTTTGCGATTATACCCGATCGTTATCTTGATTTCTTTTCGGATAAATTGCCACCAGTTTTGATTTTCCTTTTCTTACCTGCGCGTCCGCGGGGCGCGTAAGTAAGGTAAAGGAACCGAATGTTTCGAGGGGGATTTGGTAAGATGACGATTAACGAGCGAGATGGACCAAATTTATCAGAGACGAAGGGAGAAATGAAAATTTTATAGGATTAAATAATCGATGAAATGAGCGAATATCGAGAGAGCAAAGAAGGGATAAATTTGAGATCGATCTGATTGAGAATTCAAAGACGAGAATGAAATTTATAAAGTATGAAAATTTGAAATGAAAATTTATTAAATGAGAGGTCGTTAATAATCAGATTGTTGTCCGAAAAAGAAGGATCACAATTATTCCGATATACTTAAAATCGGGATTCGAGGGAGGATTCAGGGTTAAGGGTGAATCGTCAAGGGCGCGCTGTTGGAATTCGCCGAGTCCCTCGCTCGATGAAATTCCATCAAGTTCTCCGCCAGGATGAATAGAATTTTCACGGCGTTAAACGAGGAGCTTGGAAAACCGGAGAGAAATGAGAGCGGAGAACGAAGTCTGGAGTACCGTTTGGAATTTACGCGGTCGTAAAATCAAAAACTTTCCGTACCGAGGTTGCCTATTCGATATAAATCGGTTTTTTTCGAAAAATCTTTTCAAATACCAATATCCACGCGTATACTTAAATAAAAAAAAAAAAAGAATATAATTTCCCATTGAAATAAAGAGGGGGAGGAGGGGAAATAAATAAAAGAACGAAACAAACATTGATGACACGAAAAAAAAAAAGAAACGTAAATTATTTCGAATTATAAAAATTTCGTTTCGTAAAAAATTCTGTAGAAAATTTCAATCCCGTAAATATATTCGCTCGAGCGAATTTCAATTCTCCATGAAGGACATCGAACGGAAGAATTCTCAAACGGCACGAAAGGGAAAAAGAGACGGGTAAAAAGGAAGAAGAGGAGGAAGGAAGTTAGGAGAGCAGGGACGTCTTCTGGAATTTACGTGCTCGTAAAAATCAAGAACCGCCGGAGCTTTTGCACCGAGGTTGCCCTTTTCGTCTTCATCTGAGGAGGAGGAGGGCGAAGAGAAAAGGAGAAAACCCAGCCACTGGTCGCTCCACGTAAATGCGCATCGGTGAATCCTACGTTTCCTTTGCTCGTCGCTTTTTTGTCGCACACAGATACACCCTTCAACGTGACATCAACTCCGCGAGCTTTCCTGAATCCTCTTACCAAAACATGTAACCATCGAACATACACATTCGAAAATTTCTCGAAGAAATCGAGAAATGTGTTCTCGAAGCGAGACGAAGGGAGATCTGGTCAAAGATTTAAACTGGCTGCCGGTAGAGATTCCAATTTGCTCTCAATTTTTCAAACGGGGAGGATTGAGAAACGAGGTGGAGGAAAAAAGGGATAGAAGTCGAAACTGAGAGCCCCTGAGGTTTAAGACGCCATTACACCCCTAGGCTGTCGGCCGACGCCCCTAAAACTATATTAAACTCCTGGAAATCTTGCGAGGGTCCTCTCTCCTTCGCTAATTCCCTCCCTTCTTCGCGTTCCTTCCGCCTACCCCTAGCCAAAGGTGCCCACATCATTCTCCTTTCCCTCCTCCTGATCCTTCGACCCTCCTCCGCGCCTTTCGCCCCGAGGAACTCTCGAGAGCGGAAAACCAAGACGATAGTTTGATCGTTTCCTCCATCGGGACGAGCAACTTATCTTCGTCCTCTCTCGTTCGAGAATAGTCTTGTTTTGACGATGCGTTCGATGAAGTTTCACAATATTTCTTCCTCTTCTTTTTCGTGTTTATCGTTATGACGACGGTGGAGAAAAGTTTTCCAAAATTACGAGATCGTTAAGATTGTTTGCTTCTTGATTAGCCACGATGGAGGGTGATGGAGGATATCCAGAGAATTGTCGAACTTTTTAAAACGAAGTTTCTCGTGATATTTTACATTCAACAACGATCGTAAAAGAAAAAAAAACTCTTTCAATACTACTCTCCTCGCAAAATCTATCTCCTCTCCTCGACGATTAAAAGTATATATATAATATCGGGGATGGATGGAAGAATTTGTAAATTGGCAAAAATGTTAGAAAAATATTATCGACCAGGTTGCTATTTATTTCCACGATTTTCCTGTTTGAATTTCAAGAGGGAATAATCGGAGAAGAGAAGACGAAGGTGAGCCGGACTCTGGCTGAGGCATTGATTTCCTCTCGTCTTCATCGACCACGTTCCGACCCTCTAGGGGCGTCCCTACCCTCTAACTGAAATCCTCGCGAGAGATGGGAGAAGGAAAATCGAAGGAAAGTACCATATCTCATATTTCATATCGGTGGGGCGGCATGGATTTTCTTGCGCGTCTGCAAAGCTTCGCGTAAGCGTTACCCGGCGACCGTCGAGCGAATCTTTCTTTCTTCCATCGAGCCGGGGGCTTCTTTCGTCGCGCGGAAAACAGAGAATCGAATCCAGCTGTTCTCAATCGGAATCCTCACCGTCCGTCTTTTATCTCGAGTCGAACAATGGGGATTTCTCGCTCGAGAATCCTCCATGATCGCCCTCGGAGAGAATCGTCGTCGAGAAAAAAATTATTCCGATAAATCTCGAGATTGGTCCAAATATGGTGCAAGTACAATTTCAATTACGACGCGAGTCATATTGGAGAAATGCGACGAAATTATGTGATTGAATTTGAATAAAAATTTCCTTGAAACTTAATTGCTCCTCTTTAATCGATCGATGACTGATCTGAAATTTGTTTCTCTTACGATTTAATCGAGATCGGGCCAAAAAATATTATTTCGAGGATTTCTAAAAGCGAAAAGTTGAAAATGAAATGATCCACGTTAATATATTATGCGCATATATGCGCATATTCGGTTTTCCTTTCGCTTACATCATCTTCTTACGATACTATATTTTGGATATTTAAAAAAAAATCAAATATCCTCTTCCAAAGATAAGATCCTCCTTCGATTTTTTTATACCTACGACTGAATGAAAGAGGACGATATACAAAATATAAAAATATTGTGCACGAATTCGTCATTGAGAGATGATTTTTAAAGGAAATTAATTCTAATCCGGGGAGCTATTTATCGGGAAAATTCCTTATCGACAATTTTACAGCTTGATCCAACAGCGTTCGGTCAACGACTGTTAGCAGTCCCATGGGTCCAGCGGGGGATCCAACAACCCGGTTGTATTTACTATTTCACGGGTACACGAGTACTCTATGGGAGCGGATGAAGTGGCCGGCTAAAACGGCAACACGATACAGGACGCGTTGTCGACGCAACTACAACGAGGAGGCACTGGTGGAGGGCTGTGCGCGGCGCGTTTTACATGCCGCCACGGTTAACGGCGAGGCTACATCGTTTCCACGGCCGATACGGATACAGGGCGGGTGTGGGTGGACGCAGGGTCGCCCAATGACAAGAGCACAGCCCTGGGAATTTGCGGCTGTCGAGCTGCAGCTGGAAATGTTTTGCACGGTACTGATATTCCGGCCTGACGACGAAATGCCTGGTAAACACGAAAAAATCGTCCGGCTCCACGGTTTTCCGGGTGGATGAAAAATATCGTCGATTCGAGCGGAGACATCGGCGCGTTTTAATTTCTCGAGGAAGGGGCGATGAAAAATGCTTATGATAACGTTGATACGTTTTTACTTGGCGATTAATTTTCTTCACGAAGGAATTTAGGGGGGAAAAAAGATAAAGAATATTATAATTATCGTTAATTAGAACAAGAGTATCGTTGAAGGAATTTTAATAACTGTCGAAGGAAGAATTCGAAGGAAGTATTCATTTCTCCGTAAAAGGAGAAACCAACGAATTGTAATATATCGGGTCAATTGCCTCGTGCACGTTACAACGCGTAGACGCGTTTTTGATCGCCAGCAATGGTTGGTCGCGATAATTCAAGAAGGGAGAGAACTATGGAGGAAGGAAGAAACACGATACGAGAGCTAAGTCTGTTAGCTCCTTAGTGCTTTCGGTATACCGCAGGGATCCGAAATAATAATCCTCTCTCCCGGACGATCACGGCGGATGTATGGCTATTAAATTATTACAGCGTCGATCAACATTAGGAATCGTGACAAATCCGATCTGCCGCGCGAAGGCCCTTCACCGGCCTCGTTTCCGTATGCGCGCACCTTAATTGACAATTGTGACTCACGAGAGACTTTCTTTTATCCGCCCATTGAGATCGCTCTGGCTTGGAAACCGGCTAATAATAGGCCCCTTATCATCGTGAATTACGTGTATATATATATATATATATATATATATATATAAATTATCGGTCGGAGAAAAGGATGTCCACGATGGACAAAGTAGAGATAAGAGATTCCGTTTCGAAAAATAAAGAAAGAAAGAAAGAAAGAAGAAGAAGAGAAGAAGAAATGCTGAAAAAAATGACTAATCAATTATCGAATCGTAGATACCAATTGAACGTTTATTGTAACTTGTGTCTTTAATTGAAATTTGAAAATCCCTGTCGTACCTTTCTTCTTCCTTCGTTCTTTTCCATTTTTCGAGGCAAACGTGCGGAAGAAAATTATTTAAGGGACGAAAGGTTTCAAGAAAGATGGAATATACATACGAATGCAATTCTAACGTTCCGGGCGCAGTTAATTTTGAGGCCAGATGCTAGAATTGGTGGATTCGAGCCGTGGGAGAGGGGAAGGGGGAGAGGGGGTTACGTGGATAGGTGGAGAAGCGAAAAAGGAGGAGATGCGGAGGGATATGAGTGGCGAGATATGGCGGGGCGGAGAGTGGAAGGGGTTGACGTGGTTCTGGCATGTCGATATCCCTGGAAATTTAATCATGCCGCTTCACTATGAACACTATGCGCCACTTGCCGCTATATGGATGATGCCTTGGATCCCTGGAACGTTATACCGGCGAATTTGCATGTTTAATGCGGTATCGGTTGCTTGTGCCGCCTCGCCGACACGACATTAAGTATAACCCCCCCCTCCTCCTCCGATCTAACAAACCTTAAGGTTATTTCTATTCTCACACGTCACAGGGAGATGGTATTCTGAAACGTCTTGATCACCCTTTTCCCGAATATTTGGCAAAAAAACTCGTCTCCCTCGTGAAATTCCATAAAACAGATCACCACCCCGATCGTCTCTCTCTTTTCCTCCTTTCGAAACACGCCTGTTGTCAATTTTTTTGAGAAAAAAGAAAAAGAAGAAAAAAGAGAAAGAAAGGAAAGGGGGAGGGGAAAAAAATGCAGCGACAACCACAAACGCGACTCGTACACGTGAACTATTATTTCGCGAGCAGGGGTGGGATACGTCGGTAGGATCGCTAACGAGCCGTAAAGACGAAAACGGGTGGAAAGATGGAGCGAAAGGCGTGGAGCAGGGGGCAGGGCCGGTCCTCGGAGCATGTCGCGAAGTTTAAACAGCTTAGAGGGATGTTGCGGCGCCCCCCGATGCTTGGGGCGGCAAGTCAGCCGGAAACCTCTAATAGCCCTGTCTCGTCTACATAGAGGTGGGGAGAGGGATGAGCCGCGGGGACAAGGTCTGGGATAGAGTCCGCAGGCACACAGGCGAAACGCGGCCGCAAAGGTGGGTTGTATGGGTTGCACACACGCTCGGTTGTATCTCCTCGGGTATACGATAACCGCACCCTCGAGGTGAGTTTGAGGGAGACGCTCGGCCAGGTATCCCTACATTAGAGCCACCGCTAAATTCATAATAACGCGTCCGTATCTCTTTCGTGTTTATAGAGTTGTCTCGTTTAGTTATCCCCAACCCTCCAACCGCGAACTCTTCCGTTTGAGCTTCCGGGAGAATCGATATACGCGATAATCGAGGATACTTCATTCTTTTCTTAATTTTCCTCCGAATAATTTGGTATTTGGCGAATTATGAAAAATGAATTTTAACATTTTTCTGGATAGAAAGAATCGTGATCGTTTGTTTCCGATATCGAGGAACGGTACGATCAGATCGGCTCGATCGAGATAAAAATGGAGGAGCGTAAGTACGTAACGTCCAAGGAAATCGCGTACAGGGGAAATCGATGACGATTTACGAGGAGCGTGATTGAACCACTAAAAACGAGAGCCATCTCTTTGCGAATCGAAGCGCGCACCATCTTCAGAGGCATAAACATCCGTGGCCCGTCTATACTGGCCCGTCTACGTGATGAGATCGAAAAGTATACGGACGTTACGGTAACCCTCGCCGATCTTCATCCCCATCGACTTCGCACCAACGATGAACAGGTTGTGTTTATTGTGAAAACACCAAGACCACCCACTGTTGTGGGTTCGATCGTAGGCGGCAAGCGTGTGTGCTTAAGCGCGCATGCACTCTGCAACTTGATTGTACCGATGCCAGAAAGACGCGAGTTTTGATCGATAACGTTTCTCTCTGTAATCACAGGCCGTGCTCTCGTCAACTTTGCATCTTTTGTAACCGATCTTCCAAACTATCGAATCTTCTTCTTAAATTCTTAAAAAAAGAAAAAGGAAATATATAAAATCTTGCTTTTCTAAATTTTTTAAATTTCCTTTCCAATCTTTTTTACTGGAATCCGTATTATTCGTCACTGAGAACGTGAAATGAAAAATTTGTTGAAACGGAAAAAGAAATATCAGAGTCGGAGAATCGAATTGACCCCTCGAACGCTTGGTGAAATCGTCGAGGGCGCCAACTTGAAAGAGCAATATTTTCCCGAGCTCAGGCGGATGATCAGAAATAGATAAGTTCAATGTTTTCTCATCGGTGGCTGCCGCCTGTGCGGCCACTTGTCGTTCTGTCACCGGCTCGTCCATCAACCGTCCATCCCGCCAACCCCTTTTGCGGGGCGCACTCGACCCGGCTAGGCCGGAAAGCGGCCCCGAAAGGCGCGACGAGCCAACATCGAAGATAACGCAGCCAAGTAACGCGCCCCCTCGCCACCTATTCCGCTCGCTGGCTCGCGCACCAACAATATTTGCAGAGCTCTTATTCCCGCACTTGCCGACCCCGTAAGCGCCCCTTCAACCCTCCCCTCGCCCTCGGTGTACGCGCTCCACCAAGCCTCCGCGTTTCTCTCGCCACCCCTCGTGTGCACCAGCAACCACCTACCTACCTACCTACCTAATAATGATTTTACGTTACGCCATGCCGGTCCCCTGGGAATCCGACGGTGCCGCACCCTTATTGCACATGGCCCGACCAAGGGAATATAGACGTGGTGGAGGGGTGGAAGGAAGGGGGAGGCCGCTGGAAAAGAGAGGACTGATTATCATTAGCAACAGAGTCCCAGAACACCCTCGGTTTACTGGTTTGACGCACGTACGCACGCCACCTCGAGGTCATGTCCGTGAGGGATTTCGCGTTTTAAGGATCGAAACGTGGGGATGGAATTTTAATTGGAGCGTGGAGTTAACGGGGGGTTGAATTTAAGAAAAAAAATTTGGAATGCTATTCGACGATTGCATGGTAATATTCTGTTCGGAAGATATTTTGGAGATGATGTTGAGAGAGGTGAGAAATTTTGTTTTGAGAATTGTACGAGGGAGGAGAAGGGGAGTTTCGATCGAACTAGTTTAACAGTGTATCGATAATTTTGTATCGAAACATCTCCCTCGAGGGAGATAAGACGATGAAACAATTGTAAAGGAAAGTGGAGGAGGAAAATTGCCACCGGCCAGAGGGCAGCGGCTCTCTCTTGCCTCCCCTAAATTTTTCATCCCTTTGAATAATGAATTAAATGTTCCGTGGCGACCCTCGAGGAGTCGTAGTGCGTGAAGGTGACCAGCATGGGCGCATGGAGGTCCCATAGGTTGTTAGAAACGAACAGGAAGTGACCAACCGCTTTGTACCCTCTTTCGCCGAGTCCTTCTTCGGTTGTTTCGTCGGAGCGAGGGTGAACGAGAGGGATGGCGGGCGACAGTTGGAGCGACAAGAAGGTGGAGACGGAGGAGCATGGGGGAGGACAAGGTGATAATTTGATAAGACATTGGGAGGGTTGCCATGGAAACGATACAAGACCCCGTGGAACGCTCCTTCGCCTATTCCTCGCTTCCTTGGAAGAAGCTTTCCTCTCGTGAACGAGTATCGCTCCATCAGCAGCGAGACACCTAAGTGGCGAGTGTCCCAACACCTTCGTCCACTCTATCTAAGATCTATCTAAGGGATGCTCCTTTCACGAATCCTCCGAAGTTTTGGAGAGAAACGAGGAAACAAAGGTGAACGCGTCCCCTCCGATATCTTTTTTTAAAAGAATTTTGCATAAATCGTAAAAATTTTCGATCGCCGTTCGAGCAACGATTATTAATTTTCCAACAGAATTCGAGAATTAACTGGCTGCGTCACCAATTGCCCATTTTTCACGAACAATTTTCGTCATAGAAAAATTCCATTCGAAGATTGGGGATCCAGCGTGTCAGTCTAGGTCGTGAAAGAAAAGAGGAAGACAGAACGACGGCCACCCCGAAAGACATTACGATTATTACCGAGCGAAGCTCGCAATGAGGGGCTGGCCACCCCTAAAATGCACTGGCCACATGTGCCACGATCCGAGTGGATCCTCTTGCTTACGACAAGACTCAGTCCAGACGGTTAACTGCATTATTTATCGTACCAAGTTGCTCTGCTAATTGATCCCTGGCATCCCCATTTGGCGATCAACCAAAACGAGAAATTTCTCGTGAAACGATTATAAATATTATAGAGATGAGTACGAATAGGAATAACTTTCTTTGTGCTTTCACGTGTGAAAAACAAGATTTCCTTTTTACGCTCCCTCCCGAATTTCGTCACAAGAATCGATATCGCAGCCAATCAAATTGAGAAAAAAAAAAAATCCCAAAGAAAGAAAATTTCGTATTCGCGTGTTAACAATCACTTTTAAAAAAGATCGCTCACCGGTGTGTATGTAGGTGTGCTTCTTCATGTCGCTCTTCTGGTGGAATCTCTTCCCGCAGAACTGACAGGGATACGGTCTCGTGTCCGAGTGGATTAAAAGATGAGTACTTAAAGTGCTGGAACGTTTAAATGCCTTGCCACACTGCTTGCACTCGAACACCTTCTCCGCGGAATGCACGGCTCTGTGTTGCGTAAGGCTAATTTCATGGCCGAACGTTTTATTGCACAGCTCGCAGGCGAACGGTCTCTTCCCATTGTGGGATCTCCTCGCATGCACCTATAAAAACCATATATTTCCCCTAAGAAACTCCTCGAACAAACAGACTCTTTTAAAATTGAAAAACTAATTTTCATCGAGTACGAATATGCAAGTGAAACAAATTAGAAAATCGAAATTTTTTAATACGATATGGATAACGATATAATCTTTGCAATTCATTCATTGCTTGATCTACGACAACGCGTTATCTCGTTAGGTAAAAAGAAATCTGTTATCTCTCTCTCTCTCTCTCTCTCTGTCTACGTTATTCGAGAAAGGGGGAAAAAAAAACTTTCTCTTATCTGATTAACCTACCTCGAGACCGTGAGGCGTGCTGAACATCTTGTCACACTTGACGCAACTGTAGACATCGCCCAGAGGATGATGATGGAGACCGTGCGCTGTGTGGGTGGAGTGGAGTCCAGGGTGACCCGGATGGACGCCACGTAGCAGCAAGTGTGGAGGTAACAAATGATGGGGGAGCAATTGAGGGTGCAGGTACGACAGGGGATGGTGAGGATGGGGTGGCAACAGTCCACCTTGAAGGTGAAGGGGTGGGTAGAGCATCGAGGATCCGGGCGGAGGTGGATGGGCGCCGATCGACGTCGTGTCCCTGTGCGGGGACGCGTTTTGCAGGTGGGCAGAGGGTGGATCCGGCCTGAGAAGGGCAGAGACGCTGAAACTGTCGCCCGATTTCTTGGGTGGATTCAAGGTGGGCGATATCGCGACGCTTGTCGGCGAAGGGGTGGTCGAGGAACGGGGTGGACTCGACGTGGCGTCGCGATCGTCCTCGTCGCCGACTTCCTCCACGTCTACGTCCACTTCCTCCTCTTCCACGTCCACGTCCACCTCGCCGTCCCGGCGATCCGACGGGGGAGAGTCCGGACAGGGCGAGTGCGACGGGGATGGACTCCTCGTCGCTGGAGAACCCACCAGGCGGCCCACTCCGAAGGACAATCGTTCTGAAAAAACGAGCGAATTCTTTGCGTTTTAGATTAATTTTTCTTTCTTTCTTTCTTTCTTTCTTTCTTTTTTTTTTTCTTACCATTTTCGAAGAATCGATGAAAGAATCGAAAGAAAGAAAGAATTATCGCGGAATCGATCGTTTATATGGGATAAAAGTTTGAGTCATACTCTAAATCTCTACTTTCTTATCTCGAAAGAAGATATAATAAAAGAAGTGGAAGATTAAAGAGACCTTGTACCTCATAGATTCGTATCTATGAACGAATTAGATTCTTCTAATTCCTTTCTTCGCATTATCTGAAAAATTATCTGAAAAATTAGATCAAACCTTGACTTTTTCCCGATTACAAAAATCCTGGAAATTAATCGAAAACGTGAGAATGAAATAAGAAACACATTCGATATCACGTATCGATCACACTCGTGATCACACTCGAGTCGAAATTATCAACTCGGTCGAAAATTTACAAATCACAACAATGGCCGATGATCGATCATCGAAACGGAGTCAATCATCGGTGATCGGAGTGTTTCATCGATGAATCAAATCAATGCGTGAAATCGAGCCACGAAGCTTTCAACGTCGAACGAGCCTCGCGTCTGGTATTTCTAATAATCGTGAACGATCTCGAAGGCAGTGATTTACGAGGTACATCGGTCAGAAAATCGGGTATCGCTTGCTGCTTCTGTGACGGGAACGAGGGGAGGGATCGTTCCGCCACCCTTCCACCGGCCGAGGGAACAATATCAATCCAACTCTCGCAGGATGCACGATGCACATCCTACGGTATATTATATTTATAATCCGTGCGCGTGACACGCGGTCACGTGCCTGGGTATATAATACACCGGTGTCGGTTAATCGCATTTAAACCTCTCTCTCCACCATCCCCCTGTTCTCCGATTATTATCGCGTCCTCCTGATGGTGTTGCAATCGAATCAAAATACGTCAGGAGTCTCGGTAGAGTAGCCTAATGTAATGAGAAACGCGTGCGAGTCCGTTGTGGTAAAAAAAAAAAAAAAAAAGAAAAAAAACCAGAGAGAGAGAAGAAGAAAAAGAAGAAGAATCGCACGATCCTGCGGGAAAAAATTGAAACGGAGGATGAATAATACGCGTGAATACGAATTTTTATTAGAACGAATACATATAATACGTGATAATATTAAAAAGAAAAAAAAAGACAAAAGTTGTCGTGTTCGATTATTATTAGATATTTACCTAGTTCATCGTTTTAGATAAGAGCCAGATAAATAAATCAATTATTATAAGGGATTATCCAATATCCTGTTTTATCGATAAAGCCGAAGTTGCGGTATTGGCAAAATCAGATTAAATTATCAGAACAATTTATTAAATTTCCTTGTTTCAAACGCGCGCGCGATTAAGAATTCTGACTCGAATGCGGTATTAATTCAAGTAGTATGGACTAATCATCACGAGCGAAGACAAGACTATCTATATAAAATCCGTCGTAAAGTCTAAAGTATCTCAACGGGATACACGATGATGATGCAAAAGGGAAAAAATGAGATAAAAAAGTGGGGAAGGGGAGGGGGGAAAAAAAGGAAGAGAAAAAAGAAAGGAAAAGGAAAGCGAGAAAGCGAGAATGGCAATAATCGAGCGGGGTAAAAGGTGGAACACGAGTCGAGGGAGGGAAGGGAGGGAGGGAGGGAGGGCAAAAGCAAGAGAAAAGAAAGAGGAGATAGAGGAAGTCCGGACAGATGTGACACTCCGGCCAAGATAGGAAGAACTGCTTACGCAAATGCCACCGTCTGGCCCTGGTGGAATGCGGTAAAAACCGACGGTGCAAACCGGCGAGAAAAAAACCGTCACCATCGCGCTAACCGTCCGGCAGATGGGTCTTACTTTGGTCCGGGTTCGGCACTGCTTGCATACACTTGCACTCCCGTACACGCGTGTCCGCGTGAACGTATACATCTGGAGGGTCATGGAGGATTCGCTTCACGTTTCCACCAGAGACGTTTCTATTCTATAGAGCGAAGAAAAAATTCTGGAAACGCGTCCTCCGAAATTATTTTTTTACGAGGACGTCTCTGATCGAAATTTTATAACGCGCCCAAGGAAAGAATAAAAGATGGTTGCTGAAGACGGTTGTTGGAATTTTCATCCTCTTCGTTCGATAATCTTATACTATCGATAATAGTATAATCGTGATCTGTAAAAAATAGCGGCGAGAGGAGAAGACAGATCCATTTCTACGAGTAATACGAGTCTTTTTCGATCGATGTTTCTCCCTTTTGAATTTAAAAAACGATAATTTTATATATGCAGTTTCTTTCTTCTTCTTCTTCTTCTTCTTCTTTTTTCTTTTAATTCTTCTTTATTAAATTCGTTGGAACAAGTGGATCCGACTGTTGAAAAGACCGAGTTCCTCTATTCAATTCGAGTTCCACAAGGATAAATCATGACGATTATTACCGAACATCGCGAATTTTATAGGAAGGAATTCAATCCTCGTCCGAGTCTGAGATGCGGTTACTACTAACCGCGGTCACGATTTGCCTCGAAGTTGCAAGACAATTTAGAGAAGACGCAACGATGGATCCGCAAGTAGCATCGAGAAGGAGGCTCGTGACAAGGGATGACAATGATGGCGATGCCGAAGATGCTTGTGGACGTGGATTAATAAAGGAAGGCCAAGCCGGGGGAACAATTAGATCGAGTTAACGGCCAACTTTAATCTTCTGTCGTCCGTCAGTCGTTTACTGCGTAGCGATCTGCCGCTATTAAAGCCGTTACACACTTCACCGTTTTCAAACCCCTTCCGTCCTGCCCTGCCGCCGAATCGAAAGAAACTACGACTTTTGTGAGGCAAAAAAAGGCCGCCACCAAAAGAAAGATGTGGGTTTTCAAAAACGGATCTCTCATCCTCGTGTCACTATCTATTTAAATTTAATAATCTCCTAATCTTCGGTGGCCAAGATCTTTTAACTTTGATATATCGAGTGAAAGGAGAAGAAAAGGAAAATATATATATATATATATAAGGGTAATCGATTAAAATCTCTGACGAACGAGATGAAAGATGCAACGAGGAATGCCTCAGATTGTAGATAAGATATAAATCATCGAAGTTGTTCGACCGCAATATTAATCACGCATCACAATCGTCCACGATCTTCACTATCGATCAAATCATCTGTCTTTTACGATATGTAGAATTAATAATCGTGCAGAAATATCTCGATAAAAGTCTGATTCCTGAATGTTTTATCTGTCTTCGTAACATAGTCAAAAACAATTTATTTCGCATTATCATCGTCGTAGAAATGATATGTAATATTTCATGGAAAAATCCCTTGATTTCCAAATCCCTTGCTAAAAAGAAAAAAAAAAAAAAAAATTCCATCCACGAACAATAAGAAGAATTATGATTCTTCTGCACCGAATAATCAACGATCGACGACGAGACGAGATCTCGGAAGATTATCTAGGTGGACGCAACGTAATGAATGGCCACGTGCATCAAGGAGTCGAGGAGGAGGGGAGGAGAGCTATATGCACGAGCGTTTAACATGACAAGATGTAACTAATTCAGGGTAGGTAGAACTGAGACGCCGACCGACGTACGAGTACAAAGGAGCCGACGGTCCGAATCCCTGTGCTGCGCCTCTAATCTGCTCCAATTGGGACGGCAGGAGTTAGAAGGGCCGATGTCCCTCCGCGGTGTATGACGCGTGCTACCATTTATCCCAATCATCGGACGACCGGTCGTTCTTAACGATCGACAAATAAAAACTACTCGTCATCCGGGCTGAGGAGGAAGCTGAAGCGGGGCAACAGGCCGCCCATTCCACACCTTCCACCTCGGATCCCCGCTCTTTCACGCATTAAAACATCATTAACTTTTCAATTTCCTCCCATATAAAATATGAGACCGCCCATTCTTTTTTTTTTTTTTTTTTCTTCTATTTCTATACGAACAATACTTCCGTATTACACGGATGGATTAAAGCGCATTCGAATAACGATTATCGAGTTTTATTGACCGCGTTGCGATATCGAGAAGGTTTAAACATTTAATCTCGTTATCTTGGTTTCGTTGCTGTAGTGATACGCGTTTTAATTAATTACCTAAAAATTGATCGGATAAAACGTATAAAATATTTCGATCGAATTAATCCCTTTCAATATCGTTATAATTCTAATTTTGTTCGATAAATTTTCAATAAAACTTTAGAAAAAGAAAACAGAAAAATAAAGAGAATTGAAATTAATTAAAACGATTACATTAAAACGAGACTGCACGTACCTGAATGACTTTTCGGCAGGGGTGGTAGACTCGTGACCTCGGTAGGGTTTCCGAAGGGAGCCCACAGTCTGGGGAACATTAGACGAACGTTGCATCCTCCTGAAAGCAGAGAGAACCGGCGTGAAACACATCTATCGCATCTTCGAAACGCATAAACCCGACGTTGCGTGAAATCTTAACGAAAATATCGAGAGGAGAGGATATTTTTTTCGAATCGCTCATGCATCATTATCCGTGTCGCCTGCCGTGGACCAGCCGCTAACGGAGAACCAGAAAAAGAAAGAGAGAGAGAGAGAGAGAGATCTCGAGCCGCCTGACAAATTTGGTATTCCCTGTTCGTACGAAAGATCAACCCCTCGACAAGAGCGTCTTTATTAGAAACGAAGGGAGACCCTCCTCTATTTATCAACGTTGCCCCGTCCATTATTCGCTCTCTTTTCTCCGTGGCTGCATTCCTATCCACCAACGTCCGCCATTCGTTCTCTCCCTCCGCCCTCTTTGATCGACACCGATAGCGCGCTGGAATTCGAATTTTGCTCCGCGACAACTGCAATCTCTCGCAGAGTTATCAGACCCGACTCCGATCGAATCAGAGCTCGATCTAAAATTCTCTCCAAATCTGTCTACGCGCAAGGGGAGGGGAGGAGAAAATAATTGACGAAATACGACGCGGATAATCCGCTCGGCGTCGATGATCCGAAGAGCGATCTAAGATTCGATCGATTTATCAAAATTCGGATTCCGTTATATCGCGTTTTCTTCGAATCGGATAGCCATTGATTAAAAAGGGAATGAATGGGATCGAGGCGAGGTATGCGTATTAAGAACGTTCCAAGAGGGAGAGAAAAAAAAAAAGATAAAGGAAAAAAAAGAAGAAAGAAAAAATAAAGAGGAAAGAAAGAAGAACGAAAGATCCGTAATCCGGGCAATATAGCACTGGTCGGGATAATCTGAGATAGCAACGAGAGATTAGCGTGCCATGCCGCAAAGGCTATCTCATTCTCGCAGGATTATCAGAAATAAATCATATTTTCCTATAAAAGCGAGCATACCACGCGGCCGAGATAAGATGACCGCACAGTTTAAGTGTACAAACCAACATCGATACCGGCGTGTGTACACACCGTGCAGGTAATGCGTGTTTGTTGCCCGTGAGCATCGGCGATATCGCATCGTTTGCCAGTGCGACGACGCTTATCCTGCGCGTTGCCTCTTTCGCGATATCGTAAATCTATAAACGGTAAATCCTATAGCGTGATTTCCGAAGGACGAAAATCCTATCCTATCGAGGACGATTTGCGGAGGCCACCTGCGTGGAAACCTGCGTGAAATTGACTTAAGGGCATGGTATCGATTTTCTTCTTTGGGAATGCGTGTTCGATAGAAAATGAGGATCCCTGGATTTATTACTTTTAGAAAAATGTATGCGTATAAATATTAATAAATATTCCTACAGATAATAAATTATCCTAAGTTAATATATCTTCCAGAGGATCTATTTAGGATTCTCGTTTGATTATCAAAGCTATGATTATTAATCATAATCTCGAATGAGTCTAGTAATAATGAAAACGTATTCTTGAACTATATACAAATTCTCTAAAATCGCGACAAAAGATTGATGAAAATTTAAATAATAAGAAATGATAAATTAAACGACGACTCAACGAACAATTTGTCGCACGATCTTCGTAACGAGCGTCTCTCTTCGAACTTCAAGTTCTGGGAACGAGACACCGAGCCACCCCCAAGGAGAGGAGGAACCCTCTCTCCTGCCCATCACCTGGCAATTATCGCATAAACCGTTTAAGCCGATTCCTACGCGCTACCGGCTTGATATTATTGCGTTAGCTGTTAGCCCGATTAGCGGTATTAGTATAGGTGGTCGTCTAATGCCCGTTCATCCCCTCTCACCTGTTGAACGACCGTTCTTGCGTGCCCTTTACGCACCTGCACGCACCCACGCACGCACGCACGCACGCACGCAATCCGCACACACGAAACCAGCTGTCGGTCGGTCGGTTACACGGGAGTCGAGTCGAGTGTGCGCGTGTACGTGCATCTCATCTCGCCGCTCGTGAACCAATGGTGAGGATCGGTGCACGCACGTTCGCCCGATGCGTGCACGCACACGCGTGCACACGCGCCGGGGAGGCAGCTCAGGTGTCGGCGCGAATTCAAGGGCGTAAACGGCGCGGTGCAGGGATAATGGGCAGGTAATAGATAGCATGATGACAGGCGACAACGGGATGAATGTCAGAGGGTGAGGCGCGAATCCGCGAGAGGAATGGAGAAACGATCGAGTTTGACGCGGTCGAGGGAAATGTAATTTCGCGATCCATTCTCCAATTACTGCACATAAACAAGGCAGGATCGTTTTCTTCCTTTTTTTCCCATACAATTTTGTTTCGTTTTTTTTTTTTTTTTTTAACGAATGATTCAGTATAGATTTTCGTTCGAATATCGGATATTCGTATATAATTTTGAACGCGATAGATGGGATTGAAATTGAACTCGTGTTTGGGAATCGATGATAATTATATCCTTTGTGATTTCATAGGGGATGACAGATAACGAGAGCGTAACGAAGCTCGTTTGTTACTAGATTAGAAACAGAAATTCCAATTTGAACCGTGGCGGGGTCGAAACTGTGACGTAACTGCGATTTGAAACCGCAGACGATAATTCTAATTCGGTTTGATGTTCATTGAAGTAGCGATGGATATTATTCCGCACGGTCTTCCGATTATTATTCGTCGATGCAACCGATTCAAAATCATCGATTTTGAACACTTTTGAATTCGGGCGAATCGATATGAAATTGAAGTCTCCGCCATCCTCGTCCTCATCTCATTTATATTTTTCGTCTCAGATCTTCTTACCTTCGGTATCCACGGGAATCTGCGAGTTCTCTTGAAGCGAATTTTCGTTGTTATTCGTTTCCGGGGACAACGCTTGCTGATGCACCAGCGACGACGCCGATTGCTTCGGTTTGACAACGCGAAAAGCGGACGCCTCCGCGACACCTCTGCGCGAAAAGTCGAGAGGACCCACCCCTACAGGGGAGTGTTGCTGCTGCACTTCCATCATCGTGCTCGGAACAAGTTGGATCACTTTCCTCTTTCTACAACAATCCTCCCCCCACTGTGCACGACATCCGCCCCTCGTTCAAGGAGCGCGTTCCACCACCACGGTGTCAACCAACCGTTCACCCTTCGATTACTTTTTATCATATACAAAGCGTCGAATACGAAACCAAACAACAATATACACGCCGATTTAAATAAATCTCCCCGGATTAAATCTCCCCGTCACCGCCACTTCCTTCGACTCCTCTTCAACTGCGATCCTCTTCGAAAATCATCCCTTCCATCCTTCACCAACCTCGTGAACAACAACCTCCCAACGGCCAACAACTTCCTTCGAAAAATTGATTCGAGGCACGCCAAGTGCGCGCGATCACTCCCCTCGATTTAATCTTCGGCTCGATTAATCTTCGGAGAACGGAAGTCGAATCAAATGTCGAAGGCGATCCCTGCTCTCGTTATAACGTTATTACGCGTGTCGAGTGGTTTCCGGCTCGGTCGGGTACACTGATTTCCGTGCGGCCCATCGGCCGGACAGGTCAGGAACGGCGAGCACCAGCAGCCGGGGATGCGAGAGACGTTATAGCGGGTGCCTCGACGCCGACTGCTGTTAACGGGTCTGATAGTGGAGGAACTCCCATGCGATGACGGACGAAAGTCGCGAGTCAGACTGAGAGAAAGAGAGGAGGGGAGAGCGCACACGGGCTTGATCATCTACCATCGGGTAGAGGGAGAGGAAGAGAGAGAGAGAGAGAGAAAGAGAGAAAGAGAGACTCCGAGCAAGGAACACCCACACAGATGTTGGATGCATGCCGGGATTTTCGATGGAGACTCCGCCTCCGAGGCACGCCTTCCAACGTCCCTACTCCACCCCCACGAAACCGCTCACCATGGCCCTGATACCAACACAGAGGCACGCTTTGGATACAGCACGAGGCGTACACGCATAAGCGAGCCGACGATTCCCAAGAGCTGATGCCGAGGCACGCTACCGGCCACCAACACACGTTATTTCCCGCGGAGTGTGTGGGTGCGTAAGGATACGTTTATTCGTTTCCCAGGTGATCGTGCGATGGTGATGCTGTTGCGTGTACGATATTCCACGTATGTGTGGCGCGTGCGCGCGTGTATGTGTGTGTGTGTTTGCGCGTGGAGAGAGGCATGGAACGGACACGAGACAAGGTGTGCAACGCTCTCTCACCTCCCCGGTTGCAGCATTATGTGGAACCACTCGGCCACCCTGATTCCACTCTTGACTCCACTGATTGATATTTGTGCGCCCTGTTCCTGCACAACCGGAAGTGGATGCACACCGTGTAGACGGTCCGTTTCCTCCACGCTCGCTGCATGCCGCGACGCTCTTGTGTGTATTTACTGAATTCTGGGGAGGATCGGAGCAGAAGCGAAACACGCGAAACACGACAGATAATTTGAGGAAGTTTATTCCAAGATGCTCGAACCATCTGATCTCGTGATTCGTTATATGTATATGTGTGTATATATATATATATATATATTTCTTTTTTCTTGAATTGTTGAACACATGCAAGACGATAGTTAGATAAAGTTATGTGAAGGGTTGTTCGAAGCAGATTTCGTGAAATCTTTGTTCGTTTCTTTTTTTCTTTACAGTTTTATTATCTTTAAGATAAACAAGGGTATAAAACTTTAATGCGAGTATAATTTAGTTGGATTTTGTCATTGATAAGGAGTGCAGAATAATAGATTTAGTATTTTATTTTTAAGCTTCTAAAAGTAGAGTAAAAAGAATTCTTAAACGAGCCTCGTATTATCAGTGCTTAGGTGCATCGATATAACAAGAACGAAACTACGTTGTTACGATTGCATCAATCACACCGCATTAATTTTTCGGCCGATTCGATAAGAAAAAAAAAAAAAAAAAAAAAAAAAAAAANAAAAAAAAAAAAAAAAAAAAAAAAAGAAAACAAACAAAACACATTAAGAACAAGATTATCGATGATTCCGAGGATTTCGAGCGATTTGATTTTCTCGGGAAAATAATTTTGACCGATCTGTCTGATAAATCCCTCTTTTCTTTTTCTCAAACAAGTTGCAAAATCATTTCTTATCAAAATTTCATCGATTCACAACATGTACGAACGACATTCACCCGTTCCAAAACGATCCATTATAACTTAAGCGATTACGTTCATCTTTTATTGCGTTCTCTTATTACAGAACAGATTATCCGAGAGAGAAGAATTTTTCACGTTCACGAATATTCAATTTTTTCCACGAACGACAAAAATTTCCTGGCGAAATTAAAAAATTCGATCCTTCCAAACAATCGAAAAGAAAAAAGAAAGAAAGAAAGATTCCTTCTTTTATTATTGGCAAATTATTTAAAATTTATCCGAGGAATCACTGATCACAATCCGAGATCAACATTGATGCCAATTCCAAAGAAGACAAGAAGACAACTCCAATTCACGACGATTGCTGCTCGACGCAGCAACGTTGTTTCGACTCGATCCACGAATCGTCGTGGAAAGCTTACATGGTAAAAACCCTCGTTCCCAAGCAAGATACGCACGTAGACGAAAGAAGTGTCGTCAGGGGCGTAGCTATCATGCCGGGACGAGATGTTCACCGTCAAGAGAGAACGACAAATCGCATCAATCATACTCACTCGCTCGCATCTCGTCCCTTCCCTCCACCCCGAACGGTGGTCCCAGCCTCATTCTATCTTCGCCGAAGAAAATTGCTTGCTCTCTTACCGCGAAAATAGGAAAACTCTCGACCTCGGGACGAGAACGAGCGATGTCCTCTCGAGCAGCACGCTTCGAGGAATCGGGCGGAGTGGAATGGAATGGAGACGAGGGGACAGAAAATGGGGTAAAAATGTTCCTCCCCCCCCCCTCCCTGGAACGAAATTGCCAAGCTTGGAAATTGTCGGCGATGTGGGCAAAGTGGAAATCGTTTCTTAAAGAACACGCGAGTTAGGAATTGTCTTCAAAAATTTAAAACGAGAGAGAAGAGATATCGGGTGTGAAGAAAATTTCGCGAATGATTTTCTCGAGAAAAGTTTTGGAAAAAGGGAATATAAAAATGATTTTTCAAGATATTTATAAGAATGATCATCGAATTTGTGAAACTTATTAAAAATTAATACGATTCCTTTGAATTTTTACCTCGTTCCCTATTTCGTTTCGAAAAAAAAAAATAATAATAATAATAATAATAAAACGATTAACAGTTATCGAAGGAAGACAGCGTGTGATGAAATTTTGAAGAACGATTTGAGGATATTAAATTTGTATTACTCGAAAATGTAACGATATCAGGGAATATTAAACATCGATCGGTTTCGAGATACTTTATCGATTTTCTTATTCATCGCTTCACACACATAGCTATCAATCCGAACCTGCCTATACGTTTGTTTGTACAAGTATATACCGGACGTGATTTACAGGCTGTAAGATAACTTAATCCGTCAACACACAAATGGACATCCACGAACGGTTCAACGGTGAGACGAGCTTTTACTACTTACATGTCTCACCACTGTCACGTCTCTTCTCGTCGAATCGCGTCGAAGTATTATGTATTTGTCTCTTTAGACGAGCGCAGCCTTGAATCTATCAAACTGATTTGCAGTTACTTATATTATTATAGAGTGTAGAGAATATGCAGAATCGAATGTGCAAAATCAATCGAAATGAAAGAAAAATGAATTCGAATCGAAGTTTCTTCTTCTGGCGATATAATGCAACACATTTTGTTACATTTTCATATCGAATAATTTCAATAATTTCAATAATCGATCCCATTTCGTTTCACCGTCCATCAATCGTTTCTTTTCTAAAAAATTTTCTAAAAATTCACACAAGGTTTTCGATTCTTTGCAACAATTTTTTTTCAACAATTCCGTTGCAAAAATTCCTAAACGATCCAGATATCGAAGCAGACGATTTCCGATCGAAGGAATCGAATAAACTCTTTTTTCCTTTTTTCCTTGAAAAAGCGCGAGTAGAAGAATATTGTGGGAATCGGGTATTTCTACCTTGACAAAGTGGTTCAACGCGCCGGATACAGGAGACGAGTGGCTGGCGCCACGAATTTAACACTTGATTGTCCCCGTCGAACAATTGTTTCGCCGGTATTATAGCAAGCATCGTGTCTCCTCGAGTCAGACACTGGGAGAGAGAGAGAGAGAGAGAGAGAGAGAGAAAGAGAGAGGGAGGATGATGTACCAGTAGGAATGACTCACTCCTCAATCGAGGAGAAAACATATTAGCGATTGTCTTTACCAATTGGGGGATGTGGGTGATGGTTATCGCCACGGCGGGGGCAGAAAACTATACGCGGTGAAACACGCGGTGAACGATATAATTCGTGGATATTATATACTCGTTCGTAAAAGAAGGCATCCACACGCCGGCATGTGGGCAGACGGTGCACACAGCCGTAGAGGAGAACGGTATATGGAAACACGCAGATGATACCCCTGCGGGTAGGCGAACGATCGTTTTACAGTAAGCCTGTTCGCTATCTGGAAACAGATACGGTGTAATTGGGAAGAATTGGTCTAATTGAAACCGATTAATCCGGATCTTGACGAATCTTGCGCGCGCGTGGATCGAACGGGCCGGTGATTTCGTTCGATCTCATTATCTCGGTATTTTTCGTCTATTTTTTCCACCGAGTCCTTTTCCTTCCAAAAGGAGAAAAAAATCGGATCCTCGCGATTAAACGATCCTCGAGGCTCCTAGATCGCATCGAATATAATCGTAAAAAGGGTCCAAGTTGAATCTTTCGAAAAATTTACTCGTGGACGGAGGAAATTTGGATTATTCGACAAACGAACGTAATTTTCGAAATCATTGGTTAATTGATAAATGATCTAATCGAGAGTAGTAACGGAGGGAAATAGTGTCAACAACGTTACGAGTGTATCAACGCGCTCGACGCTTCCTCGAATCGCCTCGAATCCTCTTATCTAATCTTCGAGCATGAAACGGTGGAACAGGCGCGATTTAAATCCACGAAGATGGATCGATGGATCCTCGACGTCGAGCATTCTCGAGCAGACGAGCCGTGTACGGGGATCAATTAAACGATGGAGTCATTGATCACGGCAAGGCCGTTCTTCTCTTCCTCCCAGACGAAAACAGTCTCGGGTCTGTCTGCGTCCGTCGAGCTTTCGACCGATCGAGCTTTTTCGCCTTTGTGAAACGAGATACGCGCAACTCGCTTGAACGAAGCTCGTGCTGCCGTCATCCCGCCTCTTTTTTTTTTTTTTTTTTTTTTTACGAAATCACGCGAAAAATCATCATATCATCGTCCCGTTGGTTAAACGCATAAACAAACGAGTTGTTCCACCTAATCGCGATAAATCCAATCGTGCTCGATCCTACGACTATCTCGAATGATTTCACGCGCAATTATTCCCGTTCATTTCCTTTTCTTTTTTTTTCTTTTTTCCTTTTTTTTCCCTCCTCGACACTGGAAAGTTGCACCGATTGGACTGGAACATGCGTGCATGATTACACGCATATTTTCGTCGTACGATTATACAGGAATAGGAAGTCGTCGAGGCACGAAGTCGCGGGTCGATTAGATTCTCATGGAAGAGGGCTTTTCGAAGGCGCGCATTGACTCACGTACGATGGGAGCACGGCATATGGTATATACGGAATGGCGCGCTGTTTCCATCCATCCACAAAGGAGGACGAGGAAACGATCGTCGATGACAGTGGAAAAGAGAAGGGAACGTTTAACGCGGGACAAACGAGCGTGACCAGGGTCGGGGCAGGGCGCGTATGGGGACTTTCATGGTAAATTTCGACGGGCTATGTAATCCCCCGTAATATACAGACATATGCACCGGCGAGTACATCCCCCTCGTCGATCCCCGGCGGACTGATATTTAGGGCCGATATTCATTAGCAGTTTCACGCCAGGATAGCGAAAGAGGGAAGGAGAGACGTTGCAAGATGAAGAGGGACGGTTTGGCTGACGTTCTCGATGA
The DNA here is from genome assembly GCF_014066325.1 of Apis laboriosa. Taxonomy (NCBI): domain Eukaryota; kingdom Metazoa; phylum Arthropoda; class Insecta; order Hymenoptera; family Apidae; genus Apis; species Apis laboriosa. The sequence goes on from NW_025223257.1 coordinate 1,913,601, forward strand.
TAACTGTTCAAAAGGGGTGGCACGATACCCCCGAAACGTTGCTCACCCTATGCGGTGATCTACGATTTCGTCTCCGAGAGAGGATCCAGATTGAGATATTTCCTCAGCGTTAATCGCGAGAGATTTTTCGAGATCGTTTAGGAATTTATTAATGTCGAGATGAATCCGATTTATTTCAACGAAGGAAGAAAAGTTCTTCTTCTTCTTCTTCTTCTTCTTTTATATCGACTCTTTTCGATGCTTGCAATTTATATCGCGCAAAGATGTAATCTTTATCTCGACGAAAACTCCTCGCTATGATTTTTATCCGAATTTATCGATCGACGAGGTTACGAGACGACGAGATATCGCTTGATGTATTTCAACTCGTCCGAAATTTTCGACAAGGGGGACACAATTGGCGAAAGGGACGTCCTCCTCGTCCTAAAACGCTCCTAAACTTCGGGATTACGTCAGTGGCTCAACGAGGCAGACGAGAGAGGCATATCCGGTTGGCTTAGATTGACTTGGCGCCAAGCGCTGCGCGTACGACTGCCGGAATTAAATGATTATTAGGTTATACACGGGCAGTCGGGATGAACTACTAACGGAGAAAGAGAAAGAGCAAGCCGACCAAGGAGGGAGGGACAAAGAGGAGGAAAGTGGAGAGCGTACATTGGTTGCCAAGCGTATAGCCAACTCGGTGGTTATAGGTCTTGCTCGGTAGGAAGCTCCAAGTGAAAAAAAAAAAAGAAAAAACCCGCATGAGTCCCTCTGTCACCTAAAGACCCACTTTGACCGTTGGACCGCTCAGCCTCGAGCAATGCCCATACAAACTAATTGAACGCGAGCCGACCCCCGCAGAGGCAGGAATTAGGAAACCGGGCAAAACGATTAATTTTTATAAGCGTACGCGTCGCGACACGGCCGTTCTATGTTCGTGGAAATTTCGCTCCTCCTCCGGAAAAGCTAATAATCGAAAGTAAACGAGCCGAATTCAGCGAAAATGGAACATTATGGATTTTATTATAGATGGATTTCATTGGAAATAGTTTTTGGATGAATGATAGGTTCCATGGATCGTTTTCTTTTCTTTTTTTTTTTTTTTGAAATTTTGGAAATCTAAATCTCCCCTCTTAAACTTAAAAATTAATCCGTTCGCAATATTTGAATCTCCATGTATCTTTTTCTTTTACCTACGAATAAAGTTAAAGAATTTTAAAGAAAAGAAGTAGTTTAGTGACGAGATTAACGAGTATCGAAATCGTGAGCTCGAAAAAGACGGAAAGGAGACAAAGGTTCACCTTCGAATCGTCGCGGAATCGACGCGCAAAATGCCCACGGCTGTCTTACGCTACTACACCCACTACACATCTCTATAAGTAAACCGTCCGTGAACGTACACGTGGCACAGAGTGAACCAGATCAAACGCACAGTTTTACCAAACGACTCCTGCCTCCCTGCGCCTCATCTGAATTGATAATATCGACGTCAGCATATCAAAGACACACCACCCTACCATCTCATCCCCGACGCACGTCTTCCGCACCTATTCCGCAAGAGAGAGGGCGGAAGCTCCGTTCGCCGTATTTAAAGTGAAAGACAACGGTAAAGAGCGGCGGAGGATTGGCTAGATTCAAATAAGATCACCGTCGCGAGGATACGCGAAACTTGTGGGAACGCTGACATCCCGTTTGCCCGCGGGGCGCACAGCCGAAAATTTCCTTTCCAACGATTTCACAACCGAGCGTCACAACAGCTTGAACGCTCGAACTCTGTTGGAGAAATGTTGTAAACGATGAACCGCTCTTTTATTTTATCTCTTCCTCCTTCTTTCAGGGGATTGATAAAAATTTTACGGAATTTTATCGCATCTGGAAGATAAAATTTCGAGTTGGAAAGGGATGAATCATCATCTTCCTCTGAGAGAATAGGCCTTGAATTCGATAGGCCTAGGTTTGAAATAATACGCGTAACTTGCGACAAGTTCTGGCCTACGCCCACAACATCTCGCCAACGACGCGCGCTACGATTATGATTTATCGTAATCGCGATAAAAAATTCACGACGTCTCGATGCGACAAGCAGCTCGGTGGCTGTAAGAGGGTTGTTGTTTATCCAAGTTTCGCCCAGAATCGGATGTTACAATCTCTGCCGTCTAGCTGGCAGAACGCTTCCACTAAAATAACGTTATATTATCCAGCGAGGATGCCACCTGAGCCGCTAAAAGCGCCGGTCCCGACACGGTCATAACGCGACCTCGAGGATTCGAGATTTACTTGGCGCGTAAAATTGCCAACTGGACCAACCGGTTCGGCCAAGATTTCATCCATCGATTACATCGCTTTGATAAATCCACCACCACTTTAATTCTACATTATGATATTCGCTTCGCTTTGCTACAGTCCAATTACATTCTGATCTAACCTCTGCTTAGACAGTTTTATTTTACCGATGACGAATCTGCCAACGTTCTATCCTCTTTCAATGGTAACACGTAACTTGGGATTTTTTTTTTATTTCTCTCTCTCTCTCTCTCTCTTTCGAAACAGCTGATTATCAAGATTCTGCGAACGCAGAATTGAATACTCTGGAGGAATTCGATCTCTCAAGAGATAGTCGATGTTTAGGAGCCGCGAAAATGGCGACGGTCGAAACATCGCGTCAATGAATCCGATTGATCGCAGATCAATGGGTCGTTGCCGCCGGACGATCGACTAATCTCGAGGGTCAAACGACGCCGGTCAAGTCGGACTTCCTTCGCCAGTTAACCCCGACGCTATTCTCAATCTCGACTCTGACTCATCCTCGTCATCGTCGTCGTCGTCGTCGTCGTCGTCGTCGTCATTGTCGTCGTTGTTGTTGACTTCGTTTCGTGCCTCTCCTTCTTCTTGGTGCGTGCCTCCTAGCGAGGCGAACGCGGCGCGAAGAAAAGAAGGCGCGTGTAACGTCACGTCACGATGATGTAACGTATTTCTCTAAACTGACCCTGCTACTTTTCGTGCCAGGCGTAGCAAGGTATTAATGTCTTCATCCATCCTTCCATCCGTCCCATACGAACTCTATTCCACAACGACGAACGAGACGATTGTAAAATTTAATAAGAACGTTTCTTGAACACGATATCAATTTTCATATCTTCCAATGCTAATAACACTTTAAAATTTCCCTTCTCTCTAAATGACGTTACGTTAGAATAGCTTCTAAAAAGCGACACTATTCGAAAAGTAATATTAAAATCCCGATTCCTTATCCACTCCTTATCCTTAACCACGACGATAATGTATAATTCGCCAGTACGAAGAAAGTACATGATCGAAGAAAGGCGACATTATTAACTGTGTCCGCAATAGAGACGCTCTTTACGCTCCCGAGATGATACGTGGAACAGAATAAACGGACAAAGTCGTAAACGACGTTAAAGGGGGCGAGGGTGGGAGGAGAACAAGGGAGGAGGTGATCCTGAGGCTCGCCTATGTTTGCCGAGCAATCAAGCCCAATCATTAACCCCTGGAAGCTTGGACGGATCGAACGTGGTGGGCACACGTTATATGAATAAACTCGCCACTATACCGGTTCGCCGGTTTGTACGCGCTTCGTACGTACGTATATACACGTGTGGAATAAACGCGTGGTAGAATTGTTGCGACGGCTCGTGGACAGGAAGTCCAGCTAATCAGGGGTAGTGAGTGGCAAACAGGGGTGCGGTTATGCCCGTCGGGGGTACGTAGTGCAGGACACCAGGGATTCGAGGACGAATCGTTCGACGACGCGATACTTTGACGAAGAAGATAGGAAGGGCACCACCACTCGGTCACGATCGATTAATTTAATTAGTCTCTGATTAATCTAGAGAGAGAGAGAGAGAGAGAGAGAAAATCCTATCTAGATAGATAAAAAGGTACACTCTTCATCTCCTCGTCATCAGCAAATCCATTTCTACCTTCCTCTATCCCTCCCTTCTCTCTTCTTCCCTCTCGCAGCTGTTTCTCGCAGCTTTGGTTTTAATTAAATTTTTTTGTCCCCAGCCAGCCAGGTTCTAGCTGGCCTCGCGTGATAAACTGGAAGAATAAAGAAATCCTCGAGGAATATATATGTATATATATATATTCTCGAGGTCCTTCTCGAAGAATGGAATCGTCCGCGTAATTTATTATAAAGGGTATATTAACGATAGCAGCAATTAATTCCTCGCTTCTCTCTCCTCTTATTCGCGGAAAGAAGAAGACGAGATAAACGGGAAACGATCGTTTCCCGAAAACCCGCTCGCGATAAATAATACAGACGTTTCATAACTGGCTGGCTTCCGTTGGATAAATGGAAAGGGCGCGAGTTATTATATCCGGGGAGGGTCTCCTCTTTCCAGCTCCTCTTTCCCTTCCCTCTTCTTTCTTCTTTTTTTCATCGCGCAAAGGGAAGGGAGAAACGAAAGGAAGAAAAAGTTGGACCGCGGACGATAATAATAAGGCTGGTAATTCGCAGTTTGACGAGCCCCTTACGCGACCCACCACGACTTAACTTTTTCGAGTTTTCCACTTCGTCGTCCGCTACACAGCGATGTCTCCCCAGCGTGCTCTCGTCGATTAAAAAGCGAGCACCTGGACAAGGGAGGGTAGGGAGGGTGTAAAGGGAGGGGCGAAAAGGGAAGAAAAATCGTGGCACTGATTATCGCTTGATGGACCACTTAACGCAAATTGACCTCTCTCTCTCTCTTTCTCTCTCTCTCTTCCATCCGTTTCTAATTCTCCTCGAGAGAGGAAAAATTAAGAAAAAGAAAGAAAGAGACGAATCGAGTCCTATTTAAAAAAAAAACTGAAAAATCAATCGCGCTTGATTAAAACCCCTTGGCAAAAATTACCCCTTCCAAAATTCGTTGGAAAGATTAACACAGACGTTTCGAGGAAACCTCTGTTTCTGAGGAGCGAAACGGAAATAATACGAGTGTGTATACGCGATCCCTCTGGTGAGCAACATCCGGTTAATCGTATCGCCGTTTTTTTTTTTTTTAATTTCAATTGGACAAAACGCGCGGAAACAAAGTGGATTTGTAGGAGCGAACGATACACGAATCGCGGGGGAGGGAGGGGACGGGCGAGTAATTTACGAATCTGGATGATTACTCGCGGGAACAGAAAGAAGAGGGGAAGAGGGGTACGTGTGAACCGGTCGGCGTCGACGTAAAAAAACGCTCGCGTTCAGCTAATTTAAACGAAATTGCCGGAATAAACGGAACTGCATGCATCCCGTCGCTCCAGATGTTTCGTAAATGAATCCTGCCGCGACTACTGGTCGGCCATACTCCCGTGCCTCGACCGGCTAATTACTTCTCCCTTACTTGGCCGGCTCGGTGAGGAGGAGAATCGTAACGGAAAAAAAAGGGAACGACGCTCTTGTGAAAATATCACGAGATCGCTTTCTTTCCTTTCCCGCTTCTTTCTCTCCGTTATCAAATTTCCCTTAGCACGAATCGATGCTTTTTGAGCATTGAGAATCGAAAATAACGATTCGATGGAAAATTCTTCTTCTTGATTGGAATCGATTCTTGATTGGAACGTGTAGTATTAAAATATCATCGATATCGTCTCCGTTGTAAGATAGGAGCAAGAAGAAAGTGAAAGAGCGATGTCAGATCTGGATAAACGGAAGGGGACGAAGAATCTCGAATCGATTACTCGCAACACGTCGAATTTTCACGTGTGTTGATAAGAACGACGATCATCGATGACGTTAAATAAAAAGAAAGCTTACTTTCCTCTTCGAGTAACAAGTAACAAGATAACACGAGTGGATAAAATTTCTTTCTCTTGATAAAATTTCATTAAAACCGGTCCGAGCGATATCTTGTCCCGTCGAGCTAGACGACGCTTAATTAAACCGAGCTAGTGGGGGATTCTGAGTTGACCAGACGTTGCATGTCCACGCTGTTATACGTATCATGTAAAAACCTCGTGTCTCGATTCCGCGCATCCCGGGAAACGCAGTTGAAACAACGAAAGGAACGGAGCAAAGAAGGGGAAGGAACGAACGAAATAAAAACGAAAATATATATATCTATTTCTCGTGGACGATTGTGGTTCTCCGGGAAGACACGGGAAACCAGAAAGGATTCATCCCCTCGTAAACCCTTGGTGGAACCCCAAGTTGGAATTCATGGCTGTCAGAGGTTTTCGCATCCTTGCATCCTTCGTTGCAAAAGGGAATCAACGCGATATCTTGGAGCGGAGAATGTGAGACGGAGATGGGGCGGTTTACGCCAAGGGGGAAGGGGGCTTAATTAAAACGAGGAACGAGCCGGTTCGCTGTTGTTATCATCGCATCGTATAACGGCGTGTTTCCATAATTCGGGCGAAAACCCGACAACCAGACACGGTGGTCAGCAACGGTGGTCAGCAACGGTCGGTGGACGACCGTGGATCCAAACCACGGTTATTAACTGACCAGGATGAACGAGACACGGGGGACCGTGGCAGGCTAGTGGAACACAAACTGCCGGATAGAGGCGCAGCCTCCTCCGAATTCTGTTGCCGAAAGGATTGATGAGAGAGTGGGAGATGGGCAGGAGATGCGCGTTCCTCCCTCTCCTGAAACCTGGACCAACCACTGGACAAACAACCTGGCCTGGTGAAATTGAATTATCGACCATTTGCTTCCCTTCCAATTCTTGGATATTTTGCGTCGTTCAATGACGCGTATAACGATAATAATCAATTAAACGATGATTATTCGAAAGAAGGAGAAAATTCGAGGGAGAAGGAATTGAAAAATATTCGGTAAGAGAGAGAGAGAGAGAGAGGAACGTGAAATGAAATCAATGATAATTCGAAAGGAGGCGAAATTGTATTCGAGATGATCGCGACCCCTCATCAGGTTGCATAAAAGCAAGGGGGGAAAAGGGGAGTAGCGGAGAGAGAGCGGAAAGGATAGAGGCCGCGCCGAGAGAGAAACCACCCCGAGTAAAGTCAACCGAGGATCTATCGTTCTCCAGGGAGTAAGTGGATCGTGCAGGTCGGAGATGGAGACCGGGTGAAAAAAAAAAAAAAGTACGGTGGACGAAGGAGGAAAGGAGAGACAAAGAGGGAGAGAAGCGGTGGAATTGAATCGAATTGGACCAACAGCGGTGTGGCGTGTTCGCAGGCAGTTCGTCCAAGGATATTTGTTCCGCATACGTATGTACGTATATATATACGGGACCTTTGGAGACTTTGCTTCGGTTGGGTGTAACGAGAACGAAGGACGAGGATATAAAGCACCGGGTCGGGACGAGGCACGTGGTGCATGCGAGTATTAAGTCCACGTGGAAAGTCACGCTCGTCCCGCGAGACACGAACCTGGATATGGGTGCGACCCGTCCCTGGAGAAGCTCGGCAACACACCCACGCTTGGCTAATTGTTTAAAATCTGATCGTGCAGAAGCGGTAGGGCTAATTAAACGGTGACGTAACTCGTTGCCCCTGGATGTGTGATTTACTCGAGGTGGTCATCGATCAGCACTGACATAGTTTCTTCTTTCTTCTTTTTTTTTTTTTTCCTTCTCCTCTTCTGATTAATTAAAAGTCCGGAATTAAATTACCGTCACGCTATCGTCTTCTCGCACTTATCGTAGCAATATATCGTGTAATTATATTTCGAATATCTTTATTTTTTTTTTTTTTTATCACGATCTTCCATCGAGATTATTCGTTCTCCGCTTTCGCGCAAGGATTTTATTCTCGGATCAATTTCTTATTGGAAATCGTAGAATCGGTATCGATGCGTTAAAGATGCCCGTAGCATTTATATTACTCGGAATTGATACATTGTAACTATACTAGTTCACGAGGTTCAAGAACCTGTAACGCTGTCTCATCGATCACGAAGACGCAAATAGACGATGATGTTAATAAAGATTTACACGATAACATTTCGCTGTCCTCGTCGATGTCGTATCGGCAATGCGGTTTATATTATTGTCACGCGGTGCATCGTGATTGAGAGATGCCAAATATCTGCCCGTTGGTCATTGCCCGACCTACTTCAATAAATACATCGATACGAGTATCAATCGTTGTCGAGTTCATCGAGGTCGACAGAGATTGTTCAGCTCAATCGAAAGGAAACCTAACCCGACCTCTCCTTCTTCTGGCATGCATTAAATCCGCCATAACGCCTAACGAAATCCGATCCGACTAACGATCCAACCGACCGACCGACTTCGAATTCATCGTCCAAGACGCGTACAAGATCGTAGATCTTAGTGTACCTACGAAAACACGCGAAAAAATTAATTCACGAGTACGGAAAAAGCCATTCGTTTCTCGAATCGTACTTTTTTTTTTTTTTTTTTCCCAACGAAGATTGGAAGGTCCACCCTCCCGCATTCGCATTCACCTTTGATTTATCCTCGAACCATTTGCACGCGTGCTGGCGAACGATCACATGAAGCTTCAAACGATATCGTTCCACCGCGGAAAGGGTGGTAGTAGAGGCGCGATGAAAATGGGATTGAAAACCACCAGACTAATCTCCTTCCTCCGGCGCGTAGTCGTAATATCTATACCCACGCCCTCCCTCAACGCGCGTACACACGCGCGCGATCCGCGATCGTCCACCTGCACGATCTCCCTCTCCTCTGTATTTTTCCACACGTAGACACGACTACGTCTACGTACGTATTCGTGTATACATGGTATATACGCATACGCGAGCGAAAGACCGCAGAGAAGAGAACATATATTAAATGCGTGTATGTACTTGACGGTATGCGTGCTAGTCGCGAGGCACCGAAGCACGCCTGCCATTTAAATAAATGTTTAATCTCGCCCACCTCTTGTCGCACCCCTCCCCTCCCCTCTTTCCACCCCAGGTAATATTCTCTCTGTTCCTCTGCTCCTTTCTTTTTCAGCTTTTCCATCCCCTCCGTCCTCCCTGTCCGTGGTGGCTTCACGAAAACGCGTGGCCGATGAAGTGGAAAAAGAGGTGGCGGTCGAATAGAACTGGAACAGAGAAAGAACTCGATGTTAGTAAAGTATATATATATATATATATATATAGTAGGAGAGAAGGGGAGGAGGAGGATTGAAAAAGAAGGGGGAGGGGGGCGAAACACGGGGTCGAGAGCAAGAAGAAGAGAGAAGGGAGGGAAAGAGACGAGCGGAGCTCGAGAGCTCAAGTAAAAAACCAATCGAGTCTGTGCAGTGGCTGCGTGCTATCTCTCCCCCCTCTCTAACGTGCCATCCCCGTTCCCGGAGCTGGACCGACCCCCGCAGCCATTTAACCTCTGCATTGCAAATGCCACCCCCTTTTTACCACGGCCATCGGTCTGTGTAAGGGTAACCGAGGGGCGCGGAGGGAGGGTGGCACTCAGTCGAGCCGAGACTGTTATTTTAACGAAATATCTTTAAACGGCGGCCCCGAGGAGAAAGAGAGAAACGGAGGATGAGAATCCCCTCCCCTCCCCTCCCCTTCCCTCCCCTCTCCTCATCCCTCTGCCCTCGACAGCGAAGCCTGGGGGGAAGCGAACGCGAGGGAGGGAGGGGGGAGGTGGTCGGCGGTTGTGCGGGGCGGTCGAGAAGGAGTAGGAGGATGGTTGGCCTCGGACGAGCTTCGAGGCAGAGAGATGAAAGGATACCTAGTTACGGGATGAGGGCCCAACGGTTTAAAGGATTACCGGCCTGCCCATTATTCAAATGTATGCTAAACGCGCGGAGCGATGTACGCGATAGCCTTATCAACCCTCTTACGAGCCATCCTCTGCTGGAACCCCGCACCGCTACACACCGTGTGTAGCGTGCGTGTATTTTACGGTGGCACGCCGCAATACCGATATGCAATACCGCCCTCCATATAACCGGAACCATCGATATTCCGCGGAGATGGAACACATCCCACCGCGGGATAACATGGACACCTCGTTAATTCTAACCCGTTTTTCTCCCTCTCTCCACGAATGGAAATGCGCCCTACCTAAAAGGTGTTACGAATCGATATCCTTGAAATTGTAACGCACGCTCTACGTACGTAACACGTACGGTCCAATTTGCACGACGATATTCGTATTCGCGAGAGAAAGAGAGAGGATACGATAATTAAGCGTACGTATTAACTGTACTGTACGACATCTCTCCAACGGTGGCGAGAACGTGGGAAGAGGAAAAGAACGGGGGATGAGGGATTCTTCGAAGATCGGGGAGGGAAGAGAAAGAGAGAGAGAGAGAGAGAGAGAGAGAGAGAGAGAGAGAGAGAAAAGGTGAGGACGATGGTGCTGCTCCCGACTCGACGCGACTCCTCCGTCGTGGCTCCGTCCGAGGGACGGAAAGAAAGAAAAAATTAGATCAGTCATTAAGCGGAGAACGATTTAATGAAGATGACCTCATACTCTCCGCAGCGGAGTTTGTACGAGCGTCTAAGCGGATTCTCACGTCAATCGCTGGCCGCGAGTCAAGTGGCGAGAATTGTCGGCAATTGTTTCCGAAATCCCGCGCAGATGCGCTCGCGCTCGCTCCCTCGCGAGCGGTTTGTGTGAGTGCGCGAATATCGTGTGAGTGACGCCGCGAGCACGCAAGCAACCACGGGCGGACCGACCGGCCGGCCGCGCCGATCCTCATGTGTGAATCACTCGGCACAATTACGACAATTACCGGGCCGGTCGCAAGTCACCACACTATCCGCGTTCGCCGTTTCCCACGCCCTCGTCCATTCACGCTTCGCGCAAATCTCAAGCGTACTTTCCTTCGACGCCGCCTCCCTCACCCGGATCGTCCTTCTTTCTGAAGCCTCGTGAACCGCGATCGAGACGCGGACCACCGTCGTCGCGAGACGATCTGCTGTGCAGTGTCCTTGGATCATGGGATGGAGTTTTACGTGCCCTTAATTGCAAGTTTACGAGCGGACAGCGTGAAGCGATACGTTGATCTTGATGAAACTTTGATGAGGGGAGAGAGAGAGAGGAAAGAGAGAGAGAGAGAGAGAGAGAGAGAAGGAGGGAGGGAGGGAGGGAGGGAGAAATGAATTTGACAGCCTGTGGAATAGCAGTAAAGTGGTAACTGGATGATGATGAAATATTCACGGAGTGCCATAAGACGATGCGAAAAATGCGAAATAAGGGAGAGGATCCTTGTATCTCGATTAATGACACGAGTAAGTAGTCAATTCGTTTCCATCATCCGTCTTTTTAGAGCGGAGTAAATAGAGATTTCGCAGGTGCACGAATGCTTCCTTTATGCCCACCAACTCTCGGCACGCTGGGTATTGCGGCGGTGTAATGGTAACTCGCAGAGCCACTTTGTCTCCGCATCCGCTTCCGCAGACTTAATGCTCCGAAGCATTAGAAGGTCCAACTTCCTCGTTCTCGAACGGTGACAGCTTCGAGCGTGCCGAGGCAAATTCAATCTATCCGTTTCCCTTTCGAACGGATGGAATCTTATTAGAATCGATTGTCGGCCGAATGTATAACCTCGTCGAGATCAACCCCTCTCCAAGCATCGAACGAAAGAAATCAATCCGTGTCCCGCAGGAGTTGACATTTGACACCTCGACGGGCAACGTGCCAGTGATCGGTTGATTATGATCTCGGTAATCCGGATCGTCGGTCCGGGTTGGTGGGCTTGGACCACCCTCGACGTGATTGTCGAGCTCTAAAGCAAATACGTGCAGAGAGAGAAAGAGAGAGAGAGAGAGAGAGAGAGAGAGAGAGAGAGAGCCGCCACCCCTGGATCGTTCCGTGTTTCGCGAGTCGCACGTTGAACGCGACCCCAATTTTCGTGCACGCGTACACCACGTATGCCGATTACACGCGATTCCACTGGGCATACCCGTACCACGGCGAAACGAAACGGAACGAAACGAAAATCCCGGCCATTTCGACGAGTAACATTCGAAAAACTCGTTGGTCATAGTGGACGTTTCGTGCGTGTTCGACTCTGCTCATCGTCGTGGCGGAATGGTCGTGCTTTAAATCGTCACTCTGATCATCCTCTATACATTTATTTCTTCCATCTTCCGGATGTTGTTCGATCGATTAACATCGATCAATTGTGTACAATTTCAACTCTTTCCTTTTCTTTTTCTTTTTTTTTCCTTGAGAATAAATAGTAGTAAGTAGAGTTGATCTTTCCTTCTTCCTTCGTCCTTTCTCAAGTTTTTAAAGAGGGTAGAGAAAAGCAGGGTAGAAACGCAAAGGTTAAGAGGAAGATTCCGAGGAGGAGGTCGCAATCAAAATGCTAATCGCCGCCCCCGAACAAGGTGTAAGTCCATAGAAATTGGATGTAAGGGACTTAATATTACTCTCCGCGTATCGTGGATCGCTAAAGAGTATTACGGCGGATTATCGGGGTAAAGTGACACCCGTTGCCCCCGGGGCTGCGGCAGCGTGCGGTGTGCAGTCTTAACAAAACACGGGGGAGGGGGAGGGGGAGGGTTAGCCGAGCCTTTTGTAAATATTGTTACCGCCACCCCGCCGGCAATTTCGCCAGCCATATGTCGGACCACGGATGTCTTTTTCGCCGTTCTCGCCTTCCTTTCGTGCCTCCCCCTTGCTCCACTTCAACCTCGGCTCGGCCGCGCGCAGATTCAGTGAGCGCGATCATATCAAGATTTCGCGTCTCCTCCTTCCTCGTTCCGTTCCGAAAATCGAGCCGATCGATTCGTTGATCGTGCACGTTGTATAAAGCACGTTGGATATAGAGGAATAATAAGTTCGGGGTCGAGGAGGGTGAATTCGAAATTAGAAAGCGGCGGGCACGGACGGAATTAGCATCGCTTTCAAGTCGCTTTCTAATCTCGGTAACTGGACAAATTGCCAGTTGAATGATTAGTAACGAACGAATAGATGATCTAACCAGTTGTTCAAGTGGGTTTTTTTTTCTTTTTTTCTTTGCGGGAGCGGAAAAGACGCGGGTCGTAGATTCGAGGGTTGTAGAGGCTTCTGGCCTTGCATCAATCGCTCGCGACACGTGTCACGGATTACATGTCGCATGTCGCACGGTCAATTTCGATCGATGGTCGAACGCAATGCGCGCGTCAAAACGACACGCGTAATCGCTAAAATCAAACCCTCCATTATTATTATTATTATTACTATTATTATTATTGTAAACTTCCTTTCGAAAAAAGGAAAGTAAATTTTAAAAACGTACATTCCTTTTTTTCTTTTTCGTTCAAATCCGATCCGAAAAATCCATAAAAATATTCCGTGGACGATTTCCGTTACGACAGATTATACAGCGATGGTAGCCGCTGGCCTTTCCCCCTCGCCCACCGCTTTCGTAAACATAAATTCGCCGTATATCCCGGAACCAGGATTTATTATACCCATGAATCGAGAAGGGGATGGTTTACAATGGGCCGGCAAATTGCGGACCGTTTATATCGATGGAGACGTTACGACGGAGGCGGAGGAGTTTGCGAACGAACAAGTGTGAAATCAGGTGCATCCATAATGCAAAGGGGTGGTTCGCCCGAAACTCGCCCCCGACACGGCCGACGTGGCGCAGCCCCCGTTCACGGGGTGGAAATCAATTAGACACGGAGCGGAAACGATGCGTTTGTTCCCGTGAACGTGACGAAAGACGAAAAATCGCCACGGAAGATCAACGTTCTAATTGCTTTATGAAAAACTACGATGCAGTTACACGTGTTCAGAATCTTAATAGAATCGGGATAAATGATCGGGAGAAAGATAAATATTGGAAATGCTGGTATAAAAGTATATGGAAAGTAAATCTGTAAATCTCTGGTCTAACGACCAGAAAAAGAAAAAAAAGAAAAAAGAAAAAAGTCGATTGACGAGGAAAATAGGAAGAGGAACGTAACGAGGGTAAAATGCGCGGACAATTTCGTGCTATCAGGAAGGCTCCTCCCGAGAGGAGGTAACAAAATATACTCGATGCAGCTTAGCGCTCGATTCGAGAGGCGCAGAGAAAATCGAACAAAGCGCAAAGTCGTGCTGATAGGTAGGGTGGTAGGGGCGATTCTAACTTGCTAAGAATTAAAGTGAACCGCTCGAGGGTAGGTAAGGGTCGTAGCCTCTAGCGATTATACTAATAGTCGGGGCGTAGACAAGCTGATAGGGAGAATAGGGGCACAGCTAAGCTACTAATTGTTTTACACGGTGGAAACTTCGTTTAGTTAATTCCCGCGCACCTTTAACGCGTTTATCTTCTCGCGAAAAAATCCAGGGAAATTACAATAACATACACCGTTGCCGAGTCCAGGTGAAAGTTCGATGTTTCGTTTTAAGGGATTAAACTTTGAACGATGTAACTTGTAAAGATACTTAAAAAACACGCAGGAATTATTTTATTTTCTCTTTCGTCTTTCTTCTTCTTCTTCTTCTTCTTCTTCGTTTCGTATCGTGGTACGCGATATTCGTGGTGGTGCGCGAAGAGAGGAAAAAAAAAACGTTGTTCCAACGATCGAACCGCAGAGAATGATACACCGACGACGTGGAAGAAAACCGAGAACAGCGGAGAAGCGAACAATGGCCTTCTTCCTGGCAGGTTGATCCTGCTTGAGTAATGTTGAAATCTGGGGCGTTCCTGGGAACGGCCACCTGACCTCAGCGTCCCTTCGCCAGCGTGGTTGCACCCTCTTGGACGAGTCATTCTCGTCCCGTTTCTCTCCCAACCGCCGAGTATCCCAACATCGGATTAATGGCATCGCGATGGCGTTAACGTTCTTGCGAAACACATAATCGAATGTTTGCCCTTTTTAATCCTTCCTTGAAACTCGAGAGGTTCGGTCGATCGTTAAATCCACCGGTTTTCCAACAGCCAAACACCGACAAAACGGATTAAACTCTGGCCGAGGGGCGATCAATTAAACGGGATATCTCGGAGCAAAACGATAAGATCCTCGGACTTAGAGCATTTTCGTTCAAATACGTTTCGTATTAAATTGTTTATCGCGTCACGAAATCGTTTCTTCCCCCGTCCAATTTATTATTGTTCGAGGAGAATACACCGCCGGCCGGCCGCCTCCATATCTTGGATGGAAGTCAAAAAATATTGGAATTTCGACACGATGGTGAAAACGTTTCCCCGGGACCCGGGTGGAAGCTGTTCGGGGATGGGCACGCGGTCGGGTAATGGAAGATGTGATAATTTAGTATGCACAGTGGAGTTTATTTGAATTTTATTGGCGGGCTCGCTGTCACGTGGGTCAACGCGTAGGAGTGGTGGTCGTGCCACAAGGGGGTCCCTCTTTCGCTTTATCGGATCGGGGGAGAGACGACGCTCCTCCCGTTTTCTCGTTTCCCCGAGGGGACACTTCCGTCCGACCAATATCGCTCCTCTCTCTCGTCTCCTCTCGCTTCTTCCCCCATGCTTTTTCCACCATCCACCCTCTCTTTTTCTATCTTTTACCCTCTCCTGAGCCGCTTCCAATATCTTTCTAAGTTCTCCGAGCCGGCCATGAATAAACTATTCCCCGACTTTGAATATCTCAACGTTTTTCGCGGGAATGGGACCGCCATCGAGGGACCGACCGCAGAAACGACGAGAGAGGATGATATCGATTGATCGACGTGTTACGTGGAAGGGGCTAACCGCCGTGCCCCGATGATGCTACCATCCTTCAATTTTTTTGGGAAACGTTGTGACAGAAGGCGAAGAAGAATGGCCGAACGTTTCGTCTCGAACGAGATGTTTCCCGATATATAAGAATAAAACGAGAATGTCTGTTTTCCCTCGAATGTCTTCGTTAAAAAAAAAAAAAAAAAAAGAAAGAAAGAGAAAAATAATCGTTCCTCGTGAAAATTGATCGAAATCTGCGAGTTGATCTTTATTCACCCCGATCACGAGGGACAATTAATTTTTCGTAACGGTGACGGTGATGAAATCAACCAGTCAGCATAATGAGCAGCGTTGTCTCCCGCGCAATTCATCGGATGTCGTGAAACGAGAGGTGAGACGAGGAGGAGGAGAAGGAGGAGGAGGAGGAGGAGGAGGAGGTGGAGAGGGTGGAACGAAGGAGGGGGTGGCGAAGGATGGCGCGGGGTTATTAATATTCAGAACGAGGAACAGGAGTCGAGAGCGGTGCCGAGTGACAAATACCTCGCACTCGTCCCAACCCCGGAACGGCTCAACTCTGTAATTAACGCTAATCTCCCGGCCGTTCCTCCGACACCGTACCACCCACTTCGTCTTCTCTCCCGCCTCTGTACTTACCGAGAGCCAGAGGGTGGCCTTAAACAGGCTCTCGAGTCGATTCTTCGAGTTCGAGAGTGTCTATGATTCCTTTTGGCGACCGGTGAAAAAGAAACTCTTGCACCTGAAAATTAAACGGCACATTTATGACGAACGATTTTAATTATATATTTTACGCGGTGTCCTTCTTGATCTTTTATTTAAGTTTCCGTTTAAAGAAAAACGGATGTTTCGTATTACCGTTTCATGGCACCTTCTCTCGTTTTTTGCACCTTTATGCGGGAAGAATTATTTTGTTGGCCCTTTTATCTTCATAACTGAATAAAGACAGTGTGGGGATGAAAAACATATCCACCAGCAGCGGCCTGCATATTTTTGCAAATATTACGATGGCACTGTTCGTTCGTCCTACGCTTTGTGTACATTTGAATTTACAAAACCGGAAGCTGAATTACTACCATTCGCCTATAGAAAGGTGAATTATCATTGCATCAGGGATGATGCAACATCTCTGAAATATTTTAATTTTCCGGCGTTGTGTCGTTGTAAAATAATCAAATATATTCTCGCTGTATAAATAATATTCCACAAATAATACGATAATCTTCTTATCGAAACGCGAAAATATTAATCCTCTCCCGTAAATAACATTCTTAAACTTTGATAAAATCTCCAAAGTAAATGTATCTTTTACATCGAGTATGTATTAATTGTTGCTATAACAAAATATTATATTGGAGACGTATACCGTGAAAAGTAAAAGAAAATGCACGTCGAATTACGAAAGACAGATAGGAGCGTCCCTGAGAGGTCAAAGGACGAAGATTCCTTCATCCACTTCCTGCGACACGGTGGTTGCGCGGCTCGGTTAGCACTTGGTAGACTAAAATAGCGAGTCAGCCGACCGCGAATATCCTTGATTAAACGCAAAAAAGCTCCGAGACCTAAAGCTCGCCTTGCGCTCTGGCGTGGCTGCGTTTTTTCGCCACCCTCCGCCATCACGATGGTCGGGTTTGAGCGTGGAATTGGATTGGCCGTCTTTCCTCTCTTCTCGTTCTCTTTCCCCTTCATTCCCTCTTTTGGCGAGAGAAAGAAACGTTGGCAGTTTCAAAGCTTCTGGGGACTCGATTAATGCCAGAGTGTGCGACATCAGAAATACGTAAGCATGATTCATTTCCAGGTATTTCTTCCGGTTAAATTGTTGCGCAACGATCTAATTTCTTAAGACAAAGGGGATATCTATTCCATTGTCATTCGAATACTTCAACAATATCTTGCGACTACGAATATATATGAATTTTCATGATAATTGAGTTGCCAATAAAAATCTATGTATTCTGAATTTTTTTTGCTTTTTTTATTTGTTCACTTTGGGAATTATATAAGATTAAGTTCTCTTAAAAGATCTTGAAAGAATGACTAGCATGCATTTAAAAAATTTCGAATAGAAAGATGTGTATTTCTTAAAATTGTAGTAATTTTCAGTTCTTCGATGGTGATAAAAGTTTATTTACATTATGGAACCATGAAATGATAATCGAGAATGACGTTGGTCGAAACAATGAAGCAGGCATCCATCCTCTTAGACATGAGTTTCGTATGCCAACTAGGGGTGATGTCAGGACACGGTGATATATGGTTGAAGCACGGGAAATGCCACGTGCCCGGCAACCTTCCATACAGCTGCAAAAGGATTAGGAACCTAATGCACACTGTACTAGATTATTTCAGAATGCAATTGAATTTCTTTCCCAATCATTAACTTCGGTCTATCGATCAGTATTGATCATCGATTGTTATATTTCCATAATTAATCGATAATAGACTTCAAATAATAATTATTCCAATTACTTTTGAGCGAAAACGTTATTAAATATTATAATTTTCTTAAAGATATTTGTAATATTGATAGAAAAATGGTATAAAAATTGATTCTAATCTTTGATATAATTATTAAATGTAGAAATTCATCGCCGATAAATGAAATTTCTCCTTTTCCAACAGAATACAACTATAGACCATTCCTTTCTTGCAAGAGATGTCATCAAAATCATGCTTAAGCCGCCATCTCAATAAAACTACAACAATGATAAGGGTTGCGTCGGTCCAATCAAAACGTGCATCAACTATTTGCGGCCCACTTGAAACTTTATCGTTCCAATGGAAAGTAGATTTAAATAGAACATGATATGATGCTCTTGATGAAGGTATCAGTCACTTATCATCGATGGCTACCGCGAATTATACGGTTCTTAATTTTATTCTTTTGCTTTTAAGTATATTTAACAACGATGTCGAAAGTTATCATGCCGTGGTCGTTATTCACGGCGTTCTCACTGGAAGCGACAGTATGGAACTTATTAGTAATAGAATTCAAGAAGTAAGTAATTCAAATGTAAAACAAAGAGTATTGCAGATGTCGCACCTATGTAAGTTTGGCGGGTAAACAACGATTTTTAATAAATATTTTAGCATTTTAAAATAATTATTGTCCATAAATTAATCGATTTTAGATGCATCCAGGGACACAGATTTATAATACTCCAAGATATGCTGGATGGAGTAGCTTGGAATCAATGTGGCGCCAAGTGGAAGAAATAGGCATGGATGTTATATCTATTGGTGCTGCATTTCCCGAAGGAATAAATTTAGTTGGTTATAGTCAAGGTGGTTTATTAGCCAGAGCAATACTACAAACATTTCCTGAACACAATGTCAGAAATTTTATTTCCTTGAGCTCGCCACAAGCGGGACAATATGGAAGTAGGTGATCGTAGTGCCATCTTTAAAAGGAAACAAAGGAATTGTTATTTTTCAAATTGTTATTCTGTATTTCATTCCAGCTCGATTTCTTCATTTATTTTTCCCCGACTTGGTGTGTGAAACTGCCTATCAATTATTTTATTCAAAAATTGGACAACATACCAGTATTGGGAATTATTGGAATGATCCTCATCATCAAGTGAGTATACGATTTATTAATTATTTCTCAACTTATAGCTGTGTTTTTCTTTTATAGAAATTATACTATAAATATAGTAATTTTCTACCATATGTGAATAATGAAAAAAATTCTACAAAAATGTCAGCATTTAAAGAGGGTCTCACCAAATTAAAACGTATGATACTTGTTGGTGGACCTGAGGATGGTGTTATTACTCCATGGCAAAGCAGTCATTTCGGATATTACGATGTTAACGAAACTGTGATAAATATGCGTGATCGAAGTATTTACAAAGATGATTTAATTGGACTAAAAACATTAGATGAAAGTGGAAGATTAGTTCTCATCACAGTGCCAAATGTTCCTCACTATGAATGGCATAAAAATATATCCATAGTAGATGATTTTTTACTGCCATATTTAGATTAATGTAATACTCTTATTCTAGATTAGATAATTGTTGCCATACAAGATAAAGAAAACTCCAAAGATCTCTTGAATCATGATATTTGATATAACAAATTTTATACATATCACATGAATTCTATACACTTTATTAATTTTCACGAAAATTAAATGTATAATAGATATATTTTTTATTTTTTAACAAAAAAATTTTTAATATTTTACAAATACAAGTAGAAAAAAAATTATCTAATGTATATATTTTTTTTTAATTATTAAATATTTCTTTTTATAAAATAAAATATTTTTATTCAATATACATAATTTATTAAACAATCATAATTTTAAATTTAAATCTTACATTTTTGTAATAAATATAAGTACTATAAGTAATTAGGCAACATGATTGAGTAAATTTTATTAGTAAACTACTTAAAAACTCTTATTATGTGTAAAACGTGTAATGAGATCAAGAGCCCATTTTGGCTGATCAAGAGGAACCATATGTCCAGCATTTCTTACCAAAACTTCAGTCAAGTTATCAATAGTCCTTGAATATCCAGCTAATTCGTTTCCAACAAACCATAGTTTTCTTTGTGCTGTTTTATATTTTTCTGCACCAGGCCATTTTAATTTTTGCAAATAATTTTCTGTTAAAGGATATGCAACAATAATATCAAGTTGTCCATTGTATATGAGAACTTTATAATATTGAATAAGATCTGCTACAATAAATGCTAAAGATTGCATAACGTCAGCTTTCATATATGTTTCTACTTTTTTAGATTCAGGAATAAATGTGCGATTGCCAACATGTATAGCTTTTCTGACATCTGCTCTTTGAAGCCACTCTAACATGTAATCAGATTCGTTACTTGGATCTTTTTCATACAAATAATTAAAATAATAATCAAAACCAGTTAAATTTTTAAAGAGTGAAGGTTGCTGTGTTATATCTCCATCAAGAAGTTCATCAAACAAATTAAAAGCTTCCAGCCATTTTTCTTGCTTGATTAAATTTTTACCCTGTTCCTCATATTTTTGAAATAGATCTCTGCCATTCGCATCAAGCAGACCCAATTGATACAAATAATCTCCATAGTCCAGTTGATTCACTGGATCGGTAAATCCATTTCCAATTGCCAAACCCTTTAAATTTATCTTTATCTTTGCTTTGATATTATAATCTTTAATAGCATGAGATACTGCTGGTACATATTTTCCACCATATGATTCACCAGTGACATAAAAGTCATTGGTTCGAAGTTCTGGGAATAATTCAAAAAATTGAACTAATGCAGTATGTACATCTCTTCCCACATCTGTTTCATTGGTAGCATAGCCTTTCTCATCTTCAGTAAAACTGAATCCAGTACCAACTGGATTATCGATATATAATAAATTATGACATTTATTCCAAGAATATTCACGTATTTTAACAGTTTTATTTTTAGTAATTATAAATGGACCATTTTCTAAGAATAAACCATACATGGATGTAGCTCCAGGACCACCTTGTAGCCATAATACTACAGGAGCAGTTTTTGGATCATGCTACGCAAAAATATTTCTATCTCACTACAGACATTTTTTTTTTTTTACATACAATTTCTTATATATTTTTTATTTATTTCTCATAATCAAAATTTCATTCAATATGTTTTTTAATTCATTCTATATTTCTCTTATTAATAAAAATAAAAATATGAAATTACTTACTTACCAAAGCTGGGAAAAACCAAAAGAACATATTCGAATTATACTTTTTATTAACAGTTAAGAAACCAGCATAACTACTGACAGTGTCCATTTCTTTGTGTTGTATAACAGCTTTATTACGGGCTTCATCTATTTTACCATTTTCTATAAGTGGTGTTAAAAAAAGAGGTGTACCAGCATCTTCTTCATGAAGAAGAGGATAATATTTAGGTTTAGGATAAACGTTTGTAAATCCTCTTGCAAATGAAATAAAAAATAAAAATTGTAGAAGTACGAGTTTCTTCATTGTGTTTTTAATCATAAAACACAATTACAGTAAAAATGGCTTCTCAGAAAACAACTTCCGTTATCACACGCGATCAGAACACAAGTACTTTGATTGAACGCAAAATAAATGTTTTTATACCGCCACCGGCTCGCCATTGTTGCCAACATGCTAAATTACCTGCAAGCATATCAAGTGTTTATTAGTACATATACAATATAAAATTAAAATTAAAAAGAAAAGTGTAAATTTTATATTTTTATATAATTTTTAATCGAAATTAAAACAAAATAAAAAGCAATGATATTAATATTAATAATAATTTTATAATACGAAATGCCAATTAGATTTTTATAGATGGCGTTTAGAAATAATAATGTATCAGCTGACTATATCAATACAAAATAAATTAGGTTTGAATTATATATACGTTGTGTTCCGTAATTTGATTGAAGGTTAACGTAGAATTGTTCCTATTTTTAAACTAAAGTATATTATAAACAATGCTATTGTATGCAAAGTTATATACTTCTTTCGATTAAAGGTTGAAAAATAATTAAAACTTTGACTTTTTGTTATAAATTCAAATATAAAAGTTAATAATATTATTTTTTGATGATACTGTGACCCAAATCTGAAAAGAAACAATTGTTATATTAAAGAATCTAAAGAATTCATTTATAAAACTAACAATAATAATAACACTATTATCTTTGCTATTACTTTAACAGAAATTATTTTATTTTATTTTATTTGTTGTTGAAATAAAAGAAATTAAAGAAATATGAATGATTCTTTCCTAGAAGACTTGGAATTAGTATCTACTGATGTTAAAACTGTAAATGCTTATTCAGTAGATCGTCACATAACAACAAGGAATGCAACATCTTCTCCTTTGCAACAATTGCGGCCAAATAGGGGAGAGAATGTGCAATCTGAAAAACAACCTAAGAAAGAATTGAATACAAGAGATGTAAAAAAATTGTCTGAACATGATACAAAAAAACAACAAATAAGAATAAAAACATCTGAAAGAAAAGATAAACTCGTTGAATCAAAATTGAAACCAATTGAGAATAAGGTGAAAAGTGATGGAAAAGAACAAGATGTTCAAGATGAGAGTAAAACAAAGAATAAAGAATCAAGAATAAGAATTTCTGAAAGCAAGATAATAGTGAAAGATAAAGTACGCCGTTCTGGAAGTAGTAAGGAAAATGTCCAAACCTCAGATGTATTTGCCAAGGAAAATAATAGGCCTCCAGATTACTCAAAAGAAGGAACTTCCCAAGTGGAAGAAAAAACTAAGGAAAAAACAAAAACTCATGATATTAGAAAAGTAGAATCTAGAGAAATTGATCCTGTTGCACTTCTTAATGCCATTAAGGATATTGTGAGTATATGCACAAAACAGGAAAGCACAAAAATTTTAAAAGCAATGCAAGAATTGCATATTAACTCTCAAGCAAATCTGATTAAACATTTGTTGTGTCAAACAGATGACATAATTAATGAAATGCATCCTAGTAAAGAATCAAATAGAGTGAAAAGTTTAATTGCACAAAATGAAAGATTACAAGAGGATATTGTTATGTTACAAAAAAGAAATGAAGAACTTAACAAGAAGATGGAAGAGTTTGAATTCTTAAAACAGGAGAATATTGCATTGAAATTGAAATGTAAGGAATTGTCTAAACAATAGCAAAAATGTACACTTTTCTGATTCTGTGTATTCAGAATTTGTCCATGAAAAGTACCATTCCACTGTTGTTGTTATTCTGTAATTATCAAATATCATTAATATATTATTAATTATCAATTATTAATACTATATGAAATGAACAGATTTGCAAAATTCTCGAAATAAAAAAAAAATAATACTAATATATACATAATTAAAAAAATATACAGAATTTTAAAAAAGAGATCTTCCGTAAATTTTTCGATATAATGAACAATCGATACATCGATATCGAATTTATTGTGACTTTTATATTCCCTTATGATTTGATTTTTTTATTGTATTTTTTTAGTTCCATTACATATAAAACCAATATAAAACTCATAACAAATCAAAACAGTGGATTTTCCATTTACATTTTCTTCGTAGAATCACTTTTATTTTCCTTGTAGATCGCTTACATTTTCCTCATAGAATCACTCATATTTTCTATTTTTAGAAAAAAACATTCGCTTGATTTTTTGACATTCTTTATGTAAAATAAAATATTGCATAAAGATAGTCATGCTATCGATAATTTATCTACTTGTTTTGGAAAATACGTGTTTTGCACAATATTGCTTACTCAATAACTTTCCGTATAATATTAATAGTTATTTATCGGAATGTAAAATTTTGCACATCTTTTAGTTATATGATATTTTTCTTATTATTACATATCTTGAATAAAAAGTGATAATATGCGTGCTGATATTAACGAGATGATATATTTTTTAACATTTTTACTAATATTTTTTTAAAAAGATTTAAGAAAATAAAATTATGTTATGCGGTTTAGATGTATAAGCTGCATTTAATATGTTATTCCTTGTTATATTATAACATATTCTGTGCTGATTTGTAGTTGATATCTTTATTGAACTGAAAAAAAAAAATAAATTGTAAATCTTCCTTTGTAAAGAAATATTCAATAAAATATTTTACAATGACATCTCTATACATATATTTTTTACAGTAGAAATTTAATAAATAAATTATGCCACATTCGTTTGAAACAATTTATATATATTCGAAGATATTTTTAAAAGGCATATTAAGGCGACATGATACAATGTTTTGCGACAAAGATGCACATCGTATAATGCATATTTACAAATAATGTTAATTCTTATGATGTCAAGATTTTCTTCGAATATTTTTAAATATATAAAATATGCTTGAGGTTTGGCAAAATGGCCAGATAATTATTTATGAGAGCTAGATGAATTGACGATTAGAAAAACGTATAAAAGAGAACGAAAGATCTTGCTATCGGCAGTATCGGGAATTCTAACTTTTTAATAGTAAAGAGTTTAACTTCTTACCTATGAAGATGTAATTTAAATGCTAGAAATACAGTTCGGTTTAGGCATGAATTGTAGTAAATTAGAGATAAAAACAAAGCACTATCCTGCACGTGCTGTAACAAACTTATTCATTAGATGCTTAATTTTATTAAAGCATTTCTTTCAAATTGAATTACTGATGTCTCGTAATCACAATTTTTCACATCTTAAAATATGAATACGATAAAGCGATAAATATTATTAATATTAAATTCCTTATCCTATAAATATTAAAATAAAAATTAGTAAAACCTGTGTTTCGCTTAAAAGTACGATTAGAAAGAAATAAATAATTCTATCGTATAATGTATCCTCGAACTTTTCTCAAATTTTCAAATCTTCCGCTTCTTTTAATTATATCATTTCCTCTCTGCATTACTTGCGTATATACATCTTTATAATATACATATTCGAAGATAGGAACGATCTTCGTTAATCAATTCTTTAACAATAAACACGGTTATAATAAATTCCTGAGTTTTTCGAATTTTTCGAACCATTCTTCGCGTCACTTTCGCAATAAGTGCGCGAACTATTGTCTTATCCGAAACTATCCGAAATTACTGATAATGAATTCACTTCGCGATAAGTGATAAAATATTCAAAATCTTTGACTCAACAAAAGTTCTTGGCCAAAGAACAGGCCAAATATTGTTTCGTTCGTAACGTTTATATCCTTATAAACGTTCGACAATTTATTGCCGAGATACTTCGCGAGATATCGCAGCATCCTCATCCGCGTCATCTTGATCTTCGTTATCAGTTCTCTCCCCTTCCTCGGGAGGCCTTGTCCACCTGAACAAAAATTTGCTTTCGTGATATCCTGAAAATTCGATAACGCATTTTTTTTTTTAATATAACTGATGATTTGATTTAACAGCAACCTGATCATCGTCTCTGGTGATCTATAAAGGAATATTAATTTGGCAAACAAATCTTCCTCGAGGCTCAACTCTCCACTTTCACGGACCAAATAAATATCCAAGCATAGTCGAAGTATCCTATCGACGTAGGGCAGATCATCGAACATAATTCTTGGCGCCATATCAGTCACCGCCCTTCTGGTCATTTGGCTTATGACTATTACGGCTGTAGTGTACAAACCTAAGATTCTACAGAAACGTACAAGAATCAAATAAGTTGTGAATTAATTAACTAATCACAATAGACAATTCGAGATAAACGTACCCTAATCCGCTGATAAAACTCAATCCTTCGGGGAACGTTTTATCATTGAATAAATACATCATGATGTATTTGCAATCATTTAGAGGCACTCTGTTTAATAAATTTTCGTATAAAGTATCGTTGCAGACCTCATTAACAAGCCACCATTTTTTATGCGAGCAACAATCCGGTTCCGAAGATAAAAAAAGACTAATGTTTCTATACAGATGAATATCTTTTATTATCTTATCGTCTATTTCCATCCATTTCGCTGAAAATTAATTTCGTATGCAATATGAAACAACCGTTTTACGATTTATCTTCGTTTCATTCTTCGTTATATGGATCGTCATCAAACTTACGCATCATCAATTGTGGAACGATGGTGGTGGTTCGACCGGTTACTTTCAGAAATTTTGGGAAAGCATATGGCAATATGATAGTGCTAGTATGGGGGATCGTTAAGTTGGAAAGTATATTGGCTAACGTTTCTCTCACGGGATTAAATTCCTTGTTTTCATACGGTTTCAATTTTATGTCTCGAACTGTCGTGGTTATCCCAGTCGAATCTTTCGCGTCCGTTTTCCGAGACACCGTCCACTCCACGTGAATAATCACGGTTGTTTCATTATCTCTTAATTCCTCTATCAGTCTGAATCAGAATAATATTACGTGACAAAAATCAATCATATCTCGTTAGAAGAAAAATATAAGGAACAAAGTGTTTAACAACTTGTTTTAAATTCATCCTTAACTCGAAGAGAATAAAAATAATTTTTATCATCTTACATTTCCAAGTCTGGGGGAGATATAGTCCATAATTTTCTAGAGAATCCGCTCAATCTCACAGCAGCAACATCAGAATGTATATAGTTCTCGAGAAAAGTAATCGCAGCTTTGTCTTTCGCGTACAAATTGACAAATCTCGTGTAATCGAATTTGCTGTATTCTATGATGGATTGACCTTGCGCCGACATGGAGTAAATGGGCTCGTGAGAGCCGATTCTTATTTTCATGGAAACCTCGTATGGTAGATTGGAAATGCCAACGGTGCCACCGAGGGCAAACAAGAGCAAAGGGAACCATATTAATCCGATCATGAAAAAGAGAGCAGCACCACCCATTAAGTATTTGCTTATCTGACTCTTCTTCTCGCCTCGTGGTTGAGGGAAATCTGTTTCTACCCCTCGCATACACTGTAATTCGAATTTTTGAATTTTTTTTTTTTTTTTTTTTTTTTTTTAGTAATTTATACGTAATTTATATATTTTTATTGCACGACATTACTTTGATTTGATAAATGTTGGCGAAGATATCTTCCATTTTGAACCAATCCATTATTGTCATGGAAGTATCCGTCCAGATCCAATCCATTACTGCTCTCAATTCGAACAAGAATGGGACCAACATGAATCTGTGAAGAAATTATGAATAGATTATTCGTTCGAAACGAATTCTAGGAAACTGCTTTTGAACGAAGGAAAATATTCTGACCCTTTGAATAAAACGTAGTTGATAATACTGTAATTCTTGCACAGGAAATTACCAAGTATTCTGGTTGGATAACCTTGCCTTAATTGATAGGCTGCCAATAAGAGATAGAAACACTTGACCATGTACCAAATTTGAGGCGGTAGCCTCTCGTTGAATCGTCTACGATTATTTTTAATTAAATATTCGAAATGGAATTTTTATACGATAAAAAGAGCCACACGATACCTTTCAGTTACACTTGGCAAAATGAAGAACATCCAAATGTGAATGCCAAGTATTAGGAAGTAATGGAAAATTAATTTGCCCAAGATCGATTTCTTTAAAAACAAAGCTCTATCGATAATTATCAATGAGAATTGTAATAGCAGCATCAATAGAAACGGCATCGGGACTCTATTTTCTTGTAAATAAGCTGCGACGCCACCATCACCTTGTTGCGTCTAAAAAAAAAAAAGTTAATAAATATCGCGATTAAAGAGGAATAATTGTAATCAAAATTTGAGAAAAAGTATTTGGAAAAATTATTCACTGCAAATGCGGAAAATCCAAAAATGAACAGCAAAAAATTAAAAAAGTCGCAGAGGAACATGTACGCGTATACGTTCGTCTTTTCTTTTCCATATGGGCTAATAATTTTATGGAAAAAATGTTTTATTGGTTCCGTATATTTGACGATCCTGAAAATAAATCATATTATTTAAATAAATATTAAACGTAAAACTTTTATTAAGTGAAAAACTATCTATTTACATCATTTTCATAACTTTGTTAAACTCTTCCTCCATAGGACTGGTTTCCTCCCCTTGAACCGCGACGAGTTGCTCGTACTCATCACTGGTTGGCACACTTTCACCGACAATCACAGCTGGTTGAAGGTTTAGAATTCTTCCTTTAGGCGTCGTCGCGCGAATATTATCTCTTTAAAATGAAAAAAGTTATTAAATAAAAATTAATAAAAAAAATTTCATAAAATACATTTAAAAAATTAATGTACTTCGCCTCAGGTCGTAATGTTACAGGCTCTCCTTGGCCTCTTTCGGATGGTGGTGGTTTAGACGGAACTAAAGTTAAAGCCGAAGGAATAATTTTTCTTGGTTTCAAAGACAAAGATGTCCATTGTCCCAATGACTTGAGCATAAATCTAAAAATTATATTTTTGTTCGACTTTCCCTATAAACGAAAAAACGATTTTAGAAATATTTGTATTAAATTTATACACCTTACCTGTGGAAGAACACTACGAGGAGCAATAATAAGTCCCACAGAGCGTAATTAAATTTGCGTTCAACTCCCATAATCCTAGGGGTGAAGAGAGGGTTATTCGGTGCAGGATCCCGATTCCAGGGCAATACTTCCAATTGAAAAATACACTTTACTATAACAATTGCCTAAAAAAAAAAATTGATTATAATTAATCGATCGATTTCTCTTTTGAAAAATTACTAGGAAAAATAATATTTCACCTCGGTGTACGCGATCAACGTTATCCAAAACGTTTTCGAGGGTCGAGGGATGGTTAACGAACCCCAGAAAAATACCATGAGAGGTAGAGGGATGGAGAGAACAGATGCATTTTTAATTTGATGAAGGAATACCATGAAGTAACAAAATAGAGACGAATGCGACAAAATTGCAAACCAAATAGACGCCAATAATTGTATAATTGGTGGTTGATCGGCTTCTGATAATTCGCCACCGTCATCATCGTGTTGAACAGGTGAAATCTCGGAGAAAAGTGTGCTATGGAAATAAAAATTTACATCAATCATATTGAGAATATGATATATCTTAATGATAATCATATTATATAATTCGCAAAAGAGAAATTCTTTTACGAAATACCAAAGCACATATAAAGCACATAGAAACCTATAATATAATATACCGAGCAAAAAATGATATACGATTTTTTGAAAATATAAAAATTTGTACAATTAAAATATTTATTATCTTTACGATAATAAAATAACTAACCGTTCAACTATTGAAAATTCGAAGAGAGGGCAGAAGAAATTATAATAATAAACGTGCTGCTTGCAAAGAATGTTGCAGAGAATGCGTTCAACATTGAATATTGAGTGAGAATGAAGATTTGAAATCAATCATGAATTTTACTAAAATACTCTCGATACCTGGAGGAGGATATGTCCAATCCTCGCTCCAAACTCGATGCCAGAATTCGAACGTAAGAGACCGTCAGTGTGCTGCTTTTCCTATTGATAAATAACACTTTCTCTCTGTCTACGTTTACTTCAAATTACATTCATAAGTTAAGATAAATGCGAAGGAAAAACTTTTTGAAGAAAATCATTTAAAAACGAGTTAATTGATTAATGATTTAAATGGAAGAAGCTCTAAACAGAATTTATACAGTAGCAACGAAACTGTTAATTTAAGCGATTAAAATATATCGTTTATTTTAAACAAGTTTTATTTGACATTTAAAAACGAAGCATTTTCTGATTTTCAACTCTTACCTCTGCTCTTGCGGCCGTGGTTGGCTAGGACCTTCACCAGCATCGTGAATTTCCTCGGTATTTCCATTAGTCGATCTGTCAGGTCGAGCACATTTACTACTCTAGCTTCTACAATATCTACTTTATATAGCGGGAGAAGATATGATCTACCTTTTCTTTTTTTCGAAGGGGGGGCTTCGAACCGATTCTATCGAGAAGAAGCGAATATTTGGGGCAAGCGCAATACTACTAAAGCTCTAAAATGTCAAATGTGAGATGCATATCGGAAGAGTTTACAAGGAATTGAACGATCTAACATCGAATCGAATCCTTAAAATCATCTCTGAATTCTTGTTAAACGCAAATTCTTTCTCTACGATATGATATCTGTACAATAAGGCGTCTTCAAACAAATATTTAAAGAAGCTGGGATGGCAAAGGAATGTTTTTTTTTTTTTTTTTTTTTAAATTAAAATCTATTTTATCTATCAAATCTTACTCTTTCTTCAGAAAATTCATTGGCTGCCACATTTGATTGATACCAAGTCGCATCCCCATGTGTAGATCTGGCTTTGCCTGTAAAAAAAAAAAAAATAAAAAAATAAAAAAAACGAAGAGAGGATAATTCATGGAATTATTGATTATCGATTAATTTATTCATAATTGGTACAACTCATGTACCTTCAATAATTTTTTCTCTTTCGTTAAAACTTTACGAATGTATCTATAGTCCCGTGAAAATCGATTCAGGTATCTTGTCATCGATATGAAGGTGCTATTAATCATTACTATGAGAAACTTGAAATACGTCGCGATCGATATTTTTTCTTCCTTCGGTATTTCCTCTTCATCCTTTTTATCTTCTTCAATGTCCGGTGTCTTCTCACGTTCCTCCATGGATACGTCTTTATCTTCGGTTTCTACGTCTGCTGATGTGGTATCAGCAGCCTAATTTCAATGGAAAATTATCATTTATATTATTAATCTATCTCGAAACCGTCGTATATTTTGCTACGCCGAATTTGAATATCATAATTCATCGAGTGATCCTTAATCGTTCAATAATGATCAGATCCGTGTATATATTATAAATTCCTCCGCCAAATGATTATGATTAAGATTTGGACGATGATTAAGATTTGGATGATGATTCAAATTCAGCGTATGCGATCGATCGATATCAAAGATTATTGTTAAGATATTAAAAGCGTGAGATTACGGTGCTACAGTCGCTGTAAAACGTAATGAAAACAAATTAAGCTAAGTAATCGAGCGGCAGATTATGTACACCAACGATGAGGAGCCTCCTGCGACTACAACATTAAAAAGAAATGACATAAAAAACATAAAAAAAAAAAAAAAAGGAAAATCGACGTAAAATGGTACGCCACCGCTTCCGTCATTATTTTTTATTTTTTTTTTTTTCTTTTTTTTTCTTTACAAAGCTGTAAGATGCGAAAAGAAAAAAAGAAGAATAATTACACGGTCGAAGCACTGTAATAACTAGCAAAAAATATAAATATTTGTACAATATAATTAATATCGCTATTACTCGCTGGTTTGCTGTGTGGTTGTATTATCTCGTGTATTATTATTATGTTAAAACATGTTAGAAAATGTGAGTTTTGCGTAGCTGACTAATTTAATTTGAATAAATAATTTCTCAATAAATATGCTCGTATTCAATGTAAATGAGATGATAAAACGAAAAAGAAAAATATATATATATATATATATATATATATATATATATATATATATATATGTATAAAAAAAAGAAAATAAATATAAATAAATCAAGAAATATAAAAAATTAGAGAAAAAAATGTAATGAGTAAAAAAATGTAATGTATAGTACAACGAAAGCTGATAAAAATTTATTCACAGATAATAAATTATTATAGAAGACACTGATGATCGACGATATTAGGAAACATAATGATACAACGATAATTACAGAGAGGACGAAGAAGAAGAAGAAGAAGAAGAAGAAGAAGAAAAAGTAGTAGAAAGAAAATGAAAGAATTATTAATCAGAGAGATTAAACGATGTTGAGATGGAGGAAGCTATATATATATATATGTATAAGAATGGAAAAGAGAGAAACGAAAAAGAGAAAAGAAGAAGAAGAAGAAAAAAAAACAAAAAATACAAAAAAAAAATGAATACAAGGAAAAGATGGTGGAAAGGTAAGAAAAAGAGAGCCTGTAGCAGTGACATGCAGCCTTTTAAGGGGGGTCTCACATCGGTGGCCACTGCGGTCTCGGAACGTGCACTGAGATACGACATAGACGATTTCTTCCTTGTTAAAGGCTCACTCCGACGACGTAGTTTCAGCGCGTCCTTTTCAGTCCCTCCGAACATGGCGACGTGCGTCGCGATCTCAATGTCTGTCTTAATCAGCGTGTTCATCAACTGCAAGGGGACCAGACTTTTGAGTCATTTTTCACTCCATGCAATACCGTATTGCCTTCTTTCGTATATTGTTGTCTGCTGTCTGATGATCTCCTCGATGGGCCAAGGATAGTGAAAATTGTGAAAATCGTGAAAATAGTGAAAATTCGGGGGGAATTGGGGTGGGGGAGGGGAAAGAGAGAGCCGACTCTTTTATACGGAGGGGGAGAGGGCGAGGGTTTAGTGGGTGGATCGATAGAATAAAATGCAAGAATTTAATGCACACACAAAGGAGAACAAAGTCAACCTTTGGCCATGATCCGATGATCCATCTGATAGATTCGTCGAGGAACGAGCGTGATATATTGAATATTATAAATAGTTAACTGAGTTAACCGAATGACAAATAAGTTAACAAAGTTAACTGAAGTAATTAACCAAATCGATAATTGATGGGATGGAAGAAATTAAAAAAAAAAAAAATATTGTTTCTCGGTTTTTTGATAGTATATATAAAATAATATATGTCGGGGAATTTTCGTTTCGCAGAATTTCTCAGTGGATCAAGCATTCTTCGATTAGTCAAACTTTCAGATTTTCTCAAAAATTCATAGCAGACAAACCAGAGTTTTTTATCGTGTAAACCCTCTCTAAAGAATAAGTAACGTTCAAATTCAGTTCAGTAGCGATTTCGATTTCTATAAAAATCGACGTACCTCGGAAATGGTCATTCTTCTTCCGCGTTGCTCCAACTCGCGACGTTTCTCCGCTTCCCTCTTCTCGGACTCGGTGTCCGGGATCATGTCAGTGACGTCGTCGTCGTCCAATTCGTCGAACATATAATAGTCACCCGATCTAATAGCTGATCAAAAGAAAAAAAAAAAAAAAATCGTTTTTAATAACTTTGGAAAACCATATCCTCATACCTTACACTATATATATATATATATGTATATATTTTTATATATTTATGCCAAAGCCATGCTACGATATCTCGTTTAACAACTTAACTTAACGAGTTGTGCTTAAAGAAGAATCGTAAAATTACTCCACAAGAAATTACTATTTAATTAATTAAAAAACATGTTACGTCTATCGTATCTAAGATAAATCGTTAGTACAATCCACGAAGATACACGCGTTATATATAAAGATGCACCCGCCACCATCATCGGTAATGCTATACATTATTAGAACTTCGTGTTTCATATTATAATATGTACAGTGTGAAGTTCTGTAAAAGCACAAGGATAGTTAGTCAAGGGGGTTGGGTGTTGGACACGTTGGGTATTGGACAAAGCCCAGATAAGCTGCGGAAAAGAAAATAATAATTTTCATTTACCCTCTTTGTTGGTCTTTGGCGCGCGAACTCTGTACAACGGCCGTGTCCTTGGATAGAGAGTATCTAACCGGAAAAGAAAAAACACAAAGAGGTATATGTAAAAAACTGAAAAACTGATGTGGAACACTCGTCTGCACAGTTGGATATAGAGATCTATCTTACAATAATATACAATATCTATATTACACGTAATCGTATCCGGCATCTCGATTCCTTGGCCATCACGATAGGCGGGATACAGGACGATCTGTCGAGAGAGATAAACGGAATTTTTTTTTTTTTTTTTGGATCTCAATTAATAATAATAAATTTTCCTTCAAAAAACAATTGTGAGAAAATGAAAATGGAATGGGAAGAATGCGAATGTTCGAATGCGAAAGCAAAGGCACAAATTTACGTATACATAACCGAGTTACACGAACGTGATGATAGTGGTTCTATTGTATGTACATCTAACTTGAAGAGATTCAAAAACGGATCTAACACGACACAGATCTAACAGAGATCGATCGAAACTCGATGGACAACAGAAAGATACAAATTCTCGAAACAGAACGAAAAAGAAGAGATAGAGGGGAAAATTTCTAACTTCGTGAAAGATCGATCGAACACATTCTACACATCGAGAAATCAATCATACGAGAAATATCAAAAACCAAAAAATTACCGAGGAAACATTTTCTCGTTTCTCAAACGAGACGTAACATAACGTTAATTATTAATTTTATACAAAAACCAAAAAAAAAAAAGAAAAAAACCTAAGATATCCCCTAAGGATCTTGAAAAAAAAAAAAAAAAGAAACCATCGAGAAAGAAAGAAAAGATGGGTGCTTCAGATAGATGATCTATATAAGTGCTTTCGCGGAAGCGTATGTACAGGACATCGTAGCGGATCGACGACGATGATCTTGTTCCCGATCTTGTGTCGTTACATGTGTGATGAGATTGCGGGGAACGAGATGCGGTGGAGACGATCGACTGCCTCGGTGTCTGCAACCCGTTCATCCATGGTGGGCCGACGAAGCTCGACTGACGCCGGTGACGTCTGATCGACGACGAGGTGAGGGATCGATCGTGCGCCCTTCTATCGTACGGCGGTGGCGAGAACACGGGGAATGTCTCGTCCGGCGACGGTCCACGTGGATTCAACTCGCTACTCGGCGGGGAACCGAAAGAAATACGGGTCGGCTCGAGATAACCCTCGAGGCTGACCGTCATCACGGCGGAATTGGGCGTGGGCGCCTGCAATAGAGAGGCGGCCCGTGGTGTCAACGGGGGTGGCTCGTCCTCCGGCTCGTCGTCGTCGTCGACAGGCGTCTGATAACCTTGAGGAGGGGTGCGACCGGAAGAGACGCACGAGCTTACGCTGGAAGACCTCGCCAGAGGCGCCTCTCCTTCTTTTTTTTTTTCGCGTGCACCAAATACAGAGAACAGTTATAGAGGAGATGTACCATGAGTCGAGATTCAAGCTTGTTTCTTGTTTATTATTGCGTGTACGGGGTACACGTTGGGTCGAGAGAGGGAGAAATAAAATTTCAAGTAAGGATGTTCGAGGAAGGATGGGAGGATTGTTGGACAAATAATAATCGTTTCATCCCGTCAATCTGATCGTCCTATAATATACTTTGAAGAAAGATAATTAAGGAACCGTTGAAATGATTCTTACCAACTGCGTGTATCTCTGGCTCCCTGTAACTGGGGCCTTGAATTTTCCTCTGATTCGCCTTGATCTGATCCATCTTGAATTTCAACTTTTGCAACACGTTCTTCTCGATGTTTTCTTGGATCTCGATGCGTTTCTGATGCAACTCTTCCAATAATTCCGCGCCTCTCGACGCCAGGATGCTCATAGCTTTCGTTTCGTTGACTATGTGGAAAAAATAGTAACTCTTGAACAATCGTTTTTGGAATAATAGGAAGGTGAAACACAAGCCGTCCCAGATCATTCCTATGTCCTCCTCGGGCACGTCGCAGTCCAATTTTTCCGGGATCAGATCGGTGATCGGACTTTTGAATTTTCTTACACAAATTATACCGAACAATTGAATGAATGGACACGCTACCATTTGCATCTAAAAGTTTCGATATTTTATTCGTTCCAATTGATATATTTAATAAAATCGTAACGTGATAAACGAGATATTACCTGCTCTATCATCACGCAACCGACACCTTGTAACAGAGACTTGGCGAATATGACTACCACGTTGTAGCCGATCAACAAATTCCACCATGTTAAAATCGTTTGCACTGGCCTCAAGTAAAAGTCGCTTCCTTGCCAGAGGAACACGAATGCACCGATCAAGTAACCCAACGAGAACAGATTAGTCCTCTCTGTTCCAGCCAGGAACACGATCGATAAAGCGATCCACATCAAACTTATAAATACGCCACGTTTCACTATGTCTAAATAATTGTGAGCATGGGACACGTAATCCTTCACAGGATTTACGAAACTTGGTTTCTCTATGTTTTCGTACACGGAATAATTGTGACCGGCTGGAAATTCTTGGCCAGTTGCCTCGCTTCGCTTTTCGATTTTGAAAACGTGACTTTGCCTGACGATCATCATTAATAGCAGAAAATCACCTGTATTTAAAAAAGATAAAAAAGATAAAGATACCCTTATCAACAGGAGATCGCGTTTGAATATTTTCTTTTTTTTTTTTTTTTTTCCATTATAGCAGCCTTACACATTAATTTTCTAGCATTAGGTGGAAAATCAGGATCTGGCAGATACATCCACTCCTGCAATACCCTCAAAATTCTGGACTTTTCCCATGGATAGTCTAAAAAATTATATAAGAAAAAAATCTCCGTAATCTCTAAATTGTTGAAATTGTTTTAAATTTCTAATTACTTTGAGGATATTCAATTACCTAGGCAAAGCCACGGAGGAGGTGCCACGACGAAAGCATATTGAATAGGTAGGAGAATTATAATGAAAAACTTGAAGAAGGGCCAAATTTTGGATAAGATTCTTCTCCTCAGACAGAACAATATTAAAAGCCAAATACCATAGAGGACCGAATAGAAATCGAGTCTGGTAGCGATAAGCGCCACGATTCCTATCAAACAGAATTCCACGCCAAACTTGTAGAATGCGTAATTGAAAAAGAATTTCAAGCATTGTAATATTCCTTCGTCAGCATGCTGTCTGGTGATTAAGGGGAACATGACATAAGGCCTGTCCAAAGGTTCTCCTCGTGCTTTTCTGTAGAAACATTGTCGAATTCTAATTATCTTTCTGAAAGTGGTCACCACTATGATTCCTATGTAGCCTTTCAATAACTCTGCCAGATTTCCTGGCTCGGCTTTCTTTATTCCAAACCATTCCGCTATGTTATACATAGTGTTATTGCTGCTATATTGATGATTCTCTGGAATTATCTGTAAACGATAAAAGATAAATATTTTTCTTCTTGAAAAAGTGTATCGATCATGCGCATCATATTTACCGTGCAATTAATATCCCAATTGCTGTGATTGATATATTGAATTTGATACAGCATTTTTCCAACCATTAAGATACCGATTATCGCTGCTACTATATTCACGGTGCATATTTGGATGTTTCTTCGAAAATTGATCATTATAACTGATATCAGGACGAATATTAAATTAATAGCACAGACCTGGAATAACGAACGAATTTTATCGAATAAAATTTAGATAAATTTATACCGATAATATATCTTTGATCCGATTCAAACTCACATCGTTGACGCAGAGAAGCATCACAGAAATAAAAATGATCTTTTGCATATGAATTTCGAAGAAGAGCCAAATGTAGTTATAAACATTTTTTACATGCATTATTATATCGCTAAATAACGCTACTAGTTCTATTTTAGACATGCCTGAAAATTTTCGTCAAGTCAGTATTTTTTTATCGTATTAATTTTTATTAAAAAAAATATATATATATGGTTCATCGTACGTTTTAACTGTTTCAACGTGTATTTAGGTTTTTCGTCATTGAGAAAAATTTGTTCTGGAGAGGATGGTGGCATAGTTAAAATCGAACGGCCAAGGCTCGGTCGTTCGATTTGAGAATCCTCGATTCTACAATTTTTTTTTTTTTTTTTTAATATTAATTTATTTAACACGGTTAATTTATTTAACAGAAATTCCATATGCTAACCCGAATTTTTCAAGATCGGTCACTTCTAAGAAATCTTTGTGGAAATAATGGATCTGAAGAACCGTAATAATTACAAAGAATGTTGGTGTGAGTAATCTAACGAAAAGATCCTTAATCTCGTATTTTTCTAAACCGATATCTTTTTGCAAGTTCTCGTCGATATGCAAATAATTCCAATATTCTGGAAAATTGTGAAATTGATAAGTATATACAAGAATCAGCATGATTACAGAATAACCGATAACTGTAAGCCAGAATGGATACATCATCTTTCTCCAAACTGTCCAAGATATCTATAAGAAAGAAAGAAAGAAAGAAAGAAAGAAAGAAAGAAAAAAATTAGTTTTATTTTTAACAGATTACTTTTTCTTTTTCCACGTACCTGGAAGGTAATAACTAGAACAAGGAAGAGAGACATGTAAATGATTCTGAACACCGTCATACGTTCACCAGTGATTCCACAAATGAAGAGCATAATAGTCACCACTGCGATCCAAAACTTGGTCAATAATTTTTTCAAAAGTATACCGACATCTAACATGAATTTGCTTTTAATTTCCGGGGCTTCGTGGTTCATCGCTGTGGTAGCTGTCGAAACAGATACGTGCAATGGTGCCACCATGTCTCTCAATGCCGAGGAACGTCTCTCCCTCGATCTTTCGACCGTGTATTGTCTCATGGTTATCCAGAACATCGATAGGAATAGACACTGAAAATTAATTGTTAACGTTTTGAAAATAAGATAATGTATTTTATATAAATTAGATTATAATTTACAAATTATTTCTTTTTTTTTTTTTTTTTTTTTTTTTTTCTTTTACTTTGACCACTAGATGCCAGCAACTTAGCTGATCAGTTTTGATGAAACCGATTTCTGACACTTGTATCCCGTTTATTTGCGTTGGTAATTCTTCTTCGGTCAAATCCATGCTATAAACGTATTGCACGATGACAAGGAGCATTGAATAAAAAACGATGAAGGGAGAGCACTTCATCATCAAAGCGCGTTTATTAGGGACCATCCAAAGGATCAATGCCCATAATAAGAGTGCAAAAGTTGTCCAACTGTGATACATTATACTCCACGTCTAATAATAATAGGCGAGAAAATAAAATAAATTAAAATAATTTCAAGTTTCAAAGAAAATTTAATAAATATCTGGCTTGTTAATTTCTACCATCATTATGATATTCGTTGCAAGATAAGACGAATTAATTATCAACTGGAAGATCGAGTATACGGCCATGATGATATGCTCGATAATTCCGGATTGTTCATCTGGGCAAGCTAGAAAAATATTTAATCGATTAATATATTTTATTTTATTTTTTTTATTCAATGGAAACTAATTTAACAAACCATCGCTGAGACTTTGCATCTGAATGTTGTCATCCTGATGGCCATCCTGGACGATGACGCTTCCGGTTGAATCTTGCAGTAGCCCCGTTCTCCCGGACCCAAATCGCATCAACTATCGATAAAATTAACTAAACTATTCTCCGAATATAAAAATAAACATTCTGAATATCTCTACACAGCGTCTCTTTTATCGTCTCTTTTCGCTTAATAATCTTAATTTTTATTCTGATTTATTCTAAACAATTTAAATTTGAATTAAATATATATTGTTCGTGAAACAAAATCTCGTTCTTCAAGCGTGTGCATGCATGCTGTGTATAAATGAAGTGGATTTACCTTCACCAATAGCTACCATAAAAAAGATTTCCAAAATATGTATCGATTATTTAAATAAAAAAAAAAAAAGAAGAAAATATAAACAAAGGAGAAAGAATATGTTTGAATAAGATAAAAGCAAAATTGATCGAATAAGAGAAATAAAGTAAAATTAAATAAATAAAATTTCTGTATATAAGTGAAACGTGCAAACTTAATCATTATACGTACGGGTGTGCGCTCGTCGACAGGTGAGAACGATGAATTAACGATCGGCTTCTAAAACAATGGCAAACTAAACATAGCGGCATCCAAATGGAAAAGGAATTTGCTCAGCATTAAAGAACAACCGCAAATCTGGAAGGCGATAGTAAATAAAAACTCGGGAGTTGTCTGAATGGAGGCGGTGAAAAACAAAATGATCTTAACATAAATTTATTATACCTTCTTCTTCC
Source organism: Apis laboriosa (assembly GCF_014066325.1). Lineage (NCBI taxonomy): Eukaryota > Metazoa > Arthropoda > Insecta > Hymenoptera > Apidae > Apis > Apis laboriosa. The sequence goes on from NW_025223257.1 coordinate 1,953,225, forward strand.
ATAATTTTTATCGCCTTCGCCAATCAAAAAATAAAATAAAATAAAATAAAATAAAATAAATAAATAATATAAATTATTAATTTCACGGTATGGTTACTGTATATACATTCCATAATGATATATATTACATACATTTTCTTTTTGCCATGATAAGTTATATAATGATGGCACAAAAATGTACAAACGATCATACCGATGTTCAACATTCCATAATAAAATTTACATTTTTTTTTCTCTCTCTTTTACCATGATAAATGAACAATGGCACGTATGTATGATCGTATCGATGTTCAACAATGTAAAATAAAATCGGTGATAAATTGTATGTACAATCGAAGATCTAAAAATGTGATTAGAGAGAAAGAAGAAGAAGAAGAAGAAAAGGGAGAAAAAAAGAGAAAATTCGGCTCATGCAGGACGACGAGATCCTTACGCGAGCCTTTCGTCGCGCCGATTGCCATCTTTGAGATGGTGTCCTTCTCCTGATGGAAACGTGCCTGGACAACGGAGTGTTCAGATTCTCCAGTTTCCCGCTCAAACGTTTCACTTTCTTTGCCTGGAACGCCTCGTTAGTAAAAGCAACGTTCTTCAAAGAAAGACAGGTGTGTTACCAGATACACTTGTTGTTCGAACGGTTAGTAAAAATAGATCGTTACAAGCTTAGGTCGTGTTATTCAGCCGATATATCGGTGTGTTAATCGTTTTTTCCTTAACCGTAAGAAGGTTAATTAAGTCACATTAACAGGCACATTGCACGCGACTTGCATCGTTAAAATGATTCATGCTTGGATGAATTTCAATTAAATTGTAAATTTTATTGTATTATCGATAACTTCTGAATATTCGCGGTTCTAAATATTTCAACTGATATCTCAAACTTGACAGTATTATTTAAAATTTTAATTCGACAAGAAACTCGTCGACTTTTGTCCGACCAATTAATAATTCTCGTGTTTATTAATCTTTCGTCACGTTCTACTACTATCGTTTAATCGTTTAATTTTGACTCGTCGATTAATTAATTCGCGTTTATCTCGACTTTAAAATATTCCCAATATTAGCAAAGAAAATAAAAATAAAAATAAAAATACACTAACGATAAACTCACCGGCTTTTTGCTCAGGAACTGTGATTGCAACGCCAAAACGAAATAAAGCCAGAACAGTCTCAGGGAGTATCCGTAAATCAGCCAATCCGTATGATCGGTGTATTTCACGCATCTTGGATTGGAGCAGTTGATTTGATAGACAGGAATCAGGGCAAAGTATCGTTGCCAAGTGCTGTTCATGGGTATTAATTCTTGAGGTATTTGATTCTGGTAGCTGAGCAGGACCACTATATGAAGTACCACGACTGCCATCAAGATCCTGCACAACCTGGCAAACCCTTTTCGAAGCTCTTTGTTGCACGCCCACCAGGTCGAAGCTCCCAAGAAGATGAGGAAATAGAAAGCGCCTTCGATCGAAGGTCTCAGAGATGCTGTGATGCATAACGATGCCAGAACCACGTAAGTTCCTATACGTCCTAAGAAGTTGATGATCTGACCATGGAAAATAATGGGTTAACTCGAATTCTCTAAGCAAATTATTAATTATTGTTTCGTGCGTGTTTTGAAAAACTTATGAAAAAGCTTGGGCGAAAATATTATATGCATATTGTATTTTGTATTAAAAAAAAAAAAAAAAAAAAAAAAAAAATTGAACGATACCTTAATATTTCCATCTACAATTTTCTTAGAGGCCTCGATGTTTTGATGCAACGAGGCGTCGCCTTCTTCGGTGATCGTTTTTTGCGATAGGAAACGACATATGAAATATATTATTATACTAGTGGGCAAGACGATTAATTCTGGCGTCAACCAGAAAAATATCTCCCACTCGGTCGCGCTATCTAGCCTTACGAAACCTAAGTGTCTGAAGATCACTTCCATAGGTTCGCCTAGAAATTATTCATTACAGAAAAGACAATTTTTTTTTTTTTTTTTTTTTTTATTCCAAAGTGTATTTAAAAATTGGCAAACGTTCTCTTTCCTTGAAACTTTTCTTACGTACAATTCTGGAGGAAGTGTCCGTAAGTAGGCAGGGCCAATAAAACTATGTGGAAAGTGATTTGGCTGGTTGTCGTGAGAAAAGACAGGCCGATGCAAGTTTTTAAATAGTGGCCCGTGTGGCCGGCCATTGTTTTTGCGTCCGGTATTGGCACGTGGGGCGAATATAGCATCAGAGCCAAATAAACTAGTGACAATCCTACAGGCCTCCATACTACACCTGTTCAATCGAAGAATTATAAAATTTTTTTTTAATATCATTCCATTTTTTTTTAATGTCAATCCATGTTTTATCAATTATTATCTAAACCAGAATGCGAAACTAGTATTCTTTCATATTTTCACGACATTTTCTAAACGATATTCGCCACGTAGAAGAGATGCTGCTCGTTTCATTTTGGTACGAGAAGAAATAGGGTGGAAGAAAGGTCAATTTCAACCGAGGGACTTCAACAGAGATGAAACTATACAACGAGTGACATTTTATTCCCTGATGATTATCTCCGAATGAAAATTCAACAATTCACATTTTCTAATAGTTCTAATCGTCCACGTGTCATTACACTTCACAAGAATTTCTATACATGTGTTATGGAATGGAATACACGTTGTTTATAATTAAATCTATAATTAATCGAAAAAGCATCAGGATTCGGAACGTTGATTCGCTTAGGAATCGTTAGCTAGCGTGAAACGTAATTAATTTCTTCGTTACGAGCGTCTTCGCACAGGGTGCTCGCGTTTTCTGGCAAACGCGCTCTGTTTCTTCAAAGGAAAAATCTCGTCGGGATCGTGCTCGAAACTCATTCCATTTCGTTCCAGTCCTCTATGAGCGCTTTCTATTCGCGGCATGCATTCTGCTTACTATTTTCTCTTCTCTGTGCTCACAAACGAAAAGTTTGACCGGCTGCCAAGCAAACTCGGTGTTATTCTCTCCGTGTTCCAGCACTGTTACGAGTTACTTCGTTATTCTCGAACGTTTTGCGCCTCTGTTTCCCTCACATTTCATCCACGTATCTCGTTTCGTAGATCGAGAAGATCGAAATTAAAGATTAAGACGAGTTAATTGCGAATTATTAAAAAAAGAAAAAAATATTTTTATACAAATATTATTCATTCTCTGTGAGCACGTGACTGTGATTCTCGTGTGTTTTTAACGGGACATCGTTAATTATAAAGAACTACGAGTCAACTAATTACTCGTGCCAGTTTATGCGCATCGTAATTTCACAGATAACATCCGATACATCCAACGTCGTAATTTTATTTTTATTTTTTAGTTTATAGACTATCGAGGTCGAAAAATCGAAACGGCCTCTCGAAATTATCATGAACGATAAAAAGATTGCGCGAATTAGAACTTCCTTTCCTCTAAATAAAGGTCTTTGACTCGCGATTGCTCGCAATCGGTTACCTTTTGCTTCGAGAATTATCCTCATATAATTTAAACGAATAAGCAACGATGACTCGAACGAACGTTAACGAACGATAACGTTCTCGATCGAGTTATCGAATAAAATTCTCTAACCTAATTATAAATCGGGACTAAACGGGGCCTCGACCTTATTACTATGAAATTTAAGAGGCTATGGAATTTTAAGAGGCTTCCTCGGATTTGTAAATATATCACGTCTCTTCTAACTAATATTCGAAAACGCTTGTTCTTTTTTTTTTTTTTTTTTCTTTTTACTTTATCGTCTACTTTATTTACGGGAACGACGATATTTATATTTTTGAAACGTTGAATATGATGGATACGTACGTAATCTAATTTATTGTTTTCTCGAAATTGCAATCAATAATAAAATATTAATTGATGAGGTAGGTTATTTAGAAGATTATTTTATTATCGGGTTAAAACGAGGCAACCAATGGCGACCAATGTTATTTATGACATACTGTTAGGCGGATCTGGAATGATCTAACATGTGGCGCGTTGATAACATCCTGATAATTAATAATGGCATTAAACTGGCTAATGGAACGGTCAATATATGAAAACTTTTGATTCAATATATCCGACGTTAAATTTATATTATCATTTTTATAGCGTATTAAATTGTAATATGTTATAATTATTATATATTATAATATGTTAATTTTGTCACGATGATTATCTTCTTTCGTGATGAGTGTAGGTGTTATAACGACGATTGAAGACATTGAAACGAGACTAAATGAGAAGCGAAAGGAAAAAGAGTAAATTTCTCAGATTCTCTATTGCTTATTCGTCTATTTCTAGATTTTGCCTTCGAATATACTATATGCCTTGTTTGCAGTTTCACACGATTCATTCTTCACTTTCAAGAATCGACATAGTTTAGACCTAAGGTCAGTACAAATCATAGCTATTTTAACACCATGACATCATCGATGTGTTTTCTTTTATACATTTTATATAAAAATTTTGAATCTTCAAAATTTAGATGTATTGTATTAGATGTATTGTTTGTATTTTCGAAACCTGCTAATTTTCTACGTTTTTTTTACTCTTAATTTTTAAGATGAAAGAGAATAAATAATTTTATAATTAAGTTTTTTAATATTCCCTAATCTAATAATTCATCGAAATTACGTAATCCTATCGAAATTACGTAATGACGTAAGATTTCCTCAAAGCTTATCAATAGAAATGGAACGCACAATATATACATTCCTTATCTGTTAACATTTTAATATTCCAAATCTAAATGTTTAAATCGTCGAATCATTTTCTTTGGTGCGCAATATCGACGAAATTATTCGTAATCGTTTCGATTAAAATTTTCGAAAGATGAGTTTAACATAGACACTCACATCCGGTGAAGACGAACGGTAACAGAACCCTGATGAGGGCCACGTTCAGCCAATACTTGGACATGCCTCGATCTGCTCGTATGCCCTTTCACCCTGAAACACATAGACAGAGAAAGGTTGCGAGTAAAACAATCCACCGTGTACGTTGTCAACATCTCGAGATTTCACGGCGGCAATGTCAGCTCGACTGGAATCGATACGACACTGCCGCAGTCGGATACCTTTAACCTCGTTTTGCCATGAGACCGCGGCACCAACGTTCTTACACCCGGCCTTCGTTTTTACAACCGACCCGACCCCCGTCGAAATTTACGCTCCACAGAATTTAACCACCCCCTCGTTACATCGTTCTAGTCCTCGAAAATTTTTCACCAAATAAACGTACGCGGAGGGCGATCATCCTCTGACATTTCTTCATACGAATTGCCAAATTAACAGAATGTCTCGTTGACAGAACGAGGTTTGATCAATTTGATCCGATCGAATCATAAATACGAAATAGTGTAATGTATAAGAGTGCATCCTTTATAAAGGCTTTATTTAATTAAATTCCCTTCACGGATCGTCGAAAATACATTCGATTAGATCAAATATAAATTGTTACTTTAACCTATACGATATTTATTTGCAAAATGACATTAACAAGATGTAATTGAAAAGTAATTTGCTATCATGCCAAGCATTTAATAGCATCCTAATGTGTAGTCGATGTCTCTGGAGTGTGACGTGTACACCATCTGCGCCCATTTCCTGCTTCCGTCTAAGATTTCACGATGGTGTCAGCGGTGTTCGGTTTCACCATTTCGAAAATCAATCTATTTCCGTTCCTTTTTGGACAATCATCAATATCACATTTTTATCGAATCTTGCCATCTTTCTTTTCGTTAAAAAGAATTTAAATGCCTCTGCGCACTGTTCCATATAAATAAAATGGAAAAAAAAAAAAAGGAAGAAAGAACGCAAGATTCTTTTTAGAAATCGTTTCAATTTTCGTATCGTACTCGTTGAGCAAATATTTCGGTAAGAAATATTTGCATGTTTATTCACGATCGATGAAAATGGAAATAGAAAAAGCTTGAGGTTATCAAATGGTTCCGAGAAACGAAAATGCTTCGAGGCCTGCATGTTTTTCGATAAAAACTGGCACGCCCAATTTAATTACTAAGAAATTATATGGGGTTGAACTGGGAGGGAGGGGAACAAGGTGCGTCCAATTTGTTTTTAGTTTTACTAAAAGCTACTTAGTACTACTCGATACTAATGCAGAATTATACCAAAAGTAGGAGGAACGTTGTGAAATATAAGAAAAAGAAGATTCAACTTGTCTCGAGTTTTATATTTTCAATAATGCTGACATTGAACATCTCGACTAGACTGTTCATTTTCATTTATCTCAAACTATAGAGATCGCCTCTTCGTGAAGTCCTTCAATAAATGTATACAATGCAAGATTTTTTTTTTTTGTGCATAAGATTTTATCATTTGACCTAGATGAAGAATTTAATATATTATAAAGCGATCCTTAAAACGTTCTTTCGTCGAAAGATGAAAAGATGGAAGTATTATTGACATCGAGTAATTATATATCAAAATTTATTGTCATCCATGTTATATCATTGACATACCATATCATTTTATACGTATATCGAATCGTATTACGAATCGCTTGTATAAGTGAAAAATAATATCTTATTATTATTCGAGGATTGAAACGAAAAGAAAAGAAAAGCAAATCCTCGAACAAAAAGTGAAATTTAAATAATGAAATAAAATTGCGACATGTTAGGAATTTCCAATCTGCGTCAAGAAAAATTTGAATTCTTTCGCGGTGAATTACCTTTGCCTCGTGCATTCTTGCTTTCGAGAGTACGATATACTATACGATTATACTGTATAACTTGTGCAAATATTTTTTTTTTTTGTTTCATCAAAGATCATCCTCATCTGTCACGTGACTTAAAAAAGAAAAGGAGGAACAACGTCCTCGTTTTTATAAATATCCAAGTTTCGATAGGATACGCGATCGATGATCACACCTACGTGTTTAAAACGACAGATTGTGTAAATACTACAGAACTGGCAACGATAATTGGCATGCTCCAAACCTGGTGAAATTTTACTAATCCTCTGCAACAGATTTGTAATCGCGATTAAATAAACGTAAAAGTGAAAAAGAATAAGTATTATTTAAAAAAAAAACAGAGAGAAATCACGAGGGAAAAAAATTCGTAAAAGTACGTTTCAAATTTTTTGAAATCTCGAAACCTAAAGGAAATTTTGAAAGAGATCAACGCTACTTTGCATTAAGTGCATTTATGTTACTTAAGCGACTCAGCACTGCTGAGAAGCTGCATTTTAATCAACTTAAAATGAACGTCTTATTCATACTCTAAACCGGTTTGAGAAACATTACGCGAATTAAATTACAGCTGCACTTGCGGATTACTTTCATTTCGTCAATTTGGTCAATGTACTCGTATTATAATATATATATATATATATACAAGAAAGAAAGAAGTGTATTTTGCGCTAATATTAATCAAACATTCGATCGAAGATGCGTTTCATATTTTCATCGCTTTCACTATTTTTATAAAGAATATCTATTACTTCGATCACGTTTTATCTTTTATTGATTTCCATTGAGCAAACAGATAACGCGGTTCGTGATTCAACGCGGTTCGTGATTGAATATGATATGATTTACTTTATTTAAACTCCGGTGAAAAGAATATTTTTATAATTTTAATCTTAGACTTAAACGAAATTGTATATACATATACGACAAATTCGTAAAATTAATATCGTTCGATTAATACTCGCCAGTTGTCCATGGAATCAATGTCGATGACGAAGGTATTGCAGAATCCCGAGCTTAATTTTAGCCTGAAAAGTTCAAGAGAATGAGAAACTAACTCAGCTTCCATAGAAAACGTCCAACATGTTTTGTTATACAGAATAGGCTGGCTCGTTCCTCAATGAAAACACGTGACAGTTATCGTCTTTCTTTTATGAAGACATTCATTAACTTTTCAAATGTGTGATAAAGAGACAAAGACGAGAAAACTATTCTTACTTTCTCATTCTCGTTTCTATTTAATTAATGGAAAACACGTATTAACGATCGTTAAATTTCTACTCGGAGAATACAAAAAAAAAAAAGAAAGAAGAAGAAAAAAAGGAAAATGTAATCATGAAACACGAGGTATAGGAGGTCTTTTAGAAATAATTACCTTTGAAAAAGCTCACGCTTTGATTCCCGCTGTTATATTCCATTAAATTTCTCGGATACATATACCAATTTTAAGAAGAAACGTGCGCATTGCGTGCCCATCTTGCGTACGTGCGTGCTGCACGCAATAAGGAATTGATTAAGGGAGTGTGCACATCCCTCGTTACGCTTTCAGGATGAGTATAATTCGTGTTGAGTTTCCTGATGTTTCGATAAGCAACCATGCTTTTTCATTCTTCTTCTATTTAAACGTTTTATCTAAATCCGTGTTATTGCAATTAATCCTATTCCGTTTTTCATTTATATAGAAATTTATATTCCTATCTTGTTGTTCTTTTCCTATCTTCCTACGAACAATTATTAACAATTATTAATTATTATATACGAATATTAAAATTTTCTTAATAACGATAATCTAAACTTTTGTTTCAATATATTTTATTGGGAATGAGATATAATATAATTGTAACACAAAAATTTGAATAATGTAAGAAACTATATCGCGTTATTTAAATATCGATTATATTTTCTAATATTTTAAATACTTTTCTAATATTAATTTAAAACAGGTCAATTATCTACGGCGAAATACGCGTTGTAAACACCTTCATGCGGCGAGACGATAATGTATTGTATTATCGTTGCTTCGTCGACATATATACACGAAGGAAGACACGACATAACGAATATGATTCATTCTTATCGCATATACAAGAGACGGCCCCTAAATTTCGAGAATCCACATATTTGTTTTTGTACCGGCGATCTTCCAATCGTGAGTCGCAATAAACAACGTTACGGTCGAATTTCGTTTCGAAAATTTGCTTCGATTTACGACGTTTCTTTACCTTTGCCAAATCGTAAATGAACAAAATGTCAACCGTTTTACGAGCGACTTGCGTTTCCTGCGAACGAGCCAAGTTCCGCATTGTAAAAATTACGCGAATAAATCAACGGCATTCGATCATCGATTCTATTTTCGAAGATTATTATTAAATTATTAATAAATGATAAACAACGACTGAGTCATCACACGTGTGTCGACCAATTCTTTCACAGTTCACCTCTACTTTTTCGTACTTCTATTCTTTATCTTTTTATATAAATAATCGCTAGTAACAAGTTCCATCTGTCCTCCATTCTTCCATCTAGAATAAAAATTTCTTATTGTATTATACTCCAAACCTATTGTCTATGCCAACGATATGCTATATACCATGCATCATACATGAAAAATTCACTCCAATTCATTCTATCAATCACACGCCCACACATCCATGTATTTTTTTCCCTTAACCAACCATCCAACTTGGGTTGAACGTACCATCATCGCTTATTCCCAGAATAACGTATACGTATATACGAATCCACACACGCGTATAATTCAACTACCAACCACATCGAAGCATAATCAGCTGACTGGAATCGGCGCACAAAAGGGTCGAAAGAGAGAGAGACAGATGGAAGAAGAACACGCTCACCTTGAATGAAACCACTCCACCGGTGTCTCAAAGCATCCCTCACGACAATTCTTCTCCCAATTGTGTTCACGTCGATCGAACTTCCAGGAGAGCAACATACGCCTCCCGGCTCCAACACGCGTCAAATCTCACGCTGTCACACACTCACTCGATCTCCCCCTCGCTTAATGTTATATTTAACGTTCGATTTAAATACACTCCACGATACGTGATCCTCGAGTGGAACGATTCGCGAACGCCCACGAGGCACGTTTTCCTTTTTTTCCTTTTTTTTTTCTTTGACGAGGAATCGTGACTCATCCGCACGTATCACATTGATACGCCTCGAACGACGAACGACGATCAACGCCGGCTCAACACACACTGAACCGTTCTACGCCCGTTCTCTGGCGTAGAATGTCCGCGCCTGCGTACATCTTTTGCGTCATTTCCTGTATACAGTAGCGGACTATTCGGAGAGTCGTTACGTGAGGGAAGAATTATCTTTTCATCGATATTTGGGGATTGTTTTCTTCTTTTTTTTTTTTTCTTTAATAAAATGATATATTTTTTTTAATTATTTAATTACGATTTATTTGTTGTATGAAGATGACTGTTGTTTTGTGTGATGTTAATTAAATCGAATGATAATTAGATCGATATAAGTATTAATTTTTAGTTTTTAGTTTTATCTTATCGTTGAGGCTTGGTTTTGGATTAATTTATTTTTTGGATCAGGCTCAAAGATTTTTGATTTTTGTACTCCTCGATTCAGAATTTGATCGTCGTTGTGAATATCAAATTTGAATTTTTGATTGGATGAAATAAAAATATAAATTTAAAAAAGATAAATAATGTAAGATGTAAATCTTGTTTCCCAATTCCTTGTTTCATTTTATCCTCTCCATATCATCCATTCACAAGCCAGGCAAGAGAAGTAACAATAAAGTATAAAACACGCTTATTATCTTCTCTAAATATGGAATTCAACTAAAAATCGTATGAATTATTGGGAATGTAGAACCGTAATGAAGGTTTTAGACGAGGAAGATAAATTCTGTTCTGAACACCAATTCGATTTATCCAGTTACTGTCATTTTCATCTGATATTAACAGAAATGCAGAACAATGGTAGAGGTATTATATACGACAAAAAAGATACTCCAGTCAGAATACCAATTTTAATTTATAACTTACCTTTGCTCCTGTTATTTGCTCGCAAGTTAACAGGATGTTAGAACTGTGGAGGAGGTTTCAAATAAGGATGGAAAATTATGAAAAAAAGAATGGAGGTGAGTTTAGATCGTAGCATAGTTGTGCTCCTGTTATTTTTTAAACTTCTACGTTAACAGGATTCAATAATGATGGTGGAGATGTTAAATAACGAGTGTTAAATTATGGGAGTAGGTATTTGAAAGTTCCTTGCAAATTCAATGGATTAGTACAATCGATTCCTTACCAGATGGCGACTGCGTCTTGATACATATGAATGGACGAAATATTATAAAAAGAAGGGAAATGCATTTTCCTAGAATTAATTTACGATTCTTGTTGCTCGTGTCTTAAATTATGATTTAGTTTTAGAAAGTTTTATTTCGAGATAATAATTCGTTCTTGTGATTTTTTTTTCTTTCCCTTTCAGTAACTATAAAATTACGAAATACAGTTTTTCTCATTACTTCTCGTATCCATTATAAGTATAATTTTTTGAATCCTTCCTTTTTGTTTTTGAAATAAATTTATATATATTATAATTACACATCTAGTTTCTTCATCATATAATGGAACACAGCCAGGACCGAGAAACTGAAACCTAATGGTATAGATGTTGCTTTTATCCATGCCCAGATACTGAAAATTAAGAGATAAATATTTATTATAATTCATCAATCGATTAAAAGTCGTACTTATTCGAAATTACATTTAATTTTAATACATTTTAAATTTATATTTTTTTATAGATCAATTACATACCTTCTACTTCTTATACTATATCCTTTTCTACTGCATTTTTTTCTCTACAAGATATAATTCAACACTACGATTTACAGTGAAGCTCATATATATACTTTAAATTTATACATTTCTAAAAGAAAATTAAAAAATTATAACTAATAAAGACTAATAAATACTTAAAAGACTACGATTCTTCTACTGCGATACTTTATAAAAAAAATTAATCGATTTACTTGTAAATATTGTCATCCACTTTAAACGGAGACGGGGTAGGTATGGAACCACATTCGAAGATAATCACGGGTTTAATCGGCACGTCATCAGCATCCGTTTTCGTCTGCTCGATCTTAAAAACTACATCTTGGCCTTCGATCACCTACAAGAAAATAAAAATAAAAATAAAAATTTCTGCATCCTCGACATATTTTCTCGTTACCTTTCCAAACACAGTATGCTTCCCATCTAACCAGGGTGTAGGAATAGTCGTAATAAAGAATTGACATCCATTCGTATTCTTTCCGGCATTCGCCATGCTCACGTACATGGGTGCATTGTGACCAATCTCAAAATTCTCGTCGTCAAACGTTTTTCCATAGATACTAATCGATCCGGTACCGTCTCCATTCTCTATATCTCCACCTGAAAAGACACGAAAATTAACCAATGCTTCTATCTTTGTTAAATAATTCCAATTATTTAATTACCCTGTATCATAAATTTCTTAATCACTCGATGAAACGTGCTATGCTTATAAGTTTTTCCTCCAATCCCTGTAGTGGCCAAAGTGAGAAAGTTTTTCGTAGTTTTAGGCACGATATCGCTGAATAATCCTATGACGATTCTTCCCACTGGATGATCGTCTATCATAATGTCCAGATACACCTGATCGACTACAGTGAGATTGTTTTTCTGGAATAAAATTTGACAAGTCAGTAAGAGAGAATAAAAAAATTAATCGTTAAGTATTGTTTGCTTAATCGTCAATCGATGAATCACAAATAATTCACAAATAAAAATTGTGAATGGTGGTTCAATCGTGAATCGAAAAAACGAGATGACGGAATAATTTCGACGATGTGTCGTGAATAATTCTCATCGACTAAATTTCCACGACTTTCACGCACGTCAAGTTTCACGCTATTCTAACGTCCTCGCCAAGAATTGTCGAGAATCGAACGTGTATAAGTATTAAGCAGATGAAGGAAACCTTATGTAGTCCACAAAAGCACGAAACGACGTACTTCGATCCTCTTTCATTTCTTTCGTAATTGATGGAAATTCATTCCTCAGAATTTCATCAGAAAATCACCATTTAATATTTTTAACGATTTTTTAATCACTTTATCGTATCATATCACTTTTCCATCTTTTTCCAATTCTTCTGGTATCTCAAAAATGAAATTTCTTCAACCTCATTACAGAAATTATATTTTCAAATTCCAACCTTCGTCCTTCCTATTTTCTCTTATTCATTCTTTATCACCAAACGATACATACAGAAATCTTGCGACGATTTTCTTTCAGATAACGGTACGAAATTGAGACGCAATTGTATCAATGATATTTCATTCAATGTTAAATTCGAAACGATACCTCGAAAGTTGCGACCAATCCGACCAGGCAGGCTATCGCCAACAGAATCTTCATGATTTTACGATTGCGTTTAGAATGAGCCGTGTCCCCTGATAGTTGCAGCTTCATAATTCAACCCGCACTTAAATGCGATCAGAAGCACCACGCGATGACCGAGCACGAGGACGCTTGCGCGGAATATATTCCTTGATTGAAACCACGTTGATACTGTTTCAAATTCGTGTGACGAAATAACTACGTATCGTTAACATTAGTTACAATAAAAATTGTAACAATAAGTGTCATTAAATATTGATAAAATCCTGGTAAAATTAATTATCTATGTTATCGTGTTATCGTATTACGTAACCGTTAAAGTTGATTTTATACGTTTCGTTATTTTTAATTTTTTAATCTTTAAAACTCTCGATCTCAATTCGCGATTTCGAAAATCTCGGATCGAGAAATCTCATCGAATGATATATCTAAAAATTTTGGATGACACGGTGATGGATAAAAATTCATCGATTGATGAATTTCACGGAAATATATTTCAATTTTTTCAAAGATGGGGTCAAAGATCCTCGAAACGACCCACGATCGAGAAGGATCGAGGCGAGCTCGTTAAGTCCCGTTACTCCCGATCGTCGACCGGCTCGAATATTATAAAAGCAGGGACTATTGTCGATCCAAGGACAGTTGTTCGCGATGGAGAGGACCGGTCGATCACATAATGCACGCTTCATCGCGTTTTCCTTTCTTTTTGTCGTTGCCCTGGTTGCCGAGGCGGCGGCGGTGGTCGATCGTCAGAAACGAGAATTCGTGATCCCCGACTGGATCGAGATCGTGGACGAGCCTGCCCCGGAAAACTCGAAGACGATTCAAAGAGCGGTCAGAGTGAGGGATGCCAAAGTAACTTACGATGGTGCTCAAGTTTGGAGGGTGGAAGGGCACAAGGACATAGTGTCGAACGTCACCATGGACTTCCAGGAAGCTGGATGTTCGTAAATTTTTCGTCCATTCAGAGAGAATTTTTAAATCGAGAGTTTAGTTTTTCGTAATTTCGTAAGAGAAAAGTTTAAAAGTGAATGGAACTTTTCCAAAAAAAAAAAAGAAAAAAAAATCGTATCCAGTTTTAATTTAAAAATTGAACTTGAATATCCATCGATGGGTGTTTCTAAAATTAATTTATACAAGATAAGTTGCGAGAGATCGAGGATAAAAATAATTCTCTTATTTTTATTTCTATTCTTTGTACAGTACTGTCATTATGGGCCGGCAACGACACAGCAGTAGACGTAATGATACGTTCAGAAGAAATTTCAAGAGTGTCTCGCTACTTGAAAGAAAAAGACTTGAACTATCGGATAGTGATCGAGGATTTGCAGAAAGCGATAGACGAGGAAAATCCATCGCTTTCCGAGCAAGAGATGGAGGAACTGCAAGGCCGTAAAGGTTTGCACCAACGATATTTCATTGATCATCGCAATTCCATCGCTTTCCTCCTGCTTGGTATTTCTTCTTTCTCTTTTATTTCACCCAAAAATCATCGCCATCATACCAGCAACCGGGACGCTTTTACGATCGATTTCGCTCATCAGGATTACGATTCAACAGTGAAACGACGTTTCGCTTGTTATTTTATTTGTTCCACTGACACGAATGATGACGTTTGACGACTCACTCACTTAAAGAGTTATCGCGTATTCGAGTCACGCGGCGAAGAAAGCCGAGAACGTCATTCATACACATCGGTATATTCGAAAGTGATTTCGATAAGCGTATTTTATCGTCGTTTTTGATTCGTTCAGGAATAATCGCGTGAAATCGTTATTTGATTAACGACATTTTAATACCTTCTATGCTTTCGACTCGAAACTCCAAACGTTCGCTTCTTGGCTACGCTTACTTTTGGATTTGGTAAAGAGATTTTTTTCAGCGTCATCAAAAAAAAAAAAAAAACACTTGCTGTTTTCGACGGAAAGTTTACCAGGTTATTGCCCTCGTCGCGATTTAACCCGTTAACCTAGTTTCGATAGGTCGACAATGTTGATTAACATTAACAGTTATGCACGTTTAGCGTGTGCCCGCGCATCTCCAATTCGACCAAAGACGTTTTCGATTTTGTTGTTTCGATCGTGGTACCGTTATTTGCTCCCAGACAGTCGTCGAGATGCGCGTTGGCAATTGGCCCGGTTCGAAAGTTAGCGAAAACGAGAACTCTTGGTCAGTGAATCTTATTACAGTCTTAAAACATTCGCGATCGATAAATCATTTGAAAATCTCGACAGATTTTCTTCCAACGATATTTCTTGATACAATTACCTTCCGATTATACAACTGCTTCCGAATCGAAAAATTCATTTTCATTATTACATTTCATTAATTAGCAAAATATCGTACGATCTTTCACGATAAGCTTGAACGACTAACCATAAATATACCACTGAATACTGAGCTTTTTTAGTAATTTTCTAGCTCGTTACGCTTGGTGGCAGAGAGTCGCGATCAGGCCAAGTAAATATTCACGTCCTCGTCCTCTTCGTTATCCTGTAACTAGCGTGCACGGTGTCGGTGGCTCTTGGCAATTTAGGGGTGAGGCTCTTGCGCGCATAACCCGCTTCGTCGATTCAGAATAATTCTGATCTTATTTCGAACATTGAATTTATTCATGTTGACCAAAAAAAAAAAAAATCAATCAATCGGACATCAATTAATCCGATCCGAATCCACGTCTCTGAATCGACGGAGCGGAATATTTTCACGTGTCGTCCAAGGACACCGAACGTGCAACCTCTGAATAATCTTGAAGGTATACCCGTCAGGTCATCGAATGGAATGGACCAGTTATCACCGACTCGAGGACATTCACGGATACCTCGATTACCTGGCTGATACTTTCCCCGACGTTTGCTCTGTCGTCACCATCGGTCATTCCGTCGAAGGAAGACCTCTCAAGGTACGATACGTACGATAAAAAAAGGAATGTATTTTTACGAATGATTTAAAAAAAAAATATATCAGCAATGCGATAAAAAAAAAATAATAGGTTATAAGAATAAGCAACGGAAAATCAAATTCCCCGGCATTGTGGATCGACGGAGGTATTCACGCTCGAGAATGGATTTCCCCAGCCTCGGTCACTTACATTATCAATCACTTGGTTGAAAATAGCGAGACGCTCGAGGCCGATTATTATATTCTCCCCGTTGTGAATCCTGATGGGTAAATTGAAATATATCGCACAACGTATCTGTACGTGCGTCGTGCAAAAAGCCACGGTTAATCGACTCTCGTTTCTTGCTTCCATCGGCAGGTACGAGTACACGTTTACGAAAGACCGTTTATGGAGAAAGAACAGGAAACGTTCGGTGGGCAGTCTGTGCACCGGTGTCGATCTTAACCGGAACTTCGGCTATCGATGGGGTGGCCTGGGAACAAGCAAAGATCCTTGTCGGGAAATTTACGCGGGGTCAGGCCCGTTCTCCGAACCGGAAACCAACGCCATTCGATATTTCTTCGAAGCCAGTTCCGCCAATTTTAAAGTGAGAATTTAAACCATTGATTCATCATTTAACCGGTATTCGTTTCAAATTGTTTCGATTCTGATAATTGATTACTTACTCGTTATCGCGTATCCAGGCATATCTGACGTTCCATAGTTACGGCCAATACGTCTTGTACCCTTGGGGCTACGACAAACGGGTGCCGCCTGATTACGCGGATCTCGACAGCGTTGGCAAGCAAGTGTCTACGGCGATGAGGAAGGCGGACGAGGCGAGAAGCGCTTACACGGTTGGAAACAGCGCCACGACGCTGTACGCGGCTTCCGGTGGCTCCGACGACTGGGCGAAGGCCATCCTGAAGATGAAATATACGTACACGATCGAATTAAGGGATACCGGAAAGTACGGTTTCGTTCTACCATCTCGTTACATTATCCCAACGGCTAAGGAAGCGTTGGCCGCGGTTATGGTCGTCACGGAAGCTTGCAAGTCTTTGTAATTCGTTGAATCGTAGAGCAAGTTGTATAAATAACAATAGTTATACATATGTTACACACGATACGTATATGTACATTGTAATTATTATATTTTATAATATAATTGTATATGTAGGAAATAAGATGAGCGAAAACGGAAATTATTTATTGAATAAAAAAACAGACAAGCGTTGACAATGATTCTTGAGGTAATTCTTATCCTTATTCGTAATCGATTTTTTACGAATAATTTAACATGATTATGGCGATCCACGTGATGAAGGCGGAAACTCTCGTGTAGACGGAGGGTGCGTTCTTCCTTCCGCAAGGGAACAAACCCCACGAAACTATTCCCACCACCTCCGCTTCACCGAAACCATTCTTCGTGACTAAAGGACCCCCCGAGTCACCCTGAAAATTTTATATTTTCGAATTAGAAAAAAGATGAGGGGATCGATCGAATTTTTTCCTTTTCCTTTTTTTTTTTTTTTTTTTTTTATCATTATTATACTTTGCAAGCTGCCAAACTGCCGTCCAAAGGGCCAGTGCAGACATTCGTCGGATGAAGAGGATTCTTTTCTTTCGGTTTTAAACTTTTCGTAATTATCTTGTTGCACAATTGGTAATTAATTATCGGGAGTATGGCTGCTTGAAGATTCTCCGGCGATTCGTGAGCCTGGCTCCTTCCAATACTACCCCATCCAGTCAGCATAGCGTCTCCAACGGGAATCGTATCGGGATACGGCAAAGAAACGGTGGAAACGAAAAGATTCAACTCGAATGGTCGTTCCACTTTCATCAACGCAATATCGTACGGCCCTACGCGCCTGAATTACCAGAATTCGATGTTTTTCATAAATCGTAATTACACGTGGATAACAAAAAAAAAGAAATCTCACCCTTTGTATCGTGGATGAACGAACACCCTGTTCACCAATCTCTCCTGTTCGGTCTCCTCGATCGTTTTCAATTTGTACTTGCCGGCGAGTATTCGAAATTCTCCCATAGGTGGTGACAGAGTTTTGCAATGGCCAGCTGTCAATATCCATCCCGCTGTTATTAAACTACCTCCGCAAATGTGTTTCGTTGGAATTTTTCTCGCTGGATCGCCCCACTGCACCGACACCTGCCAAGGGTGCAACCCTTTCTGCGCGTCCTTCCCTCCGACGATCCTCGTTGGTCTTTGCGCCAACATCGCTATGCTCGAGATCATCTCTGACGAGCGAGAATAATTGAGTTCAGATAGGATTAATCCAAACCGGTTCTATCGTCTTTTTAGATAGAAATATTGAATAGGATACGATAAAATTGAATGAAATTTTTTTTTTTTTTTTTTTTCCTCTCACCGTCAACTTGTCCACACCACGCCAGACTCATTACGCGAAGAATTAATAACAATTTACCGTGAACGCGATTAATCGTCATTTCGTGGAACTGTTTCATCACCGAGGAATCGAGATCGAATGACGAGTCTTCTAGAAGGCGAAAGCAATCGCGGAAGAGCATATCGAAGAGGAACTGGAACTCATTTCTTCCTTCCTACCACAACTTAGAATAACTAGAATTTAAACTAGTTTTGTCGTACCTCGACGACAAACTTTTTTTCTTTTTTTTTCCCCCTCTTCTTTATCCATTAATGGCGTTGAATGTAATGTAGTGTCGAAGAATTTTTTATTTCTCGTATCAAGAATAGATATAATTTCTTTATAATTCGTAATATACTCACAACACGTGCATTTTATATTTTTATATCGTATACGTCAAAACACTTTAATTAATAAAGATTATTAAGAATTAAATTATTTAATTCCTCGCCATGATGTTTCCAATCCAGGTGACGAAGGAGGAAATGTTGGTGTATACAGACGGTGCACCGACGGTTCCACATGGGAAGATTCCCCAAGAAACGATTCCAATGAGTTCGGCTCTTCCAGTCGCGTTAAGAGCCAGTGGGCCGCCAGAATCGCCCTTTGATCGCGATTGAAATTAATTTATAATTAAGTTCAAGTCCATAAATATAGCGAAGGGCAAGTGATACTTACGTTACACGCGGAGAAACCACCGGTGAGCGGTCCAGTGCAAATGTTAGTCTCGTGCAATGGTGATGGACCAGTAAGTTCTTCTATGGCTTGTTTGCAAGTATTCAGATTGATTAACGGCAAATCGACGGTTTGAAGTTTGCTGGGCATTAACGGGGTATTGGTCCTCGATATCGATCCCCAACCAGTCAAAGTCGCGTTTCCGGTTGTGTTCGATGGCATACTTGGAAGATTAATCGCTTGAACAGCACCACCCAATTTCAAAGGTTTCTTCAGTTTCAGTAGCGCAATATCGTAGGGAGCCACGTTTCTGAAATTAATAAGAATAATATTGATAAGATAAGGATTATATTAATATTAAAAGGAGGATAGATAGATTTGGAAAAGTAGTCGATGAACAAATTAATAATATGATTTCTACTCTGTTAAATGAAATTATTTTATAGATGAAAATCTCGATTATATATTTCTTAAATTTAAATAAGATTTCAATTACCCTGTGTATTTATTGTGCACGAATATACTCTTAACCGCGATACTTTGCTCGGTGCTTTCTACTACTTTCAAGTCGTGCTTTCCGGCTTTGACTATGAAATCACCGTAGCTCGGAATAGCCCGGGCACAGTGTCCAGCCGTGATTATCCATCGGTCGGATAAAATGGAACCACCGCAGAAGTGAGAGGTAGCGGACAACCATCCCCATTGCAAAGAAACTTGCCATGGGTATTGTCCTTGTCTAGCCTCGTTTCCTCCGACTATGCGAGTCTCCAATAACGGTATTCTGAAGCCACGATAGGGCTTTGCTGTAAACGAGCAACGAATAATTTAGATCGAATAAAATGCGATCGATGAAAAGTATCGACGAAAAATTTTATATTTGATTTTTTACGACCATCTGTATTAAAATTTCACTTACCAGAGGCGATCGCCACGAGAAAGGTAATATAAATAATCAGTTTGAGTGACATTTTGATAATTTAAGATGTTGCATTCTGGGCACAGCAGTTTATATAGATCGTGCGTTATCGATATCAGGGAATCGAAAAAATTATGGTTTAATTCATGGAAGAGTTATTGATAAGTATAAGATTACAAAGTTTCCACAGTCATCTATTTATTAGATTGGATTGATGGTGCGCTTGTTTTATCAGTTTCGTACATAATAGAATGTTTTTTCTTAGAATTGTGCAACAAGAGAATTTTAAAATATCTTGAATCGTTCTATTTTTTTCATATCGGACATGATAATGATAATAATAAATAAAGTAATATTAATATATATATATATTATTATTTTTAAATATTTTTAAATATTATTTCTTCCTTTCGTAAATATTTTATATTATATTTAAAAAGATTTTCTATCACAAGATATAAACATTTTTATGAATCATTGTATTTTAATAAAAAATAGGAAATGAAATTTTTAAAAAAAGAAATTTATCTCATTTATCTCTGTTTCTTTCTCTTTAATCAATCTTTCCGATTTATCTATATCGATTAATTTTTAATCTTTTGAATTGTAATTTATCGATTACTTTTATCGAAAAATAAAATACAAACAAAGGTAAAGTGAATGAAAACGTCGAAATCGTTTTTTATTATTTTATTCGAAAAATTCTAATTATAAAATTTTATTTTAGAGACTTTTTTTCTTTTTTTAAATATCGTTTCAATTTTTTTCCTTTATTATTATTCCTTTTTTCCTTTTTATTATATTTTTATTATATATATTCCTTTTTATTATATATTTTTTTCCTTTATTATTAAAAAAAATTTTATAAACAAACTTTGTCAAATCAGTCACAATCGAAACGAGCTTAAGACATATTTTCATGGATCCAGTCTACGTAGGAGGCCACACGAGTATATACAGAGGGCATGTGGGATGATCCACAGGGCATCATACCCCATGAAACGATACCAACTTGTACAGATTTTTGGCCCACCTTTTGGGCGAGTGGGCCGCCAGAGTCACCCTGGAAACAAAATGCAAAAGATTTCTTATTCTAATAAATCTTTCAACTTTCATTTTCAATCTTTTTAAATCTACTTTCGTCTCGATGTATAATTTAATGGTCTCAGAAAAAAATAAAGTTTTAATAAAAAACATTAGTGATTCAAAATAAATTAATATACTTACGGAACAGGCAGACACCTCTTTACCAGCGATACCACTGCAGACTTGAGTGTCGAACAATTCAGGTTGGTTTCCAACAACGGGTTGGGAAGTGAGTTCTTTCAAGCATTCAGCGTTGTCCAGGATAGGTACATTAGCCTTTTGAAGGATGTTTGGTAAAGTTGGTTTTACTGTTTTAGAGGTTGATCCCCATCCAGAGAGAACAGCTTGTCCAGTTTGTTTCTCTCCTTGTTTGGGCAGGGTAATGGGTTGTACCAAGTTGTTGAATTTCAAGGGGGAGCTCAGGACGAGAAGAGCGATGTCGTGTTGCGCAACGCCACTAAAGTAAAATAAAATTATATTAGTGGAGCACGAGTGATATCGATTTTATTCTAAGTCAACAATTGAAAGATCGCCATTCGTCTCCTCTTATCTCGTCTCATTTATTTCGAGAATGGGAAATGTCGAGACAAGATTACGTATCGTCTTTCTTGATCAATGAAAAGAAAAACGACGAAGAGGAACGTCTGATATACCATTTTAATAATATTTTGATCCCAATATGATTTCTATTTTATTTCTTTAAAGTTCATCAAGATTCCATTTTTCTTTATTTTTTTCTTTCTTTCTTTTTTTCTTTTTTTTTTTTTTTTTTATTTCAACAATTCTTGCAAGATCGAATAAATTTTGCTCACCCTTTGTACCCTTTGTGAACGATGCTCTTCTGCACGTCAACGACTTGTTGAGAAGATTCAGCTTTGTTCAGCTCGTATTTGCCGGCAATGACTCTAGACTTTCCAACTTTCATAACACAGTGTCCAGCGGTCAGAACGTATCTTTCGTTCAGGATGGATCCACCACACGAGTGGCTGTATTGAGTTAAAGGTGGGATTCCCCATTGGACAGAAACTTGGTATGGGAATTCACCACGAGCGGCGGGGACGCCATCCGTGATACGGGGTTCCAAGGGGTTGGCCAAACAGGCTGTAAGATTAATAATAAGAACGTTCATTAAAATTTTTTAAAATATTTTTAATACTCGTAATATCGAATCTCACTGAGATTTATTAAAAATATAAAAATATTTAATAGGTTTAAAATAAGTAAAATAACGTGAAATTATTAAGATTATTCTCTTACCCTTGATTACGAGAATAGTAGCCAATAGACACTTGATGAGCATTATTGTACGATTATCTGTATACAATTTGAAAAATCTAGTGGAAATTACGATTTATATAGGATGTTGAAACTCGATATCTGATGATAATTCAAAATTATAATTGATAAGGGATCCACTCGATACTATTTTTGCGTCAGATATTTACATTAAAATAAAATGTTCACCTTTAAAGAACGATATTGATTATCGACCAATAAGATTTCAAGATTTTTCAAGATTTCCATCGCATCAAATTTTTTTCTCCAATTAATAATTCTCAACTATTATTGCTTTAATTAAGACTTCAATGATTAAATTCGAGTGTTTCAATTTCGAACTGTTTAATTAAATTATTAAAAAATAAAAATTATAAATTAAATTATTAAAACTCTTATAGATATAAAAAAATTAATAAAGTCATAATTATTTATAATAACATAAATCTTAATATATCGTGTGAGTAATGTTTTCAACTCGTTTTTATCTCATAATTATGAATCACAATTTTTAAAAATTCATTACATTTCTTTATACAACATTTATAAATCATTTTAAATTGATCAATCTTGATTAATTACATTTATTAGATTAGATTATCTCTATGAATAATTTTAATAATAATAAATAATAATAAATTTACAATATTTACAAGTCATCGTTTAAATCATACGCGATCGTATTTCTATTTAAAACGTATACAATAAATATAAAAATCCCGCTATTAATTTTATTATATTTTAATTCTCTCGAAAAAGAATTTCCCACATATTTGATAATTGCTGCTGAAAAAAAATTATCTTCGGTTTACATCAATGCTAAACATTAGCAGCAATGTCATCCCATCATACAGATTTTTCAGATATTTCGCTACTAAAAAACTTTCTAATCTTTGTAAACATGAAAAACGATGAAATATATCTCAGAAAATGAGAGATCAGTGCCATTCTCGGATCTCACGTTACTAAACGAGCGATCGTTCTTATCCCTGCCCAAATTTCACGAGCAGTTGGCACGATTTGCGATGCTGGAAGCAAGAATCCGTACGTTCCTCGATCTCGAAGTTCCAACGTGTAAGCGTATTTTATACCGGCTACACCCTTGGCCCAATCGTCAGAAGCACCTAAAATTTATCAAGTATTTTTCTATTCAATAAGAATTTTAACAAACAGCGAATCGATTTTCATTATCTTCGTTGCAAAAATTGCAAAATTTCGAATTATTATCATATTTTCATTGACTGTTCTTTTGAGTTATAAATTTGCATTTAAAAGAAAAGATATTTATGCAACGATATAATTAAATTTAAGTGTTTAATATTTTTGTACAAATTTGATGTAAAACATAAACGAAAATCCAAAAAAATTGCATTATTCTTGATTAATTGCTCGTACAAAAAGAAGAAAAGAAAACATTTCATATTATTATTATTGATACTTCTAAAAATATTTCTTTATTTTTTCATATATAATCCTATCTTGTCTTTTAGTCAAGTCTTATACTCAACAGTTCATTATCAGTTTAATTAGTTGTTACAAACAAACACATAAGAGAGAACACATAAATGAATGTGAGAGGATACTTTTTAATTTTTAATTATCGAAACAAGATTGATAAGAATCGTTTATTTTCTATCTCGTATCTGTGTAATTAATCGTACCTGAGGTTGGGTATAACAAATCGGCTGATGGGCCGAGTTGATAATCGGTCCCGTGTACCTTCGAGATCGCCCCTATTGCTTTTTTAGCTACGTTCATCAATTCCGTATAATCGGACGGTTTCGAATACGTGTATCCCCACGGTACGAGCCACATTTGCGAATAAGAGTGCAACGTCAGATAAATCCTTGAAAAATTTTATTTTATCCATCATATATTCCATTCCCGTTCCCAGAAATCAAATGCGAAATTTGAAATTTGAATCGATCCCCATATCCATTCGATGTGATACCTGATATCCTTTTTATTGGCCAAGATATAATCGGCCATCGCCTTGGTTTCCGGCTCAGAGAAGGCTCGTGGACCGGCGTAAGTTTCGTGGCAAGGGTCCAGGCTGGCCCCACCCTCCTTCACCTCGCCCCAATGGTATCCAAAATTCCTGTTCGGGTCGACGCCCTCGCACTTACCCCATAACCACTTCGTATAATGGTTCAATAGTTGAAGGAAGCTGTAATCGGTGTATCTATGCCGAGAAAACATTTATTATCCATTCATTCTTGCCAGCTGTTTACCGCTCGACGAAGCGTCATTATTTTTTAAAAAAAAAGAGTAACAAAGACGACACGAGGATACGAGATCGTACCGACTGTCGTCTTGATTCTCCTCGTGATTGCTCCTCGTCTTCCTCCACAATCTGTCACTCGTGTGACTGTACTCGTAGCCGTCCGGATTCGCGACAGGTAAGATCATCCAGTCTGAATTCTCCAGCAATTTAGCGTAGCTCGAGTTCTTCTCGACTAACTGGCTGATGATGTAGGTCGCCACAGCGGAACCGATCCATTCACGCGCGTGCATACCTACCGAATGTGAGGACAATTCGAGAAAAATACGGAGTAACGGGACAGGATCGCGTGGAACGCGTCGAGCATAAAAAAATTTTGCCTCCTCGAAATTTCTTTCTTTCTTTCTTTCTTTCTTTTTTTTTTTTTTTTTTTAAAATTTAAATTTTAATAAAAAAAATTTCATGCTCCGACAATTAAAGGGAAGCGAGATTAAAATTCGTGAATAACTTTCTTCGAGAAAATCTTTCGTTTGAAAAAAAGGAAAGAGATTCGAGAAATTCGATAAAATTCGAATAATTAAATTAATTTCCAGGAAGAAAGAAGTTTTTTGTATTTCTACTTCATTTGCATATTCCGATAATTTATTACCGTTCCTATATAATATTTGGTTGGTCGGTGGAAACGGGATAATTTGAAAGAGCTACGAAAGTACGCATTATGCTGTACGAGATGCTGACTTATTCATGCAGGAATAACTGTTTCTCGAAGATACCGATTCATACTCGATGTTTACAGTATGTTTACTCACTTACAATTAAGTGTAGTAGAAGTAATCTTTAGATATAAATTTCAGACTGTAATTTTAAATTGATTTTGCACGAATGTTATAAACATTTTATCAATTATATTTTTATTGAAAATAAATAAATAAATATATCGCGGATAGATTTCCGTATCCATCGACGAATAGCCAAGAGTAATATCCTTCTCTCATTACGAATCCAATATCCTATCTTCCTGATCTTGGAATTTTAATCGTACACAGGAAACGATCATTTCTTTTAAAAAAGAAATGAATTCCAGGCTAGAAATTGCCTCGTGCGTGCAGTCTCGCGGAAGGATTTCCACGTTTATTATGCGGAGTATATAACGTCGTTTGAACATAAATCCACGGAATAACCAACGAGAATAATAATAAAGAAGCCGCTTTCGTGTTGTCAAAGACCAAATGCGCCACGATTCGAAGAAAATTTGAACCACGTACGAACGCACGACGAATATAATTTTTCACGTATTCTTCTTTTTCCTTTTTTTTTTTTCTCGATGTAAATAATTTTCTTTTTATGGGGAACATAGTACAGGAATCGAAACTCACCAGCGTCTATCCAGACAGCCGATTTGGATCCATTCTTTTTGTTTCGCCCGTTCGAAATTTTGACCATTTTAATGGGTTGACCCTCGTAACTGTGGCCTATCGTTATCACTTCGACCAGTTTAGGATACTTTAGATTTAGATATTCCATGTATCTGACGATCTCTGAGAAAAAAAATATTCATAAAGATTTCGTTTATAATTGATCGTTATTAAATTGAAAACAAATGTTGTAAGGCGCGTTATAATGCTCGAGAAGTCTTGTGAATTGAACTAACAGGAATATTGTTATTCTGTAGTGGGGAGTAGTGGGGAGAGATAGGTTGGGATATGGTTAGAAGGAAGGCAGGAATGGTAAGAGGAGATTGAGAACGGTGGAGGGGCTACTTGGAACCAGGGGATCAGATTCGCGTTGAAAGTTGCCTTTATTAGAAAAGTTCAATGGGAAAGAGAGTTATGACGGGAAACTTTGTTTGTGCGAAGATTCACGTTTTCCGAGCGTGAAATTTCAAAAGTATAGGGATGGAACTAGGGATGTTTAAATATCGAAAATAAGGAAATTTCCAAGTTTGAAAAGTTGTCATACCTCCATATCGATGATATCGTTTCCAAGTCATACTGTGTCCCTGACTCGAGACGAGATCATCCCGTTGTTCCTTCGACATTTTTGGATTTTGATTCGCTATCGTTTTCTATCGCAATAAAATCGAAAGAAACAATTAAACGATTTGTCGTAAAAATTAATCTCCTATTGATTTATCTTAGTTGATTTTTTTTTGATAATTTAATTTCTCTTTTCTTTGATACCACCTCGTACCTGAATATTCGTTATCAAAACTTTGAAATCGATTCCTTTGTCTCTAAGGAATATTTTCAGTTCGGGGACAAGATCTGGAGCGACGACTACGTCGGTTGTTCTGAAGAATAAACGATTATAAAAATAATTCACAATAGAAATGGAATAATTCCATAGAATTAAGATTGAAGAAGTGGAAAGAGGAAGGAAAAATACACGAAACACACTTGTTGTACATCGGTTCGCTCCAGAATTTAATATCCTCGGTCTCGGCCTCCTTCAGCTCCTTTAACTCGTTCACGTGTCCTTGGGAACTAGGGAACAATCTGATCAATTGATAATTTTTGTAATTCACTCTGTTGGGTTTAGGCTTGCCACTTTTCTCCGTTCCGATGATACTAGTCACGATGGAATCGAGTCCGTTAGCCATCACAGTGAACACAGAATCGACGATGTTCGAGAAAGAAAATCCTCTGATTTCATTATCGATTATTAAATGATCCTCGGTCTCGTTGTATACGATATCCTCTAAATCCGTAAATCTAAAACAAAATCCACGATTCTTTTCTTTTCGTTTCTTTTTTTTTTTTTTTCCAAAATCCTCCACCATAATTTTAATTTCTTAATCACTGGAAATCCAATCTTTATCTTTAAATTCCAACGAGAGAGAAATATATTCAAAAATCTACGATCGACGATAATTATATAAATAAGACGATCGATCGATCACCACGAAACCTGACATGAACGTTCGAACGTCACCGTTGAATTTAAAATTCCAGAAGAAAAAAAAAAGATCTACTATCGAAATTCGAAATTCGATCACAGAAAATAATATTTTCCTCCAACCTTGCTTCACGATTCTTCTTATCAAAGGACCAATCGTTCTTGTTCAAGGACGAGCAATTATACTCCCCCACGGGCAAAAATTCGAAATCGGCGCGCTGCGGTCGAGCCATGGCTCGATTCGAGGCGATGATCACCGATAAACCGAACGCGAGACGGAAAATCGACTTCAAGTCGACAGCCATGGTCGGCCTGAATCAGGCCCGGGATGTACGCTCGTCGCGACGTCTTCTCGTTGACTAATCCCATGGTGCAAACCAGTCTTCCCGACCCCGTTGCTCCGTACGCGAAAAACGACAATTTCACTGGACCTGCCCCACGGGCTTGACTTACGGGATTTCTGTGTGGCTTTCAATACCTCGTGGGAACATTTATGGCCTCGTGAATGATGGATAGAAGGTTAGTGGAATAAATAAATTCTACTCTGTGATCCTTTGTGGATGGATCGATGATTTATAGCTTTAATTCTTTTCCTACTCTTGTCGATCATGATATTTCTATTTATTTATTTATTTTTTTTTTTTTTGAATTATTCGGAGAATTAATCATTTATTGCTTTGCGTCGAAACATCGATTCGATTGATCGAGAGGAATCCGGTCGAGAGGAAATATAGTCTAACATTTTTATTTGCGACACAGCTCCATTCCATTCTAATTCGTTAACGGTAATTTTCTTACCTACCTTGTCTAATCCTTGTTCGATTCTCTTCGAACGGAAAATACGAGGTTACGGAATGAAATCGTGCTATTTTTTCTTTCATTCTTCTTTTGACTGATTTTCCTTTCATTTTAAGTAATTTTACAATCCACGATATTTACAAGTTAACGAGGAAAGTAAAGTTTTTACTGTCAGTTTACGTTAATTTTTGATCCGTTCACTTTTGATCATTCTACTTTTGCATTCGTTCAAGTAAGGTTACTATTCCACGATTTAGATATAATAACATAAGCATATTCTGTGAGAAGAAATAAGGGGAGGGGGGGGGGAAAGTGGGAAAAGTTTATTCCTCTCCATTGTTTTAAATATTAACGTTCTCCTGAATCAAAATCAAAAGAGGATTGGATTATTCGGGATTACGCTGCGAATATGATTTATTATCGTTTACAACTATAAGAGCATTACCGGTGTTCCCGGTATATTGCGGCAATACAATTATTGCGTGAATGTACGTAATGATAGAGCGTAAATAAGTAATAATAATTAATAATTATATTATAATAATGACTGGTGTTAAATTAATATTACTCTGTTAGTCGGTTTTCCACATGTACGAAAAGAAATTGAAATACATACACAATACAAAGAGACGGGAGAATGATTCCGCGCCACGAGGCCGGAAGAAATCGGTCACGGGGAACGGCATCGAGGAAGAAAGTAGAGGAGATAAATCGATCGAGAAGAAAAATCATCGGATCATCGATTGTTCTCGTATCCTTGCGATCGAGATCTGTATCTTGTATCTCAGAATTCCCCGTTCGTTCGAGTATGCACATCGAATTTTGACTAGCAGCACGGTGTCTATGACGAAAAAAAAAAAAAAAAAAA
Source organism: Apis laboriosa (assembly GCF_014066325.1). Classification (NCBI taxonomy): domain Eukaryota; kingdom Metazoa; phylum Arthropoda; class Insecta; order Hymenoptera; family Apidae; genus Apis; species Apis laboriosa. The sequence continues at coordinate 1,982,368 of NW_025223257.1, forward strand.
AAAAATCCCCCGACCTTCGTTCCGTCCATCCATTGAATGGATTGGATTGGATAAAAGAAGAGGGAGATCCTTGCAACGAGATCCGGATTGATCTTCTCGATCTTGCATCAAGAACAGTAAGGAAAAGAAGTAGACGAAGGGAAACTAGGAAAGGAAAAATTTTCGCGACGTCGAGGAACGACGATAAACGACATTTTTTTTTTTCTTTTCTTTTTATCGTGGATCCTCTCGTGGCACGGTATTGTCGTAATTACACGTATAACGATTTTTTTTCCGTGATAATTGACTGCTTGTCGTCGTCCCCGCCGATCTCATCTTCCTTCGTCGACGTATATTTTCCAATTTTTATTCTTTTTCTTTTTCTTTCTCTTTTTTTTTTTTTTTTTTTTTTTCTAGACGAACGAAGGAGGACGTCACTCGTGAGGACGAATTAAATGGCAAGAACCTACGGGGAGTCATCAAACAAAATGTGATGTTTCGGTTTCGATACCGCTCTACTCCTCTTCGAGTATCGTTTATTTATTCAGTTTCGTCACGTTGACGCGTTTCAAAGGGGAGAAAAAAAAGAAAAGAAAAGAAAAGAAAATTAAAAATTTCTCTTCCTTTTTTTTCTTCTTCCCCCCTCCCCCCCTTTCTATTCCTCGACCTTTATCGTCGATTCTTATCTCAATGAGCTCGGATTGTCTCCTCCTCCTCCTCCTCCTCCTTTCCGCCCGACATTGCGTTTCATACTTTCTCGTGTTTCAACTTATTTACAGTTATTTATAGAACGTTTTACTCGTAACGTAACGTTGAACCGCTGCTTTCTCGTGGAACATGGCGGGCTACGATACACAGGCACGGCTCCGCACAACGACGTAACATTTTCTTCGATAAACATTACTCGAGAGTCCCAAGTATAACGTGATTAATAATATATATAATATATATATATTCAACTATATTTTCTTGCGATCTTCTTCTTCTTTTTTTTTTTTTTTTTCTCTTTTACTTTTTTCTTTTTTTTTTTTTCTTTTTTGTAACAATGTGTACGCGTGCAAACTATTCTTTTTTTTCTTTTTTAATCATTATTATCTTCTGCGATCGAGACACTTACTCGCGAGACTGCGCTTCGAACGCGCGAACGATCTTTCCGAGATTCGCGCATAGAGCACGGTCGATTACTCGTCAACTATACCTACCAACTATCGGTACGTTGCAATGATACGCGTTTTAGCGCAACAGTGTATCTCGTCGTGGTGGAAGCAAAGTATAACGCCGTGTTCTGTAACTTCTGTCTCTGAACGAATATACAATGATTGAGATTATAAAAAGAGAGAGAGAGAAAAGAAAAAAAATATCTGTGGGATATAGCTTGCATAGCTCGACAGATTGCTTCTCGATTGCGATGCGGTGACATTGGTAGCAGTAGATCCTCTGGAGGTGGAGTTAAGTAGAGTTGGTAAAAAAATTCGTAGAAAATATGCGTGTGTATACAACGACAGACGAATAATCGTGATAATAATTCTTAATATAAAGATCCTCGAATATTTTCCATACAAAAATACAACGCAATACAACGTGGAAGTTGCAATCCCGCCATCGTACTTTGCTCCCGATATCCGGGGTTTTTTTTTTTTTATATTACTCTACTATCATCTATCGATAAACACAACGAGCAGCAACGATCGTCGCATTATAATTAATCAATTTCATTCTCTTCTTCGATGAAACGTGTGATCACATCGACACGGATGGGATGGAATCATGGTGTTTCGTGTATCATCGTATAAACCTCTTCTTGTTTTTAGAACAATAACGAATCAATTCCCTATCGTTCTAATCTCTATCTAATAGTTTTGCTGAGAACTGTTTTCATGCTCTACTGATTCTGTCTCTACGCGCCAACAACGCGCCAACATCTATTACGAGAGTCAACTAACGTCGTTTTCGAACGAACAGCTCTGCTCATATATAACTATATTTCTTCGGTGAAACGACGGTCAAGTATGCTGTATTCATTCTTCGCGATGAATCGCGCTTTTATGGCTTTTTTTTTTTTCCCTTTTCTTTTCTTCTCTTTTTCTTTTTCATCGATTCTTGTCAGGCCTCGAAGACGAAAAACCGTTATTCATGCGTCTTGGAGGACGCCGTGAGACGAATAAAAAACGATTTACACGATGTTGGCCTTCGCTATGGAGTTGCCCATCATGACCTTGTTCACGAAATTCACTATGGCCGTGGCTGGTTGTTCCGGTTCTAGCTCGGCGAACACGTGACACTGGTTGTCCGATTTGTGCGCCGGTTTCCTGGCAACGAATCCGAAACATCGACTGGAAACATCGAAGAAAGAATCGATAAGAGAATTATTTTGTTTATATTTGCAGGTGCAAAATATTAAACTTTAAGAAAAGGGAAAAAATAAAAATAATAATTTCCAAACATAGAAAGAAAGAACAAATACGTACTGGGCGCTTACTGATCGGCCGGTCTCCTCGCTGGCGAAGTCCCAGGTGCGCTCCTCCGTGTCCAAACCGCAATAACTGATATTATTCGTGGGATAATGCCTACGGAAGAACAACTTTCGCGCGTTATCCGTCAGAGTGATCCCTTGGGTGGAAACTTTGAAATGAACTATAGTCGCGGCGGGCAATGGTTTTTGCTCGAACATGGTCGTCACTGCCTTCTTGATGGCTTGAGGCCCAGTCAACGATTCCATGTCCATGGTGAACAGGTACAAAACATTGCAGGCTAGAAGAAAAGATGATCAACGGAATACGAATTCGCGGAAATTCGATCGAAATTCACGAGAATAAGAAATAGAAAGGGAAGCAATCCGATCAATTCCTTTCGATCCATTTACCTGCACCCTGTGCGAGCAGTTGCTGCGTGCTGTTCGTCCCCGGCGAATCGAGGGCTCTGGCTGCAGCTTCCGGTTCTGGGAGCAAGAGCGGGCAAGGTAGAGCCATCGCCATCAAGCTGTGCTGGTAAACCAACGCCGACAACGAGCTGAAAACCGGCTCGTTGGCGCATCCCTTTAATCTGACGCCTCTTGAGGTGGGCTCGATTAAAAAGTGCCTGACCAGCTCGCTAGACGGGTCCCTGGGACTGCTGGGCGCGCCTGGAGGTGGGGTCGCCACCTTCAGGGCGAGTCCAAAAGCCCCTGGGAAGGAATTGCTGTCCCGGACGACGAACGTCCCCGGCGCTGCGTCCTTCAGCATCGAGATCGCTGAGAAATGGTACGTTAATTAATATTATTCCCCTTAACGCTCACTTTCCTCTCCTTCTTCTTCAAGTGTAATACCTTGCTCCCGAGATATGTTAGGTTTGTACCAGATTCTGCTCGTGTCGCGCACGAATTTCACGTTCGCGTCGGCCACTTCTTGAGGCTCGGTGTTCGAGTGTACACTGGACCGTCTCGAACCGTAATACTGCACCTGAGGAGACGATTGGCCACCGCTGTTTACGGAAGTGTACGACGTGGCACTCTAAAGGGGAGGAAAAAAAAGGAAAAAAAAAAAAAAAAGAAAAACGACGAGAATAATAACGAATGGAATAATCATGGAATGATTATTTCTTACGATAGTTTTAAAAAAACGTTTATTTAGAAACGCTATTTATATGTACCTTAGGACTTTGGGCGAATTCGATATGGGTCGGAGTACCAGGGCTGCGCGAGACAGCTTGCGACTGTTGCATCGTTGGCTCGTTTATCGGAGAAACAGATCGGTCCTTGCTACAAGGAAGCAATCACACGCATCGTTACAAAGTGCATTTTCGAGAAGGTTCGTTTTCCGCGTGCAGGCAGACGCGTGTATACTGTGATCTTTGTGTGTGTGTGTGTATGTGTGTTGTCAAGTGATTCGTGCAAGATGGCGTGTACGCCGTGAGAAAACACTGGAAATGTGGTACGTACAAGAGCGAGGGGAAAAAAGAAAAAAAAAATGGAAGGAACAGGGAAAAGGAATACATCGATTAAGGGAGTACAGGCAGAAAATGAATGTGAGAGAGAAAGAGAGACACGAATATATCGTCGTAATTTACAGCTTTTTTTCTTTTTTTTTTTTCAATCTAAGAACGACGATTCACACACACACACGTCTATATACAGATACGATTACCAAGAAAACAGTTGTCATTAAATAAATGATAGTGCACGTTATTATAATATATATATATATGTTAATCAACGACATCACGCAAATGTTTCCTTCTTTCTGGATATTATTTATTAATAAAAAGCCTGTCGATGATAATTATTACGCGAGTTTCCTTGTAATCTTATGTTTTTTTTTTTTTTCTTAACTTTGGTGATACTTGTACATTCTGTTGGATGACAATATGCTTTCACGATGCAAGAAGCTCGAGCTTTTGTTAGTCCGACAGGTGCAAATATAGACACACACTCACACACGAACAATGCGTGTTTTTTTAGCTCTTCAGTTTTTGCTTTTTTTTTTTTTTTTTTCATCACGATGCTGATCCGGGAAAACGCATCTCTGCAACCGTATCGATCAATCTCCATTTCAATCATGCCATGCCCTCGATGCCTTTCAAATATTCCAATTAATTTTACATTATCGATTCCCATATTTTACTTCGCGTCCCTTACTTCGCGATACGGTTGCAGCTGGGTAACGTATATACACCGATACAGATAGTTAGTGGCACGACATTAAACATTCACGGCGCATCCCGTCGTTGAGAAACGCGGATCCATCATTTTACACGCGTTCCAGTGCTCTGAAATAATATATTACCTATAGTCGAACGACGCCGATTGGTTAGTGAGCGGCCATCGTTTGTTATGCGTTTGTTTAAGTGGCCCGCTTGCCGGGAAACTCAAGCGTCTAGAATCACGAATATCGTTCTGTGTCATAATCATTGCTCCACCAGCAATGTTCGATGGAAGATAAATACTCCATCGAATGATTTTTGCCTCGTTTTAAGAAATAATTCAAAAAAAGAAAAAGAAAGAAAGAAAGAAAAGGAAAATCATCCTGTTTTAATTTGAAAAAATTGAATTAATCGTATCTCTAAATCATTATCCTAATAAAAATTCTATCGAACTCAATTGTTGAATCGATCGAAAGAAAGAAAAACAAAAAGAAAAACAATTAATCACGAATTATTCTTTGTTGATATTTTCATCGAATATTTTATAATCTACACCGATTATCGAATAAAACAATTTAACGAAAATTAATGGAAGAATAACGACGGAAAAATAATAACCCACCTCTGTGTTGTCGGACTCTTGGGTGGAAGCCCCGTCTCTTTCGAGACTTCTCTTCGTTCTTCGATGTAGATCGTTCGTTCGCTCGCGTAATTTCCGACGTTGTTGTTGTTGTTCCCGGCTGCCTCGACGTTATTTAAATTATTGTTGTTGTTGTTCACGTTGTATGTGGCGTTCGTGCTGTAGGAGCGATCAGCCGCGAACGTGACCGTGGGCGAGGAGTTGTTCACGTACGGGGTCCGAGGATGGACCGGAAATGCCGGAGTTTGAGGCCTCGACGCGCTGCTCACCACCGCGCTTCCGGGACTTACGCTCCTCTCGGTCCACGATGAAGCCGAGTCATTGTGCGACTGCAAGTTTTCGTCCGATTTTTAACCATCCTTTTTTCCCTTAACCTACTCATACTCGTTTCGAGTATGCTTTCTCTCGTTTGCAAAAAAGATGCGGCATACTTATAAAACTAGTGCTTCCGGTTCAAGCGTGGTGTTCCAAGCGATTTTCGAAAATGTACGAAAGATAAGATCTGTGTGGTGAGAAAACACATATGGTTCGATACGTGCAACGATCGGAGAGAAATTTTGTTCGTATGTCTTACGATATACTTTTTACATTAATCGTGAATTTTTTAATTTGAAAAACACTTCGGATTCACCGATTAGATTCGTCTAAGAAGAACAATCGAGAAATATCTCATCGAGAAAACGGAAATGTTCGGTCCGTTAAAAAATTGGATAAAGAGAAAACGATGAAAATCTCTCTCCTCCCGTGCGAAACGGTGAAAACTACTTTGAGTGAGGATGGAGGAGACAGGAGGACAAACCTGGGTGCAATTCTGCCATGCTTTGGGCGACTGGTTAGGGGAGCAATTAGTGATGGCGTTAACAACGTTGCCGCTCGCAGTGGTGGTGGTTGCTGAGCCGATACTCGGCGCGTGATGATCGTTCGCGTCTGTCTTGTTGTTGTTGTTGTTGTTGTTGTTGTTGTTAGTCACCGATTGGGATGATCGAATGGGCGAAATTTCAGCCAATGATTGAATGAGGCTCACGAGAGGGTCCGGATTGTTGCGCGTGCTCGATTGTTGCTGATCATTGACCATCGTCAACAACCCTCCGTCCACGTGGTCGGCGGTCCTTTCAACGTTCCCTCCGGCCAACGTGGTCGAGCTCAAACACACGATTCGATTTCTCGATTCAGGCCGAGAGTTACGAGACATGGTCGTGGCGTAATCTTGGCCAATCGGTTGCTTCTGTTGCTCCGTGTTGACCGCGTTGCTCGCGGCCAGCTGCTGCTGTTGTTGCTGCCTGTTGTGCTCGCGCAACAAAGCGTCAGCCCGAGCAAAGCTGTCGCTACGCGACTCTGGCCTTGGTGGTTGAGGCTTGTCCGTGTTAATGAACGGTGTTTGTAGCTGCGCTGCTAATCCTAAGGGTCGCGTGCTTGCTAAGCCTGAGCGGGGGGATGTCGGAGGGCTCTGAAAAGCAAGCCAAGCGCTTCATGCTAGAGGGAGACGGGGTTGTTTTAATCCTTTCCTGCCACCGAGTGTTTACACGGGCTCATTTCCCTATTACCGATCGGATCACCGCGATCCTCCATTACCGGTGCCGGTTAATCGCCTTAATTTCCAACCTATCTGCCTCCTATTAAATTTTAACGCGATCCACGTTTCACGCCAACGCGACGAGACCGGATTGGAAACGAACCACCATAAATTTTATATACGTATATGGTATATCGCGATTATTGAAGAAGTGGAGTAAGAAAGAAATTTCGTATCGTTAAAAATTAGCTTGGACTCTAATAGTCGCATCAATCGTGCGAGCAACGCCTCGCTTAATAAAACCGTAATAATCGGTGGAAAAAAGTGGGCAGAAGAAAGGGTTAAATTATAGATACTCATGGCACTAAAGGGAAAGCGATCTCTTCTTTTTTTTTTTTTTTTTTTTCATTCTCTTCTTTTGCGAATTCTACGGTGTAAAAGGAGTTGTTGTTGCTGTTTAGGATCTAACTGTGGAGCATATATATAACCATAAAACACGGGACCGCAGTGGGAGCTGGTTTTACAATCGCGATCTACGAGGGGCTAAATTGTAGCGTTCGTGCTGCCGCCGTTTCATTCGCGCAAAGGTAGAATCGATCGTGCCGCCGTTTCGGATTTATTATCCTTATTACCGATAATTATTTTAAGTAGTTCACCGCTCCGGGTGAAATGGCTCCCGGCCTAATAATACCACGTTCCTTTTTCTTTTTTTTTTTCTTTTCTTCCTCTCTTTCTTTTCCCATCCCGCGGCTTAATAAATATTTATTTCGCGTAATCGAGCGGCGTGCTCTCGCTCCCTTCGTATCGTATGTATGCACACGACGATAAACATTTTATTATGCTCCTGGACACGAAGCGCTCGTTAAACACGATCGATCCCACTGCCCACACACGTGTGCTGCCGGGGCAAACTACTTCTTTTTTTCTTTCCCCCTCCCCTCCCTTGCCCCCCTATCTCTAACTACTTGCTCTCCAACTGTGCACAGCGTATATACTTCCTCGGTTTACCTGGTTGTCGCTGTATTTGCGATATTCGTATGCCCGTTTCACGGACATGAAGGGACGCTCGTTCACGCTCTCGGCCCGTGGCCGTCCCAGGGTACCGGTTCCGGTGCTACCGTTGTACTTCCGGCTGCTCGACCGTTGCGGAAGCAACGGGCTCGCCGGCGCGGATGTGTAAAGAGCTGCCCTCGATTGTGACTGGAAAATTATAAGTCACAAACATTGTTAGCTGTTATGTATATAAAATAACATTCGCGAAAGGAAAATTGCGAGAGAAGAAATTTAATTTTATTATTTTTTCACTGTTGTTGTATTAAAGGCTAGGATCATTGGAGGATCAGGAGGTAATTTGATTTGATGATGAAATTTTTGGAGAAATTCAAGCGCTGTTTCAATGATTTTTTTTCTTTTTTTTTTTTTACCTGCCCGGAAGTGGAATTGACAAGCCACGTGTCCTCATCGTCGTCGAGAACCGCAGAATCGCTGGCGTACCCGTCGTGCCTCATCCTTCCCCTCTGCAAGCTTCTCAGCTCGCCGATCACGCGATTTCCGGTTTCTTGTCGCCAAAGTTTCCCCGGGTTTCTTTCATCCCTCCTCGCGGCAAGTTTCAACTGCTGTTGCCTCAACCATGATAATCTAGAGAAGAGAGGAAACAAGGTAAAACTTTCCCATTCCGCGCCGAAAAACTTTCTTAATCACCGCGTTGCTTCTAATAATTTTCGCCCAACGCATAATCCGTCCGCAAAAAATCACAAAAGAAGTGCACCCTTAGTAACTTAAACTAGCGCGAAAATCCCGAGAAAGAAATCGAAGAAACAGGAAGTTTCTCTCTCTCTCTCTTTCTCTCTCTTTCTCAAGCGTGTAACTCTTCCTCTTTAAGAGGGATGGAAAGAAAGCTCGATCCGCGAATGTTACACCGCGGATCCTTTGTCACCTGTCACGGATTAGAATCTCTGGCTACTTCCCGCGAACCAGCTGTTTTCATCCTGTAAATCGTGATTTCTCGCTTTCCTCGCCTTCCTAGGAGGAAGAGTTACACCGACTCGAGTTACTCGCGAGGCCGGGCGGCGACGAAAACACGAGAAGCTACTTTCTCGGGGAGGGGAACACGAGACGAGGGGCACGGAAGCGTGTAACAAAGCCTCGTTAGAACGGGGCCACGTCACGGTTCCAGAGTCGGAAGAAGGCCGGAATCCAGGACCTCCTACCGAGATAGATAATTGCATCCTGATCGATGGAGTAGCTCCGGGCCATCGATTTCCGTTCGTGTGTTTCGCTCGCGGTGCCTCTCCCCCCTTGTAATAAATCCACGACTTCCCTCCCCTTCTCCTCCCCCCATCCGGTTTTTATCTCTCTCCCTTTTAACGAAATTCGTGGAACGGCCACACCCTCGCGATCGAGCGAATCGTGAACTAAATGGAGGCGATCGTGTCGCGAAGCGGAAACGATTTTTATCGCCATCCCTCTTTTTTAATAATAAATTAAACCGTTATCGTATGCTGGTATTCGTCGATTGGTGTTCGTCGCATCGAATGCACAATATCCATGTATAAATATTTGCGGGGATTGAAAGGATTTCGAAACGAAAGCGAAAGCTTCGAATGCTTCGAACGAGAAGGACGAGCTATACGAATCCGAACGAAATCCTCGCCCGTGTCAGAGGCTCGTGCACGGAAGCGCATCAAGTTTGGATGAGAAGTTAATTCGCCGCGAGATCAAACGGTGATGATGTAAATTTCACGCCGGTGAAAGAGAGAACCGTAAATAGGATTTCTCAGTGCCTGCAAACTGATGGAAAATCAACCCTCTTCCACGGAGGGGAGGGGGTGTAACGAGCTTTGAAAGATCAACGTCTGTTCCGTTCGCGAAACTGCAACGTTTAAGTTCGAAGAAGTTCGAGATTTCTGTTCCCGACTTGCACGAAAATCGAGAAATTATTTCCCATTCCGTTTGAACGCAATATAGCCATCTTCAAACATTTGATTACAGATTTCATATATATATATTCGTTACGTTGTTTTTTTTAATTTTTATATCTTTCGACATTGTATTAAACTCAAAGAAACGCAAACGGAATGATCGACGATTTTTGAAATTTTTTTCAAGAAATACACGCCGTTGGATTTTAATAAATGTTGGCGAAAAAAACGAATATCGCTCGCATTTTTCTCCTGTGTGTCTGTCTCCTCTGAAAATGACGTCAATCGAAAAATCCAAGTTGGCCAAGAAATATCGTAACGGTGATTTCATTTCATATTCACGCGGGAACGCGTAGAATTCGCACGCGTAACGAAACGTTCTACGTTTCTGGTGAAATTAAAATGTTCCATATCCATTCGCGAAATAAAAAAAAAGGGGGGAGGAGGGAGGGAATTTAACGGCAATGGAATTTACGAGGACAAGCGTTCTATCCCGATTCTATATCGGTTTGAAATAAATCGAGACGGATATCCTCGTTCTCTATCTCCGCAAAAGATTCTCGCGTTTCGAATAATAAAACGGGCTCGTTACGTTGATCCAATTTTTTTTTTTTTTTTTTCGACACGAGATATTTTCGGGATCGTTCACGCGATTTCCTAGGTCGGATGTAAAACAGTTTCGTTTCGTGTAGCCAATATTTTACGGCGTGTAACACGTAACCTTGTTTAATAGCAATTTCGTAGTCCGCGTTTTGGAAGAGTAACAATAACTATAAATTCTGAAGCAATGAGCGTAAATTCGCGTTAACCTCTGTACAGGGGCTATAAATTTTAACGTCGTGTTTCGAGTGTATTCGATTGCTCGATTATTACTATTTCTAAGAACGAATTATTGCGAATATTACTTGTTGTAACATTCAAATTAGTTGAGATTACTTCTTTCCACTTTCTTGAAGTAAGAAAAACGAGCCGATCGTTTTGAGACAGCTAATTCTTCTCCTTTTTTGCCATATACATCGCGTCGATACATCGATTTGCAGATATCTATCTACGGATATTTATCTCTCTTTTCTGTTAATAATAAAGTTTTAAAGAATAAAGTTTCGAACGAGGTTTTAAAAAAAATTCGAAATTCTCCTAGCGAGAGAAAACCATCGACGAAAAGTAAACATTAAAAATTAACTTCCCTACTTGCTAAAAAAAATATTCACATTTTACGATCTCGCGAGAAATCCACAAAAGCAAAGAATCACCGTTCCACCATCGATATGAAATAAATTTGAGAAGGAAATTTATAAAATATCGAAGAAGAAATTCCAAGTCTACGGTGGTATTTTCCCGGAGAAATGACGATTTATCTCGGCATGGAGCACGAGAGAATTTTTCACGGAGCGAGAGAATGATCTTCCTCGAAATAATATCGCGGTTAGAGGGAAGAGTAGTCTCGGGCAGGATAGGTCCGGAAAGGACGTCGGAAACGCGAGCTCGTCGTGGAAAATTGCGCGAAGCCTTTACGAACCGCTTTTGTGCTCCCTTTCTGCTTCGAATGACTTCCGTATCCGAGCGCTCCGCTTCCACGAAGCTCCTCCGGCGATGGAAAAATTGCCAGCGGAAAGAAAATGCAGTTGCGCGGGAAACAAAGAACAAACGAGAAAGTGGGGAAGAAGGAGAAGAAAAAGAAGAAGAGGAGGAAGAAGAGGAACAAAAACAAGAAGAAGAAGAAGAAGAAGAAAAAACAAAAGGGGTGAGTCTGGTGGCGGCCGATTTACCGTTCTATATTTATAATTATGTCAGAGGGCGGTCGGAGTCCCGCGAATAGGGACATTCTCCCTCTCCCTTCAACGAGTCTCAGAATATTTCTATTTTCGTCGTATTTTCGCCGACGTTCCTCGAATACCGTAGACGCGGTTTCTTAATGGAATCAATCGTCACCGTTTCCTAAGCTTGGATTCTTAAAAAATTTAGCCACCATCCAATTTTACCGTCCCCCGAATATTTCGATTCGTTCGAAACTTTGCAAATTTGTATATATATTAATAATAACCGTACGAATTGACGAAATGATTAGGAAAGGAAATAAAATATTAAACGAATCTTCCGAATTTCTCTTCTCTTCTCATTTTCCTTATATAAATCGGGACGAGATTTCGCGAACGAAACGTCAACATTTTTGAAAAATGTCCCATTGCGAGAATCGCTTCCGAGTACTCGACAATTTATTTCCACGAACGGGATCAAAGGGAGGAATGTTATCTTGAAATCGGATGAAACGGCATCGATCGAGGTACAGATAGCCTCCGGTACTCGGAACGATTGTTTCAGAGGCAGAGCAGCGGCCGTAGATGGAATTTAAACAGCTACGAGTCGGGACGGGGAGGGTAGGGAGGAAAAGCAGGATCGAGAGACGAGGAACGAACGGTGAAGCCCCCGAAAGGAGAGCTTCTTTGCGGCTGAGAAAGCAGACCTGCCAAACGTCTGTCGACCTCCTCGACCATAAACGTCGCCTGTTTCTCCGTCGTAGCGGATCACGCTTCTTCATAAATATCCGGGCGAAACTTGCGGTTTCGCTCGCTCTCCGCCTCGGCTCCGCACGAGGGACGTTTATTTTCACGGCTTTCGGCCCTCCAGCGACTCGATACACGAGTATTTTACGGTGACTGCCAGTCCAGTTCGACGAACTCCGGTAACGTACGGTTTAACAAACTTGTTAAGTGTCGGATCTTATTCGTTTCTTTTCCATTCGTCGAATAAGATTTCGAACAGGAAGAGAATCCAATCGTTCGATCGAGTCGAAAAAATCTTGGAAAAATCTTTCATCCGCGCGATCTTTTGAATAACGAAAAGTCTGAAACGTTCCATTTTTCGTTCGCTTCCCCCTCCCCAATTTTAATATTCTCGAATATCGCGTGGAATAAACTAAAGATCTAGATTAATTCAAATGGATATATTCCGACTCGATCCAAGAATTAATAATTTCTGTGCATAGGGTTAATCACGCGAGCTCGTTCCCCACGATCAATTCTCCAATCAACGACAACATCGAAAATAGAACAATCTCGTGTCTGAGAATAAAATTCGATTAAAATTCCCCTCCCCTCCCTCTCTCTCTCTCTCTCTCTCCTCCGTCAACTCCGCTCTCCGATATATTTCTAAAACTGGACGCAACGTTCCAGAACGGCGAATCAACGAGGCGACAATGCGGTCGTTGGCTCGCCAGTATCCATCCTCCGACCGCGAAACTCGTATTTCATAACGCGATACGACGCGTGTCCGTGCCAGCATCGTCCGCATCCACCGACTTTTCTCTTTCCATTTGCACCGGCCGGCCGACAATGACTCACGACGACCGCGTTCGCCATTCCTGGCAGAAATACGACGACCGCACTGCGTCGCAATCGCGTCCGCCTATGGGTAGACAATTTATTAATTGTACGTCCTTTATCCTCCTGTCCTTTCCATCGTCTCTACCCTCCCCCCCTTTCTCTCTCTCTCTCTCTCTCTCTCTCTCTCTCTCTCTCACTCTCTGTCGTTTCGATCGAGTCCTTTTGCGGCGCCCTATTCGGAGGAAGGAGAAGTTGCGACACGTCCGTCGTCCACTGGAACCTCTGCCAGTGGAATGGCCCAGTTTCCGCCAGTTCACCATTCCGCCTTCGATCCCGAGCGGAAAATCTCCTCCTGATCTCTCTCCTCGTCTCTCCTCATCAGTTTCACAATGTACGTCGGGCGTGACGAAACGGTTCCCCGAGCCGGGCCTCATCGCGCTCTCACCCCTCCAAGTATTATTAGAGACGGGCCGAGCGCATTTAATTATGGGATTTGTTACACGTAGTATAGCTTGTCCGATGTTAAACGTTAGCCGGGAATCGTGCCAGGAAAAGGGACTCCGAAATCGGTCTGTCGAGGGTGTATATATATATATATATATGAGAAAGAGAGAGGAGCTGCGTAGATACTCGTTTTGACAAGAAATCTTTCTAAAGATCGTTTTCTTTTTCGAAAGAGAAAAGATAATAATACGTTTTCTCGAAGAAATTATTTTTCAACAAGCGATATTTTAAACTCTTATTATCTATTATCTCTTATCACCTTAGAAGAATATACAAGAGATCGTCCTCGATACTTTTAATTAATAAATCCGTAAAAAGCGAGAAGAGAGAAAAATATAATATAATCACTCACCCGTCCACGTGATCCGAGGTGTTCTTAGCAGACCCGTTGGCGAATTCTGGCGGGGGATCGGGGGTGTTCGGGCTCAAAGGGCTGATAGGTCTCCTCGAGTTCTCGCCGAGAATGTCCTCGAAATCGACGACGGGCGCGGTGCCGCGTACAGACGCCTTCCTCACCAAAGAGGGGGAGGAAAGTTTCTGATGTTTGAGCATGTCGGTGGTGGCGCCGTAAGAGAACGGTTGACTCGTCTGCCTGGCGTGATAAGGTATGTCCTCGTCGATGTAATCGATATTTCCAGGAGGCGAGAACGAGTCACCGTGCTTCCTGTACGGGTCGGTCGAGGATTCGGAGATCTTTCGGTCGGGCGACACGCGATACTCGAACTCGTCCCTTCGATGATCGATCTTAGCGGGTGGCTCGCGATATTCGTTCTTCAGGGTGCTGTAACTGCTGCTCGAGTTGTACGGGGGGCTCGATTCTTTCCCAGTGCTGTAATTCCTGTACGAATCCTTCAGCGTCGAGTAAGTGGAGGGGGAATGGCTGCTCGCGTGGCTGCTGTAGCTGCGAGTTTCTTGTATGTACATCTTCTCGCTCCTGTCCGTTCTGTAGTCCTCCGTTGGGGGATCTGGCATCGACTGAAATTAACAAGATTCGTTCGTTCCGGTGAGAACACGGAGGAAGTTCAACGATCGAAATTTTTTTCTCGAGTAAAAAAATTATTTTCTTTCTCTTGTCCCGGAATCATGACACGTTAGAAAAGTTATGGACGAAGGGAGAGGTTACCTCGACGGTGAGCATCATATCATGGAGCAGCTTATCGAGATCACCGTGAGCCTGGTTATCCGGCTCCGGCTCGGGTGGGCTAGGTCGTTGCGGCGGGGCGCTGCTAATTCCGCTGTCCATGGAAACTGTCAATGGCGAGCCACGGGCACCACCGGCAGCACCCTGGTGTACCACAGCGTACAGGGATCCATCTATGGGACCGCAGGTGTAACCCAATCCGCGAGGCGACGTCTGAACGGAGGAGCTCGAAGGTGGTGGCGGCGATAATGGAGTTTCCCGTCCTTCTGAACAAAAATTTCCATCCGATTCCATCGGATTAAATTTCTGCAACCAACGCACACGCGCGTTTCGTTTCGTTTCGTTTCGAACGAACGTAACGCATCGTAACGTCTAAACGCATCGGAACGGAAAGCTCGGAATAAAATAGTCTATAAACAAGTCTCGGTGGAGGATCGTTACAATCGAATCTAATTTCTAATTTATCAAAGCGTGCTTTATTAATACCGTTTCTAATAATATAACGTCCCTCTTGGTGTCTCTCTCGATCCTCCTCGCGAGAAATTCGCCTGGTGAACAAAGAGGCTCGTTAAAGGGAAACAATCGATTGTAAATCGATGAAACTGGCAGAGACTAATTGCCAAACAGAGAAAAAGAGAGATGTATACGTGTCCTATCCTCTTTCCTTCTTCCAGAATCGTCGGGCCAATTTAACGCTAATCCCTCATGGTCGTGCTAGAAGAATCTTCGCTCACGTGTGGATTCTCTCCCCCATCCCTAAATACATCCTTTCTTATCCGCGGGGAGAGTGCAAGCAGAGGGAAGAGGCCGAAATCCATCCACTTCGCGCTTTGCACTCTTCCGAGAAGATCAAGAAGAGAAACGCTTCGCGTGACGAGAGCAATCGCGTGCGAGCTTTCATCCCGGATTCGCAGAAATCCTCGTCAAGCGACAGGTATGCGTCTTAAGGGACACGCGGGGACTCCCCTCTCCAGGCACCGGGCGAAAATACGATCTTCCTGCACTGGTTCGTGAAATTCGAAATTCCAACGAGACTTCAAAGAAAGAAAGCATCCTTTCGTCACTGTCATCATCGCTTTCCAAACTTCTTCCCTCGTGGGAAGAGTTTGAGCGTAATCGACGAAGGATCGTGGTGTTTTCTTTACAACCTCGAGCGATTTGGAAACGAGAAGAGGGGAGGGGAGCGTTGGTTCGAGAGAGATCGATCTACGATATTTCTTTCGATGCGTTCGACTAATATTCCTCTGCTGCGACGAAGAGAATCGAAGAAAGAAAAGAAAGAGAAAGAGAGAAAAAGGTAAAACAGTCCGGCTTTTAGAGAACTGCTGCGATTTTAAAAGTGCCGTCGACGCACTCGTGGACCATCAGCCTCCACGAGTGGCCGACGCTTTCCCTCGTTTCAACTCGACTGGAAATTCGAGAATTTATCGCGCAAGAATTAAAATTATTTTAGATCGAGTTGGTAAACGAATGAAAAGAAGCGGCTAGACGAGAGAATTTTGAATAAATTCGTATCGATCTCTCGTTTTCAACCCATCGTTCCCCGTTTCTTCTTCGATAGATGTCCATCGAGATCGATATCGTCGCCCATACGCATACGTGAAACGCTGGCCATGACGCGCACAATTCTCGTCTGAATTCAATCGTTCGAGTTCGTCCTATCCTATCTGAAACGACGCATCTCGCCGTGCATAAATCATTTTTACTGCGGACTACGTTCTCTCGGTGAGAGGGGGAGAAGAGAGAGGGAAGGAAACTGGTCGGTGTAATCCACCTTGGCCGGCAGATGGAACGCATTTAACACCCGCGCGCAAACGCGAAACACGCCGCGAACGACCAGCCTGTTGCTCTTGATCTCGATCAAGAGGATTATCGCGACGCTCCTTCCAACCGAGGTTGGACGGGGGAGGAATCTGAATGGCGTTGGCCCATGCCGAGCCGTAGCCGCGAAAACGCAAACGACGTAGTAAATCACCGGGGCGAATACTCGCGAGGCCGAGATAAGAAGCTGTAACGACACTGATACCTTTATCGCGAGCTTCGGCCACGATACGAATGCTTGCTTATCCCCCCTCGTTCAGATAAAAATCAACAATGATTCTTAAGAGGAGGGGTGAAGGATCGAAGGTGGAGGGGTGAAGGATCGAAGGTGGAGGGAAAAAAGGAAGAGCACCGCACGTACGCGAAGAGGAAGAATTCTGAAAGGAAGAAAAATCTAAGAGGGGAGGAGGATCGAATCGAGGTTGCCGTCTAGCAGCTGGGAGACGACCACCCAGGATTTTCGTTTCGGGGAAGCCCGTCTGAAAGGTAAGATTTAAGGTTTTTTGGGCCGATTCTCTGCAACCGATCGTTTACCGATCGCCCGGAGGAAGCGTCTCGCGTGCTTTCGAAGATTGAGATCTTTGGCTAGTCGTACGTGAAACGACGATTTCCAACAATTCCGATTACAACACGAAGTTTGCCGAGTTTGAGAGAGATATTAAAGATGATGGTCAAGTTAAATTTAACCACATTCAACCTTATCGAAATTTAAATGTTGGAAATGCAAGCGATTGTTAATTGTCGATATCGATAGAAGGGATATGGATACATTTACGTTGATTCTTCTTGGAAAGGTTCTTCTCATTCGAGAATGTTTTTTTCCGACATTAATTTCGAGAGCGATTCTTAAGAAACGACGGCATCAATTTCTATCGGGTTGATGGCACAATAGAAGGGCATAGATCACGCTAATCATTGCGGTAAACATCGAAGAGAGATCTAACGACTAGCACTTAACACGTGCACGAGCCGCAGCTGCAACTTGCACGCACACATTGTCCAATCGATATGTACAAGCTATGTCGCCTTTGGCCAATGGCCGTTCACGATTCGCGCGGATTTATTGCGCCAAATGATACGTCCACGCAACGATTACGTTTCTGCCTCGTCTGTTATTCCCATTCTCGGCCCTCCTCTCCCTCGCATCCGTGTTCGCATCGGCGAAAACAGGGCCGATCCAGCGCGAGTGATCCAAGCACGGGGTACGATCGATCGGGCGCAAACTTTATTGTGCATCTCGATTCTTATCTGAATGCGGCCGGCTCGGCAGCGTACGATGCTCGTGCATCGATTGTTTTTTGGCTCGATACCGCGGACGCTTTTAGCCACGGGTCGGTGTAAACGCGATTCGTGCCGGCTGAGAAGTTACGGCCATCGTTGATGGAGTTATGACCGGTGTATGGTATATCGTATCGCGTCACGTGATGCGAGCGCAATTTTCGCGAGATAAGGTGATTCAAAAGTAACGTTTATCTCTTCCTGCTTCTTTAATTTCGTTTCCTCCTTTTTTTCTCGCGCGATGCGACAAATATTTGGACCCGTCAATACTACTCTCTCAGAATAAAATCTCGTTCGCAATTGCGATTCTACAAGTGTATGAACGTATCCATCCTCGAGGAAGAAATCATCGTGGCACGATTCGCGAAACGAGTCGTTAAATCGGGTTAATAGAGGAAGCGATAAAACCGTATCTTCTCCCTTTGAGCGGGTTTCAAACGTTCCCCGAAGAGAAGTGGTCGGAGGAAGTGGTCGAGGGAACGGTCCACGTTTCCACGAGCTCCGACCGTCATAAACAATCGGCCGGGAACATCGTGCTCGGGTGCACTCGCGTCGCACCTCGCTAAGTAAACGATGGAATTAACGATGAACGGACAACGCAGCGGCAGCCGCAAGAGGTTCGCCCGAGAGACGCGATCTAATTTCATATCGCGCTCTTTAATAACGTCCCCGCCTCGCGCATATCGCTCACTCGCTCGTACTCATCGTTGATTAAGAAACGCGGGCATCGTTTCTTATTGCATCGTTGAATGTATAATATCGGAATGGATAATTTCTCGGTGAAAAGGAGAAAGAAAGAGAAAAAGAAAAACAAAAAAAAAAAAATAACAAGGAGGCGCGAGTTTATTTTCAAGCGAGCGAGTTTGACGTGAGGAAGGAAATTCGATGGAAAATTTATTATTAGTCTTTTGAAAATAACTCGCGAAGTCGTTTGTGAAAGCCTTGGAATTTACGATCGGGTATCAATATTTCATTAATAGATAATCTCGCCGAGTGGTTCTTTTAAACAACTTACGTAATCAATACATCTCGAAGCGATTTTCTGCGAAAAGAAATCGAGACACGGACTGTTTCAAGAATAACTTTTTCCCCGGAAAATCGGAACGAATCGAAGAACGATCGAAGAATGTATTCCCTTTTCGTATTCGCTCTTTTCGAATTACATTTTCTCAAAAAAAAAAACAGAAAAGAAAAAACGAAATCTCAAACAAGAAAATTATTTTTTTTAAATCTCCATTCTCCCGACTGAATCCCGAACGAGAATTAGATTACTCGAAAAATTATTTATCCTTCGATCGATTTCCTTCAATCCCCGTTGAAGCTTATCCTCAAGCGTGCAATCCCCTACACGCGAAAATTTCAGTTTCCAGTTTCATTTCACGCCGTTTCAACGACCATATCCAACACCGCGTATATATATATATATATATTCTTACGGTCGAGAAAACGTAAGAGGAGAGGTGGTCAGAAAGAGCGGGATTCCTTTCTTAGCGGATAGAAACGAAAAAAAAAAATATATATATATATATATAGATATCGAGGAGCACCGACGTATTATAGATTTCACCGAGGATTTCGTTTCGTCTCGGTGTCGCATTATTCCTTGTTCGCGATCAACCCCCTATCCCCTGTACTGTATGCGTTCAAACCCGTACGTATTAATAAGCGGTGTAGGCAACGGTAGGATCGTTGCCTCGTCGAGGTGAATATGGTAATTAGATTCTCGCGCGGAGACGTCATCGCTTTAGCCGGTTCTCCCTTCTTCCTCCTTTCTCCCCCCCCCCTCCCCGCCGTTCCGTCCCTCCTTACTTTATTTCCTCCCTTCCGCCCTCCTTTCCCGCCATTCACGGCCCCATGCGGATTACTCTCGACGGTCTTATGGTAGTAAAATTCGCCATTGGCCGGTTTCTATTCATACGGTGCCGCCGTCATTATCTTTCGCGGAGGAGAAAAGAGCCGAGGCAGGCCCGTAGAGGCTCTCCCCCTCCCTCTCCCCCCGTCCACGAGGAAGAGAGCGCGACTGCGCTGGACGAGGCGAGGGAGAAGGACAGGGTGACTCGAGTGGAGCGCGTGCGAAACGGAGAAAGAGAAAGAGAAAGGGAGACGTACGGACGAATTACTCGTTTGACGGCCTTATAGAGATTCGTGTGAGACGCCGACGGGGAAGTGGGCAACGATCCACGGAATATACCTTGTTCGGACACGAATGACAAAAAACACGAGGCGGGGGCGTAACGATTTCTTCCTCCTATTCGGAAATTGAAGGAGAAAAGGAATTCCATTCCAATCCCGGTTCGAGCGTGCGAATAAAAGAAAAGAAGGAAGAGAGGACGAAACGATGATGAATTCGAGTTATCGATTCGATTGATCGATCAAACGCACGATTGTTTTCGCCGATACAACCGATATATATATGTACATATAAAGTTACGCTAGATTCACCTTTGATCGAGATCCCAATTCCGGTTTAAGGTCGGGGAGAAAAATCGGCTGAGTCCCAAGGATGGCCGTGGTGGATCGAGTTTCACGATTAAAGGCCGAGTAAAAAGGCGATTCTGGTCGGCGAGATCTCGGCGAGAAGAAACGCGTGTTCCGTTCACCGGGAGCACAGAAACGGCACTGTACGTTGCAAATGCTGCTGCACGATGGTGATCACCACCACCGCTCTCCACCACCGCCGTCATCGCGATCAGCATCAATCCGACCACCACCACCCGGTGTGGCTACGTCACACCATCGTTCACCAGCGTGTAACCGGGGCTATCGTCATCATCATTGGAGGCAGGCCTCGTTTCATCCTACGCAACGAGCTGGCATGGCAAAGTCTCTCCTTCTGCCTCCACCTTCTGCCCATGAATAAACACGAGTACTCGCCGCGTTACGATACCGAATCCGCGCCTGTCCGTATTGTGTGTGTGTGTGTGTGTGTGTGTGTGTACGCGCGTGTGCACGCACCTCTGGACCGTTTCTTCCGTGTACTCGCTCGTTTCTTTCTTTTCTTTTTTTTCTTTTTTTCGCGTAACGAAAAGTCCACGTTAATCGGGCGGGGGACATTTCTCACTTGTTACTGTTGTCTGGTTCGAAAATAGGATAGGTTACACGTGTTTGAATCTTGGCTGTCAGTTACTTCCTTTTGGCAGCTCGGCCGTTTAATATTGTGTCGAAAATGTTTCGCAATTGGTTGGCTAAAATTAATGGGATTATTTTCTAAGGAAAGCTCATTTCGCATCGTGTTGCGAATCCTTGGAAAATCGACGCGAATTCTAAGTTTAATATCTTGGGAATTCTAGCTTCTAAGTTTAATAATTTTAAGAATTCTCCGGTAGACGCGTAACGGGATCGAAAATTTTGTAATTCGTCCATCAACCTCCTCCTCCACTTCAAAATTCCATCTCTCTCCTCGAGAGAGTAATTTCTGCCTCTTCGCACAAGAGTAGTATCTTTCACGTGGTTCCTGACCTGCGTAAGCGTGTGTGCAACTCTCCTCGCGGGTATTGCGTGTTCACGGTGGGCCCCTCTACCCATTCGACTGGCCTCCAGTCGCCAGTCCTTCTACGGCAACACTCAGCTCCGCAGCTCTTGCCTCGGCTTCGTCGTCGTCGTCGTCGTCGTCGTCGTCGTCGTTGTCGTCGTCGTCGTTGTCCTCGCCGCGATTCGAGTCGATATTTCGTGCGTGCGTGCGTGCGTGCGTACACGCACAAAGAGCGCTCATCGATTCGGTTTGGACTAAACGGTAAACTCGGTCCGCGCCGCTAAATTCGCCCCTTTCTTCTCTCCTCGGTCCAACAATCGGAGAGTACGTGGTGACACAATCTGTCTTTAGAATCTTCAATCGGGGCGCATAGAAAGGCACGGCTCGTGTACTACACGCTCTTTCATTTGTTCCAACTCGTTCGTTCCGAGTTCGTTCCTCCTAGTGGGCTCGTTCGCTCCACGAGAACCGAGAGCAATTTTTCTTATCTCCGATCGATAGATCCGAACGAATTCGCACGATTCGCGTAACTTTCGCGTCGAATAAATCCTTCTCCTGCAGAGCTTATACCCATTATCACATCCACTCGTAATTTCTATCTTTGTATCTTTCGTTAAGGAAGAAAAAAAAAAGGGAGAGATATATAATCTAAACGAGCTATTGCGTCTTTAATTCTTGGATAAAATCTGTATTTATACAGAATTCGAAGGTAAAAAAGACTATTAAAAGGAATAAATCTCCATCTCTTTACTCGATAAAAAAATAAAAATTTCGAACTTTTAATATACTTGAGAGTACAATCGCAATTTTTAAGAAAGTTTCCAAGATTAAAACTGGATATTGCATTTCCTTGGCAAGAAAGGAAGTACGAAAAGAAGGAAAGGATCTCCATTACGATTCAAATTTAATGGAATATAAATTGTGGCGAACGAGGCGCGTTACAAAACGATGCGCAAACAATGCTCGGTTCCTTCGTTAACGTACATCGCGTAGAATGAACGCGTCGTGAAAATTAATAATCATCGCGCGATCCGATCGAGCACGCATTCCGCGATCGATCATAGGATGCGTATTACGCGTTATGGCACGTGTCCTTTGCAAGCGTGCCGTTCCAATACTCGTCCCGTACCTGTCCCTACGCGCACGCGTGGCCTTTCAATCGCGCCGCCGGACGATGAATTATTAATTGCCGCCCATTCGTTTGCTACCGGATTCAAACACAAATTCGAGTCGAATAATTGCCATCATCGCTCCTTCGATATTACACTTGGTTGCTTCGAGCATTTTGACCGATCTTGGCCGAGATGGGACATCGAATTAGAATGCATCGGATCATTCTTAGATTCGTTTCTTTCTTTGATGCGCAGAACAACGTAAAACGCGATGTTCACTTGAAATTTTATCGTATCAACATCTCTATTCCGAATGCCAAGGTTTCCCAAGAAATAGTTACAGAACGTTACGTTGTTTCTCTGGATTCCCTTCCTCGAGGAAGGGAAAAAATTAGGATCCAGAAAAAGAAATTTCCTCTTCGCGTTTTCATTGTTCCGTTTCTAATTTTATCAACGATCAACGAAATAAATCGCTGCCACGTATTTCGTATTTTATCCGTTGCTCGCCGTAACTCGATCAAACGATCGTCGCAATAAAATTATTACGCGAGATATAAACAGGCTCGTGTAAGTTTCCCAAGGTGTCAAGTGTGTGCATTTACGAGAATCATACGTGACACCCGTAACGATTACTAATCACGGGCCGTTCAAACGGGTGTGATTCGTCCAATCCGGATCTCTTCGTTAAATAAGCATACGAGGGTGAAATTGCCGGTAGCCTAATAATAATCCGGGTTCGGGTCGCCCCGAATAACGGCCTCGTGTGTCACGAGAAATTTACATAAATGTGCCGTAACTAGATCGGAGGAGCATCGTCGTTGCATGACTTATACATACAAATCAGCTGTTTCAATTCCTAGAGGCTGTTCTCCGTGGAACAAAAGACAACGTCGTACTTTGTATTCCTGACATTTTCAGACAATCATCCACCCGACCGTTTATTAGAGGGGAGTACCGAGAGTAGAAGCTTCCAAAGATCCTATTTTGCTCTGCGTGATTACTCTCCCTGCTTTTCATTCGTCATCTTTTGTGCCGTAATTTACCGTCCATTGATATATTATTAAACCGACCTACGATCATAATTAACCGCACGTTCCTTTTTTTTCCCATTTTTACAATTTCGTGTTGTATAACAGGCGGACTATAAGTGTTATTTACGAGTAACAACGGTGAATCTTACGTTTAACACGAACGTATCACTCATCGAAATTATTCAACTACGTAAAACACGAGCTTTATTACCTTTCATTGCGCAATTTTACTTCATATAAAAATAGATATTTCGATAACGTTATTATATATATAACGAATTATTATTCACATTTTCAATCCTACGCTCGATAAAATATAAGATTCGACTTATAAAATCCCCCCTCCGCATAATTAAAGAAAACATTTCCCCCTCCCCGAGAGTGGAACGAGACTCGAAGCGAAGGCGCGGCCGAGTTTCTCGAAAGCTTCTCGCCGCCAACTTCCCGTCCCATTCCCCCGATCAAAAATCGTAAATCGAGCGGCGCGTGATTCATCACCGGTAAATCCAGATCGATGTTTGTCCCCGCGGCACCGGCTCGAGCTCGTCCGAGCGTATCGTGGCTATTTCTACTTCTGTCGGCCAGTGACGAGGACGGAGCGAAAAGTTGGTCGGCGTTGGCAAGTGGCAAGCGGTATTCCTAGGTGGCCGAACTGGGACAAGGACGCGTGCACGATTCGTGCGTAAGGTGAGGCGACGCGTGACGCGTGGCTCGGCGCACGGAAAAACTTTAACCGCCGCGGGAAACCGAACCGATTCGAATCGCGGAAAATTTACGAATATTTCTTATTTTAATCGATGAAATAATATTTCTCTCCGATTGATGCATCTCTCGTGGAAATTTTGTGGAAATTTGAGATCGAGATTGAGAGGCGAGAAAAAAAGGTCGTGAAAAAAAAAAAGAAAGAAAGAAAGAAAGAAAAGGAAGAAAGGTAGGGAGGAAGGAAAATAAATGTGGCGAGTTTAATATTCGTGATGCGAGGTGTATCGATTCCAAGCGAATGCCTCCGGTTCGAGATTATTTTTAACTCGGCGGGAAAGAAGGAAACAAAGCTTGTGTGCCGACTCTCAAAAGTCGTTTCCACGGCACGACCTCAGCCTTTTGTTCGGTCACTGTCGAAGAAATTGTGCGCGGCGAAACGAGGGAAGAGAAAATGTTCGTCGTCGAGACTTTGGATCAGGAGAGTAGAAGAGAGGAGGAGAGAAAGGGTCGAGAGGAGAGAAAACAGAGACAACGGGCCATTGTCTTGTCGCTCTTGGTCGTACGTCTTCCTGCTGTTACGTCACCATTGTTTACTCCAACCCCAGAGCAACTCTCTTGCGCATTTTTATTTCGTCACTATTCCATGTCCATTGTGCAACTGATTCGCCCTTTTGTGGCTGGGATACTTTGACGCGGCTCCGTCAAACGTATCGATCAATTATTTTTCTCTTCATTCGGAATTAATTCGGAGTCAGCGAGTGAAAAATATATAACTCGTTATCTTATTCGTCGCTGTTTCAACATTTGTGTTTTCATTTTCTCTTTGTACGTTGAAATAATTTTTCCCAAATTATTTATTACTCGAATGAGTCAAGTAACACTTTTTACAAGGGTTATCAAGGTAACCGAGGTTGCTTTGATAAAATCGTTAGAGCAGTAACTCTTTTACCATTTACTTTTATCAAAGCAACGGTGACTACAAAGTATTACAAAGTACATAATAACCTCGTTAATTTGTTTTTTTAGATACGAGCCTACCAGTCACCTTTATCGACGAAGCCACCGACGAGGAAGACAAAATTTTCATAATTTATCCATCAAATTATCGATAACTTGGAATTAATACGTCTGACTGAATGGAAAATTTGGATTACGTTCTTCGATATGATTTCGGTCTCGAAGGAAGGAAAAGGTCACGATTGCAACGACAAATCGAGAGAAGAAGAAGAAGAAGAAGAAGAAGAATTTCACGAGAGAGATCGAACGAGATATATCGATGGAACAATGATAGAAACGATAACGGATTGAAAACGATGGAGGAAAGCGACATTCCGCTTGGCAATATCGATGTCCATTGACAGAGTATTCACGTAGGTGAAATCTTACGCTCCGCGGACGGAAGTTGTCCACACACTTAGTGCACGCTTCCATCCAAGGTACGTTTTTCCAAAGAATTACAAACGGCCTTTCCAAGAACACACTTTCCACCGTATCACGTTGTTTCTTGGAGCGAGAGTAGCGGCCGATTTACCAATTTTGGATCACAAGTCTCTATTCCGACCGCGGTTTTCCCCTCGTGCACGCGTCGAATATATTCGAAGAAACGAATATCGTATTTCTTTTATAAGGATAATACAAATAACGTGGAATGGACCTTTTTTTAAATCAAAAGTACTCCCGCTTCGAACTACGTAAATCGAGTACGTAAAAACTCTAAACGAAAAAAATTCGCGATTCGTACGCGAGCGAGTGATCAGATTGACGTTAATTAAATGTAAAAGTAACGATGATCTCTTTTTTACAATCGATAAAAAGAAATTTTCCACTTACGAAATACGCACGGTGCTCGAAAACACTTCCATCCACGTCGAGTTTCGTTCCGTGTCTGGCGTCGTTCCGTGTCGAAATCGATATATAAACAAACGAAATTCCACTACACGGTTTGTATAATATAAACAGAATCACGCACACACCGAACGTAGCGTCGGATAATCCGCTCGAGGCTTCGTGCTTCGTAGAATCGCGCGAAAACTATTAAACACCGTCTCGTCCCGACGCCAAGAATAAACCAAACTCCTCCCCACCAACTCCACCTTCTACAGTTCTTTACATTTCCGTCTTCTCGTCGGAGGATCGACCTTCTGAAAATCTCCACCGCCACATTTCCTCTCTCCCTCGCTTTTTTAAATAATTTTTTAGAAAAAAAAAAAATGAGTTTTTTTTTTTAAATGAATTTTACTTTTTACTCGATTCTCGAATATGGATATATATTGGAAGATAGATAGATTCGATTATTTGGAGATAGATAGATTTCTCTCTCCCTCGCTTTTTAAAATTTAATTTTTTAGAAAAAAAGAAATGAGTTTTTTTTTTGAAATGAATTTTACTTTTTACTCGATTCTCGAATATGGATATATATTGGAAGATAGATAGATACGAGACAAATATAATGGAAAATAATCGTTCGTTTTACGAACGTGGTCGCGTGGGTGCTATTTCTTCTACGGCCGATAAAAGTTTATCGGTGGGGAACGGAGAGAGAAGCGGTTTTCTATAAATTGGGGGCAAAACTTCTCGGGCGGAAGATATTTAACGACCGATTCGTTTCTCGTATATTTCTTTAAAAAGGAGGAATCGAGGGAACAGGAAGTGCGGCGAAGAGAAGGGTAAACTGGAGAGGGAGGGGGGTAGGTTTCGATGAAGAAGATAGTGGAAATATTTGGAATTAAAATTGGTCGGGTGCGCTCACGGTTTTAATAGCCTTCGTGGTATAGTAAAGTTCTAAATTAAAGCATCAAGTGGCGGCTTCAAGGATAAACTGCACTTTGTACGGCATCCATATAGCTATCCTCCTTCTATTTTCGAGTGCATAAATTTTGATCACGGATGACCTATTTATCAATTATTAATTATTAGGTAAGGGGGGAGGAGAAATGCATGATATATATACATACCGAAAGATTTGAGATTACAAGAATGAATAAATATTTGCATAGAATTATTCGCGTTTGAAATTAATAAGAAATTCAAATTTTTACGTAGAGCTTCTTATTGAAGATTAATACGAGAATTCGCTCTAAGTTCAAACGTTATTTTTAAAGTTTCCCTCTAGAAACGAGTCTTGGAACGAAAGTTGAAATTCAATTTTTATCGAATAAATTTCAGGGCTAAAAGAAGGCAAGAAATCCTAGCAATAAAAGGAATAATAAAAAATCTGGCAGAAAAGAATTTCAATATCGAACAAAGAAAAAATGCAAATATATACACTAAAATTTCCTAGAAAATTTCCTAGAATCTTTAAAAAATGATCTTTAAAAAATGATAAAAAACATCTCTCGATTAACTTTGACTTTTAGCCGAGATCTAAGATGATAATAATAATTTAATCGAGTTCCTCTTGTCGCTCGATCATCGCCGTTTATTAAGAGATTTACGCGGATTAAGGATGGAAGGCGGTGAATAAGGATAGATAAGGGATCTTACAAGGGAGCGGGGACAAATGAAAGGGGAGCAAACGTAATGATCGGCCGCGGTGCAAAAAAAAAAGAAAAAAAAAAAGAACACTCCTCGTTATTTTCTCGCTGTACCATTTGATTTAAGGGGCGTGCTCTTAATTCTAGATTTCCACGTTGCCATAAGGCTCGATTCCGTCTTTATTTCCTCGTCCCGGTTTCCTATTCCCATTCCATCCAGGAATGTAAAGGAGCAAATTGTAATAAAATTTCTTCTCCTTCCTTTCGAGGAAATTCGCTCTCCTCGAAAAATTCGATCGGAATGGGATCCTTCGTGAAATTAAGTCCAAGTACGTGATCCTGCACGACGAATATCTCGATCAAAGGATAGGAATCACGTTGCATAAAAATTAATTTAAAGTTAACGTTTCGTTCTTCGAGGGAACATCTCGGAATTTCGAAAGAATTTTCTCGAAAATTTTCTCGTTCATAAATATTTCCATCGATGAAAAGTAAATTTAAATACTTGGCGATAGATCAACCGAGATAGATAGATCTCGAAGCGAGAGCTCGTCTCGAGGAAACGTGCGAAATGGAGAAAATTTTATAATGTATTTCACATTTTCCCCTCCCGAACAGGGGAGGAAGGACTCGGCAAGCTTTCCTACATGCCGGCACTCGTACATCTTGCAGCGCATCGGGTCGTTAAAGTCGATCGTTTGTAAAGCGAGAACAAGCTCTTGGAATCTTATTTTCCATGGCGTGGGTGCACCGTGTGGGCACTCGCGCAACACCTACTACTTTATTCCTCAAGGTTCACAACTCGAAGCTTCGCTCTACGCTTCCTGGTATAATCGTAATTCCTTCCACCTTTCATCCTATCCCTCCCCGTTTCCACTTTGTGAAAAATAACCAGAGCGTTATGAAACACGTCATACGAAAACCGCCGATTTTTTAACGAGGAAAATTCCCATCGACTGTCTATCCGTACGAATTCATGAATTTGAACCGACCCGCGGTTTCAATTATCCGGCCGAATATGAAAGAGCCGATCGGCAGCCAGGTGCATTTATCGAATGCACGTTTCGATACGTTGCGTCAGTGACAACAGACAGAAATGAAAAACCGTAGGCGACGCGTCAATACCAGGAAGAAAATCCGCGTCGGATTTGACGGAATATAAATGTACCCTGAAAAATGAAACCAATACACACACACATATATATATATATATATATATAATCGATTCGTCGTGCCATGACACGGGGGCAAACGTTTATATTCTCCCCCTTCCAAATTTTACTTTATTTTATTTTTCGATTAACGAAACGAACCGCGGTTAAATTTCTTCATTCCTTCTTTCCTCCTCTCCACTTTTTTTTTCTTTCATTTAGCGGAGATTCCGCTGCGTTGTTTCTCCCCACTTTTCTCCCTCGTTTTCGAACCTCGTAAACCTCGAGAGCCACATCGATGTAACCAACAATTTAGGTCACAGCTTTATCGGAGGCATGGGACGATCGTTAACGAAACGAATTGAATCGGACTCGTCTCTCGTTTCATCTCGTCCCGTTTCTTTTCCCCGGCGCTCGACGGACGCGTCACGGTGTGATGTAACCGTCCCGAATATTCGAAACGGTTCGGTGAACCGGGGTAGGAGCAGCGTGGGCGACGATTCGCTTCGTTTCGTTTAACGTAGGTCGGAATTTGGGGGAAATCGGGGGATTCGTTCCCGTTACGCGGCACGCGTCCACGAGAAATCCATCATCCCTCTATGCACTCTATTTGCCCTTCCATCAATGGGACGGATATCAAAGAAATATAGATGATTCGATATTTCCAATCTTGTCGATCCTTCGTCTTCTTTTTTTTCGAAAGAGTCGTCGTGTTTCGAATTTTCGAAAACCTTTCCCGAAATCTTCGAAAAATGTTCAAATGCTCTTACGTGTACATTGAATTTTTTCGAAACTCGAGATCGGCTGAAAAATGTTTTGACACCTCGGAGAGGAGGAGATTTAATTGAATCAAGCGATCGATCGACGAACGAGATATGGCACGGAAGATAATTGCGAAGATTTGGTTCGTGAGAACTTTCATCTTGGCTTTGCGAAAAAAAAAAAACAGTGAGCTCGAAAAGAAATCGAACTTATTATTCGAGCTCCATCGTGGACCTTGCCCAGTCGTTAGGCGAGTCGACCTTTGATCTATTTCCGGACGAAAACGCGTTTGTCGCGGCGATAAACCGCCATTTTACCTCTGTCTGACAGAACGTATTTCCGGCGACGTTAGTCACCCAGTTTAAATACATCGCATTAACCGCTAGGTTTTCGTCTCTGTCCACTTCTTTCCTACCTGTAACCCTTTCTTTCTCCTCCCTCCGAGCCAAGTTGTATTTCTGACTGCTTCTCGCCGACGGATCGAGGTTAATTGGCTACCATCAGGACGAAAATTAACAAGAATTAGTCCCGGGGCCCGATGAGTTTCCGTCGCTTGAATCGCGGACTCGACCGAGTTTTTGTCTTATCGATTTAATCAATCGCACGACGAGTCGTGATCGTCTCACCGATCCTTTCCAAATCCAAACTTAAAAATCGTCGGAAATAGTGATTCTAAACATGATTGTACACGCTTTTGAACAGAAAGATTAAAATTAAAATATCCTGTCCAGTATTTTGAAACAATTGTAAAAACTGAAATTTCTTAGATCCCCGATCTAATATGATACAATAATACCCTCGTTACTCGAAACACTCGAAAATACACGAAGAACTCTCAACAAGAAATATCTTAGAGAAATAAGGAAAAGGTAAACTAAAATAGGAAAATTCCAGTGACGATACAAAGCGTCCACCATTACACAACACACGTAGATTGCCATCTAACCTACAATTTTCCTCTTCATTTTCGACACCCTCTTCCAATTCTCCTCAACCTCGTGAAGTGACCTCCCCGCAGTAAGCCGATCTAACGCACGAGCAATTGCGCCAAATTGGTACGGCCGCGTTGTAATCTACTCTAATCTAACCTAATCGAGCGCCTCGTTCCATCTCCCGTCTCTCTACTCTCGTCGTTAATCAACCAAGCGACTTCTTGAAATTCCTTCGTCGTAACCTACCACCAATCACCACCCTTGGCACAACAACGTGGAATAACAAGACCAGCTAACACGGGGATGATAGCTCACCGTCGTCGCTCATTTCGAGATTCGTGTAGCTGTCCCAGTGGAGGATGGGGTCGTGGTGGGCCGAGGCGTGGGGAACAGCAGGCGTCGGCGCTGGTACAGGCCCGTCCTGGCGTTTGGCGTCGGTGGCGAAGTACAGTGTGACCACGCTGTCAGGTGGACACCTTGGATCGTCGCAGGCGACGTCGAGCTCCGATCGAGGGAAGGAAACCACGTTCTCCGTAATCACGCAGGTGTGGAACTGCGGAAACAACATGAAACAAATCCGCTTCTTAATGCTTCTTACGAGCTACGATTTAATGATTAATACGATCTGATTGCGCTAATTTAATTTATTTCTCGAGTGTCGAATGCGAATCGACGAGAATTGGAGAGGTAATTTATGGGAAATGATTTCTCGTCGAGATTGGGTTGGGTCGGTCGTTGAGAAAAAAGGACGTGGAAGGAATGTATCGTGTATCAATTAGGGAAAAGAAAAATTAGAAATGATATATAGCGCGAACGAAGTATGTTGATTATTTGGTAGATAATTGGGAAAGTTTGGTTGGTAGTTCAGTTGGTATTACCTGCAGGGAAAACATTACTTCCCGGCTCTGCTTCGAGTACACTCTATGGTAACATTTCACCAGAATGTCTCCCCTCAGACGAAGACCCCCGAGATTCACGGTGAACTCGCGAGCATTCGTCACGGAGTAAAGATCCGAGGTGTAGACGGGATTCAGACCTTCGTAGACCTTGAGGAATGCCCGACAACCCGTAGGCTCGAAGAGTGGAACGCCCAGGACGGTGAGATGCGTTAAATAGAGGGGAGATTGACTGATCCTTAAGGAGCCTGATAAAAGTCCGCTGAAATATTTGATGTACCTGAGGAAAAGGAACGGCAACAATTTTTAAAAGTATTCGTTCACAGACGCGAAACATATGATGAAAATGTAAATACGTAAATACTTTTATATCGCGTAAATGCCAAAATCGCATTACATTAGCAATGGCGATAAAATCACAAATGGAACTTCGACTTTTCGTGTAAAAAAAATGTGGGAAAAAATTAAATTTTCGTGATCTAAATCCACGTGGGAAATAGAGGAAAGCGTCCCGTTGAAATCCCTTTTTGTTTTATCTCGATATCTCGAACGGTCGCCGAGATACAAGGACTCGAAGTTTCCGTACGCGGTTTAACATAGCGCGAAAATTATGAATGGGTCCGCGACATAGTGACCTACATTTTTTTCCTGGAAACGCGTACTACGTTTTTCCAGGAATCGCGACTGTCGCTTGTCTGGAGTTTGGGATAGGTCAGCGAGACGAGGTGCGAGCGAGGATTCCGAATAAGAAACAAGGATGGGGATAGTAAACGATTAAAAATTAGCTTTTTCTTTACACGACGATATCTCGGGAACCGGAAGTCGTATCGGGATAAATGAAAGAGCATTTTGAAGGGGAAGGTTCAGCGCTTCTAACGATTTTTTACTCGTTGACCGGAAGTCATTATCTTCGGAGTTATAGCGCTTCAAATTTTTCCTAATTTTAATAGGATTCGATCGGATTTAAACTAAATATTAAAAATTACCTCTTCTTTATTCAACGATATCTCGGGAACCGGAAGTCGTATCGGGATAAATGAAAAACCGTTTTAAAGGGTAAAGTTTCGCGCTTCTAACTATCTTTCACCCATTGACCGGGAATTAATATCTTCGGAGTTAAAGCGGTTTAAAGTTTTCCTAATTTCAATAGGGTTTTTATCGAATTTTGAGGTAAAATTTTAATCAAATTACTATTCCAAAGATAAAATTAGTCAAATTTATCGACAGTAAAGGCACGTTTTCGATAATTGTAAAAAAAGAAATCCAAATTTTAACTCCAATATTAATACAACCAGTCGTTAAAAAGAAAAAAATATATAAAGACGTGATATAGCGTGTTCTAAAATTTCATAATAGAAACATTACGACACGCGACACGATACAGCAATTAGCACCTAAATACCGCTTCCCGAGTACCACGTTATTTACGCTTAGGTCAAGGTAATTCTATTTTTTTTTCTTTTTCTTTTTTTTTTCTTCCCCTCCCCTAATCCAATCCCATCGGTAAACCAACCAGGATGATCACTCAAGGCTCGTTTCCATCACGAAACGCTCGAGGGAGCGAAAAAAAAACGTTCGAACGTTCCTGTAATAATTCGTGTCCAACCACGAATATCTACCTCGCGCGAATATTTCGCCGTATTTGGCCTCCCTCTCGTAAACGCATCGTGCCAAACTATTTTAACGTCCCCTAATAACTGTGACACTCGCTCGCCGCGAACAGGCTTTTCTAGCTTCTCACTTACTTACTTTTACCGATCCCTATACCAAAACGGTGCAACCTCCTGTTCAACGCACGAACGAAACGAAAATTCCTTCCTTCGAAAATTCCATTCTCGACGATCGCAGCGACGATTCACGGCTTACGCTCGATTAATCTGACACACGGTTGCCCGGATACACGCGCGCGCGGCAAACGCGGAAGATCAGACGAGAAGATCAGAAATCGGGGAGAACCGTCGTCCCAAGGATACCTGTCGATTATGCAGGCTTCGTGAGCGCTCATGACCGTAATTTCGCGTCGATCTCTCACGAATATCCCCGCGTGTCGCTCGTAACGAAGCAGATACGATCTCCTCGATCCCCTCTGGCGAACAGGAGAGGGGGAGAGGGGGGAGAAAAAAAATACCTGCTCGCTTCTTGGTGGCAGCCCAAGGTGCTGCGCGTTACACACGTTGCACGATGAGGTTGCATCTAGAGCCTGGGCTCTCGATAATGGATTCATACGTTCGCGGGGAGTACGGCTAACGACATGCTAATGCTCGCCGCTCGTGGAATTAATGGGGAAACTCGATCGTTCGGGGGATGTGAGATCGCGGACGATGGAACGAGGAAGACGACGGGCTCCGCCGTGTGTAACCTTCCGCGTATAAGGACATCCCCTCGGCTTCGATCGGGGGATCATTACGATCACCCGTGTGAACGTCGAACGACGAAAACTTAAAGAGACGCGGTAAATGCGCGCTCGCTCGGGGAACGGATGGCGCGAGGTTGACAGGTTTACCTACGGGGGATCGTGTTTATTCGGTTATTTCGACTCGATTTTTTAATCGCGCGTCGTCGCTTCCGATACGCGTTGAACCGCTTCTGGCGACGCGGACGATCGCCTTGTTTATCGAGTATCCTACCTCATCTTAGATGGATGATAGTGGCTCTGTCAAGGATGGAATTATTACATCGTACGTGAGAATATTTAAAAGAAATATCCGTGAGAGTGGAATTTCGATAAGATGATCATTGTTGCAATTGAAGCTCGAATTTTGGGATTAAAGGAGGAGAGATTGTAAAGTAAGGGAATATATATATTTTTCCTTTTATTTTATATATATATAAAATAGAAGGAAACGAGGTCATTCAGCCTCTGAAGTGAGTTATATTTCCGTGCAGTTTTAGAATCGTTACTAGAGTTATTGGAGTTTTCGTAAAATTCAGTAGGTTTTCGCTAGATGTCACCTTCTACCACTTTTTCAGCTTTCGTGTAATATTCATCCGGGGATCGCGTGCGATAATTTTTGAAATTATTTTTCTGAAGATTAATTGAATTTAAAAAAAATTTCGTCGACCATTAACGCGCGGGACTAAATTCAATTCGTGAAAGTTTTAGAATCGTTAAAGTAGAGAGGAAACCTGGTAACACCTTACGAAACAAATCTCGTATCTATTCGATCAATGGATTAAAAGGATGAGCCAGATATATCTGTTAGCTGGTACAAGTGTGACTACATTCGAGAATTATATCGGCCTTGAGTAGAGTATTTTATCATAGAATTTACGGGACTTTTACGGCCGTTTTATTGACGCTATGATATAGAAAGCTTTTAACTTCCACTTTTTACGGAGTCATCAAATACGCATTAGAATCGGGCAAAATACGAGTTAAACGCAGTCGTGTAAAAAAATATTTTCACGCGTCTCTCTACAATTTATTAATTGCCCGATAATAAAAGATCGCTTCAAAATGATAACAAACCGAATTACTCCGCTATCAAAACGTTATTCTCCTCTCACAATAATCAATTAACCGAAATCTCTCACGTTATTCAACGCTATTTTTAAAAAAAAAAAAAAAAAAAAAAAAAAGAAAAATCCTATTCTCACGATTACCAAGAACAATTGACTCTGTTGCATGGCGCGCATCCATTAATCGTGACATAATAATTTTACGTAAGAGGAGAGGATTCGAGGTAACGCTTCCCTTCGAAATAAGGGACTTAACGCGATCAACTATTCGCTATAAGGTGGTTGCTGGACGCGGCCACGCCCGTCGATGCCGCCTCGACCGAGCATTATCTCAGTTATTCGCGACTAAGAGGCGATAAAGTTTGCTTTATCGTGGCAACGTCAACACAGGCAAGTAACGTCATGCACCGCGGTGATTACCTTCGATGCGAGGGAACCTGCAGGGATCCAATCTTGTCGTCGAGGAATCTCCTCATAGCAAACCTGTCCAACGCCTGATCACGTCCGCCGCAGATGCTGCTGTAGTTCATGTAAGCGGACACTGCCACACCCAATCGTTCTTTGCTTCCCCTGAACAGATGCGCGGAATGAGCTTTTCTTCGCCTTCCTCTACGACGACGGACTTTCTCCCTCCTCCTCCTCCTCCTCCTCCTCCTCCTCCTCCTCCAGTCCGTCCGTTCGGCCAAAGAAATGACCAAGAGAGAGGACTCACCTGGCGTGGAGGACGACCACGCGATTCGGAGCCCCGTTCAGCCAGGAGTCCAGCTCCTTGCACAGGGCGCACAATCTTTCCAAACTGGGCGCCAGACCCTGAGGCCATCCCGCTTCCCTCGTGTTTGGCTCCCCTGCACGACCCGGCGACGAAAGATTGAATATCTGCAAAACGAGAGAGGTGAGATTATCAACAAATTTTGTCCAAATTTTCCAAAATGAAAAGTTGGAAAATTTTTTCGAATTCAATCGATATTTCACGATTATTCGATATCACCGACGATACGGTAACGATCAGTGACTCCTGTTTATAGGATGATATCGTGAAATTTAACAGGCTTGGAGAAGGAGGAGGGATAAGAGTCCTCTATATAAGAGGTTGAGATAAAGATATTCGAAAGATAACGACGAAAAAATTTTTATAATCTCCTCAAAATGTATCGTCGAGACTCGTCGATTCCTTTTACCTGGAATCGATCGAGCGTCACTTACCTCTGTTATTATTAAGATATTCAAGGATAGCGAGGATAGCTTATTAATTAATAATATCGCCAATTAGAGCGCGTTAGTCGATGTAGCAGATGGTGTAGCACCGACAACATTATCCTAAGCTGGTTTCCTCCGTTTAATAGGTATTGTTATTATTTGGTAAAAAAAA
Organism: Apis laboriosa; assembly: GCF_014066325.1. Taxonomy (NCBI): domain Eukaryota; kingdom Metazoa; phylum Arthropoda; class Insecta; order Hymenoptera; family Apidae; genus Apis; species Apis laboriosa. The sequence continues at coordinate 2,018,464 of NW_025223257.1, forward strand.
GAAAACGTTATATCGGCCCATTAATCTCGCCGCCATTTACTCACCATATAATTATCAGCGTGCTTTCCACGCAGAAGAGCGGTAGCGTGTTCGAGGACTCCCTGCGCATCCTCCCTGTACCAGAGCGCGATGATTCTTTCGGTGACGTAACAAAGCTCCATCACTTCCGTCACACGGCCACCGCCTTTCCCGGATCCTGTCGTCGTCGCGTCCGCCCCGACGCCTGGCGTCCTCGCGGGTGTCGTCGTCGACGAGGACGTCTGAATCTGAAACGCGTACGAGTTTTCTTAATTAATTCCTCTGGGATTTTCCAGTCTACCTTCTCAATAAGATATATGTATACATATAGAAAGAGAGAGAGAGAGAGAGAGAGAGAGAGAGAGAGTCTAATTTAACAACGATTTCGTCAAAATTCTCCTGAGAAAGGTTCTCCGGGAAGCGCTCTTACTTCGTTGCCACTCGTTTCTTTCTTGCTACGGGAAATAAATTATTTTAAAGGCAGTTTCGAGTGTATATACGGTTCCGCAAATTGTACGAAATTCTTCTTGTACAATAACATTCTGGGGAAGGAAAGATTCGAGAAAATAGTTCACCAGCTACTTCAACGGAGGGAAAACAAATTATTTTAGAGTATACGCAACCTAGTTTTACAAGATTCTCCTTTTACAAGGCCCAAGGAACTTGCCGTAAACTGCACTTCGAGTTTCTTTTCAAGGATAACGTTTTTATTCCAAGATTAATTTCTGACAACAATTTGGTAAATTACTTTTTTCTATGATATTTCTCTTCCCTCGTTCCCTTCCTTTCCCAAAGAGGGAAGGCCTATCGTACGTATAATTCGAGGGAGTAATTCATAATCACGCTTATCCACCCAAGATTCGCTAACAATTCCAACGAACCAACAATTTTACGACCGATCATCTCTCGTCTCGATAATTAATTTCCAAGCTTTTTCTCTCGAAAATGAAGAACCTTGGAATATTTGGGTGCGTAGACGATCCTGACCGCGACCACGTTGTCCGGCATGTTGTCCCTACGGGAATCTCGTAACGAATCGACATCAAGCTCTTGGCCGCTCGAGGAGCTTTTATCCTGGCGGGAAGCCGACCGAGAAGGATGCAAGCACGACGCGGCACGATGCAGCACGGTGACAGACTACCTCCTATTGTGCGTTCCCTCGATTCCACTCAATTCATTCGACGTCTTTCGCCTTTGCCCCGCCGCCTCTCCTCTCTCCTCTCGCACAGCTGACGTTCCACCCATCCCCCTCCGCCCCTCCTTCCTTCGCGTCCCCGACCGTGCAACCATTTCTCTTCTCCGCGTGCACCGCGTGATGTAACGAATTCGCCCAGGTAGCGTGACTTCAGTCAAAGTCATGCTCGAGTCATTAGACGAGAGAGGGGGGAGGGAGGGGGGGACGGATAAAGCGGCCAATGGTTAACTCCGCTTCAAGGGCGACGCGGAAAAATCGACCGAGAAATATGAATAAGTTCCTTGTCCGCGAATTGCGCCGCGTCTGCTCGAAGCTGTCTTCTCAACGAGTGATTCTCGAGTTCGAGGAGACGAGGAGGAACGAGTTCTCCCGAGGCGTGAATCGTTCGTTTCCTCCGTCGATAAATCGTTCAAAACGCGTGGAAACGAACCACATACATTTTCCAAGTGGCAGTATTTAATATACGGGATCCAATTTCTTTAAACCGAAAAATCATCCACGTAGTTTCAATTTAAATATACCACGGGTTTCAATTTAAATATGGATCTCGAGTGATATTAACGACACGTTGATTCTCGTTATCTCAACGGGATATATTAAAATCTCATATATCCCATCTTACAATGACGTTGTAATTCTAACCTCCTCGAAAACTCTGCCGAGTTTTCTTGAATTAAAATAAAAAGAAAAAAAAAAGAAAAATAGCGATAATTCTCCGCTATCTCGAATCGCGAAAAATATCGTATCGCAGAAAATTCCAACAAGTTTGCAACGATAAATCGTTATCGTTAAGAAATTACTTACCGTCAAAGAATCGATAAAAACACCTTCTTCAAAGTATCCAAGAAATGCGACTTCCTATCTCCGAAACGTTTATTTTTTTCCTCGCCTCTCACTCGCGGAACACAATTCATCGGGGCGAGTGAGAAAAAGGCGGCGCCCTAGCGTAACGCGATATCGCGCGAAACGCGAGCCGCGAATGAAAAATCAGGCCGGCGTGTCGAACGATATTATCGACTTACTCGCGCGTGACGCCCGACAAATATCTCCCGGATGATACCGGATTCTCGATCTAGCATCGGACGGATGATCTCGCATGATCTGTGGACGCGAGAGGAGCTCCCTCCCCTCCTCCCCTCCCGGCACGATCTTCGAATCCTAAGCGAACGCGCGAGAAACACGAAGGACGCGGCGACGAGGCACGAAGGAGCCTCGACAGCTGCGGTAAGACTGTAATGGCAATTTCACACGTGAGGCCGAAGGGAGGGATTTATGATCGTCCGCGACAGAACGCGCGAGGCGAAGCAATCCGCGAGAGGGAAGCGGCGAGCCGCGTTACGATCCCATAAACGTATTTTTAGGCACCTTCCTCTTTCTCTCGCTTCGCCTTGGCTCGATATCCGCTCGCTTCCGCGCCTCTTTTGACTCGCCACTCGGCTACTCGATGCCCCCTCCTCTCTCTCTCTCCTTTCCTCGAGGCGGAATCGTTAAATTTTCGATTTACCACGTGTACGGGCGGAAATATATTTGAATAAATTTCCCGGAGGAGGATGAATGGAAATTGGATCGAAATTACGACACGGCCAAATTGTTCGAGCTATTGAATTGTAATTGCGAAGTAATGGGGGGGGGGGAGAGGAAAAAGAAGGAAGAAAGGAGGAAAAAAATGGTAAATTTCTTAATTCCCTTGATGAAATTATTATTATTAAATTTTGACGAATTAATTAGAATTAATTAGGAGAAACGAAAAGGAAAGAAATCGAGGAAATTAAACGTGCACGTGTTTCGTTCGCTTCGATACCAGAGGCCGCCACGATACAAACGTAGCGCGAAAGCGAGAAGCATTTTTCGCGGAAACCGACATTTTTCACTTTTGCTTTTTCACTCCTCCCTTGCTTACTCGTATTAACATCGTGTTATACGTTACGGTATATAACTTCAAACGCGCGCGGATAACTCGAAACAGCTTGTTCCCATTCCAGGAAACGGTTTAGAGATCCTATAATAGGAAGGTGATCCTGATCCCTCGAGAATATCGTTTTTTTTTTTTTTTTTTAAATCGATCTCTGTTTACGTACGAGATTTTTCTGCCCGTTGGAGGATCTCCTCGTGTATACGTATAGAATCGTGCACAGGCCTTGGCATTACTAGGAAGTAATTATTATTCGGGGGCGTGAATGGAGCGTCGTGCCGGTAACGTCAATTATCGTTAATCCGCGTAATTGCCGGCCGGCTAATTTCTAATTGCAAGCAAAGTGGCGAGAGAGAGAGAGAGAGAAAGAGAGTGGGTTTTATCGTTATCGACTTCTTTCCGCCCCGATGTGTGCACTCCTCATCGTTAACATCGTCGAGATCCGATCGATACGGGAATGTTTCGCTAAAGATCCGGCCAAAGGTAAATTCCAAACTTATCGGAATTCTCTGTTATTGCGAGGCGTTCTCTTCCCACTATTTCTCGCGAGAGATTATTAAATCTCGATCAGATTCAAATTACTCGAATTCTTCCGATCTTTTTCCTACCTACGACGTTTTCTTAATTATCATTTATTTGGCCATTTCCAATTACGAAATATCCCGGAATTTCAGATGAACAGAGAAAGGAAACGGAACACAAGATAGAACGTAATATTCAATTCTGATTGATATTGTCTCCCCCAAATCAATTTCCTCCCTCATTATCCGATGCAAATTAACCGTTCCCTTATCCACCAATTAATTTAATTAATTTACCCCGTCGAATTAATCGAAATTTCGATACCAATTTCGAAACGAAGCATCAAGTTGAATTTAGACTCGACATAAAACTATATTAAACGATTGAAAGAAAAAAAAAAAAAAAAAAAAAAAATAGAAACTTTCTATCCGTATATATCTGTACATCGAGCGTATTCGAGCGACGCGAGAAATCGATAGAGCAATTTTGCAATAAATTTCCAAGCCGTTAGCCGCGATTGGCCATTGAGGAACGATTGGTCGCGACAATCGGTAATAACCAGTTACGAGCAATTGTCAGAAATTCTCCCCGATCACGCCGAACATTCCGCGTATATAACATACGCGTGTACGTATATTTTCGCGAGAACGGCCGCGGCACGAAGTTGGACAAGGGTTACGCATTTATATACGGGCGACGTCAATATACTTGGGATTATCTCGACGGAGGATCGGTTGATACTCTCTCTCTCTCTCTCTCTCTCTCTTGGCGGAACGTTCGTACGGTGAGCTAGCTTACCGCCATTTTACCGAATAATTTTCTCCTGTCGAGACGTTAACGCGTAAAAGATGGCTGGCTGTTGCCTATCGGCCTACCCGCTGCTACGATTTCAAAAAGGAGTGGAAAGGAAGGAGGGAGGAGGGGGAAAAAATCCTCCCAATAAAGCGTAAAACATTTCCCGACCCGTTTCTCGCATTCGTTTCTTTCATTCCCTTCCCTTCGGCTTTAAAACTTCTTCTAAAGTTGCTGCGCTATCCAAGATAGTTATCGCGAATATGTATCGCTAATAACACAGTGTCCTCGCTTAAAAACTAGAAAAATAAGCGTATAAAATTAGCGGAAAATTGTAAACCTCCTCTGTGCTCGTATTCATGAAGAGAATCAGGGAATCGCGATTATAACGAGCTATTTAGTTTTGCGCGTTTTGGGCACGCCTTTTGGAGTATTAAGGGGCCAATTTTTTCCACGTAAATACAAGTAATACATATCTTTTCTTACAAACCGTTGTCGTTGCCTACAGTTTTTAATTTTTTCAAACATCTCCGGTTTATAAATTTCCTATCTATAAAATTCAATCAAACTCGTGAATAATCCAATTGATTGAGAATGAATTTCGAGAGGACTAGAACTCGAATAACGTGATATTTTTCAATTTTCGAGCCTGTTTCGTCCCGAGCAAACCGGAACAATAAAACTTTTTTTACGGAGTCGTCGAAATCCCATCTATCGCCCAACGATTACCGAGGCGATGCAAATGATTTCATACGTATGTACGCCTCGAAGGGTAATTCCGTAGGCGAGCAGGGGACAAGTTCAATATTGCGATCGTACGCGAAACCGAATCGTCGAATCGCGGGTGTACGCGAAGAAGGTTGTTCAGCCGAGGAACGACGGCCAACGTTTCGAATGTAAATAGGTCCTGGCCGTGTTTTCCCGCGGAATAAATGAAGTCACGGGGCTGATGTAATCGACTCTGCTCCTCCAACGTGTCGAGCGTGTGCACACGTTTCCTCGTACGTGTACGTATCACGCTCGGTTTGTTTTAATATTAAATATTTGGAGAGGGCTGGGCTTGCGAATCGCGGCCTTTCTTATCGGGTAAGAACGATAAGCCGCGTATATATAGCCGCGGATCGGCCGCTTATTTCCATCCACTTGTCTCTGCCATCTCCAAGGCAAAAGGAGGTGGTACGCGCGAGGCGAGCTTCGCCCGCGAGAAAATTTAACGCGCGACAAACGGGAGGCGACCACGGAACGCAGCAAATTTCGAATCGGTTCATTAGCGGAGCTGGTAGTAACCGAGATTCCGATGAATAATTTATGAGAGCCGGCGCGGATGAGACGGGACGGGAGAGAGCAATTTTCGAAGGGAGACAAAAATTCTCGATTCTCGTTTCGTTTGAAACATCTATCGGGATGATTTACGGCGAAATATAGCTTGTGTTATAACGTACGTGGGGATACGTGGGGAGTGAATTATGGATAGAAAAAGGAAAAAAGAAAAAATAGGGAAATTTTATTTTTCTTTACCTGTTGTTGTTGCTGCTGCTGCTGCTTGCTTCTCGAGATGGTGTTAACATTCTTCGGTTGCGCCTCGTAACCCCCATTATGCTGCAAAACGGAAAGAAATGAATTATAAAGAGATCCTCGGCTTGTGCCTCGAGCGGAGACGAAGAGGGAAGGGAGAGAGAAACGAAAACGGGTATTCGACTGAACGAATTAAAGGGCGTCGCGAGAGGAAATGCGTTGCCCGTCGCGATAACAAATGCCGGGGCGTAAATTATCTCCATTGTTCGAATGGCTGAAAACAGCTGTTGCGTAAATTCGAGCCGATGCGTCTGATAATAAACATCATCGATTCCCATTTCGCTTCGATCTACGTAAATCTCTGTGAAAACAAATTTCCGGCCATCCCTCTTCAGAGGGACGCATTGTGCGTCCATTTAATTTCTTTCCATTCGAAATCGAATAATTTCCTATCATTTTTCTTTCCTTCCTATTTGCGTGTATTCATTGGTAGAAATATTCGAGAATGGGCACAGCAAGATTGAACGAGGAGAGGAAGCAACCCACGCACCTCGCTCTCTATATGGAGGGCAGTGTGCCAAACCGTGAATGCGATACGGTGCAAAAGGGTCTCGGTCTCCTCCCGCAGTGGCGTCTCATCCTTGAGGTTATTGTTCACAGTGTCCTGCCTCGTGTCGCCGCAACGGCAGCAATTTGCTCGTAGCCAGACGCGCGACAGCGAGCTACTGTTCGAGTTTGTCATGCTCGTTTGGATAAGGGATCCGTGCAATTGCGAATTCAGAAACCTCTAATGCACGATATCTTCGGGTATCTTATATATATATATATACATTCCATTTTGATATAATTTATAGGGAGACGTAGAACGTGTTCCCTTTGATGGATCACTCGACAATCTCTTTTCAAAATAGTTACTCATGGAAGAAGAAACGTTGATCGCGGGAGAAAAGTGTGGGAGGAAGAGTTGCAACGAAAGAAGTGTCGAAGACGAGCCACGTGTCGACGCCGTTGACTGGCGTGNCTTTTCAAAATAGTTACTCATACCATGGAAGAAGAAACGTTGATCGCGGGAGAAAAGTGTGGGAGGAAGAGTTGCAACGAAAGAAGTGTCGAAGACGAGCCACGTGTCGACGCCGTTGACTGGCGTGCTCGTTACGAACAGTTCCGCAACATCGGCCACCGCCTTTTCTTTTCCTCCGCCGTCTTCTTCCCCGTGTTTCCTCGCGAGAAACCGCGAGAAACCTCTGCCAACAACTATGAATCATCGACCAGCATCACCCCTGTTAATCTCTCGGCGCCTGTCGGCCGCGTTTCTATCGCGCCTCTTCCGTTCGCCGGATAGAAAAAGGAGAAACGATCGCATCTTCCGAACCAACATCTACAACGTTCCTATCCACCGTAGGAACTCGTTTCTCGCGTGCTAATCGGACGCTCTTCACCCACGACCTTCTCCTTCTTTCTTCTCGAATCCAATATCAATGGCACCACACCAATTTTCCATCCACCGATCTTTCTTCATCGATCGCACGTAAAGATCCATCGATCCATCTCGTCCCCATTTATTTATGAAAAAAAATGAACGGTCGAATCGATACCCTCCCGATTATTAATTACTTCACACGCCTCTTCACACGCCTCAAGGTCTACCAGCTCAAGGTCACCGAGCCACCCTCAGCTGAACGACGCTCCTCTATTTCGCAGTTGCAATTTTTCGAGGAATCGGGACGAGAACCACCGTCCAAAACCAGATCTTTCCTCGCCTTCCGTTTTCTTGTTCGAGACGGACACAGCGATCGACACTCGATCTGTGTGTAAGCGGAAAAAATTGTCGAGAAGGGAAGAGAAAGGATCACGCGACCTGGGTCAACCGGCACGAACGTCTGCGCCGCACGGGAGCCGCCCCGGCGCTGCGCCCGTACGGAGGGATGAAAGCCTGCATCTCCTGCTCCGTGCCACGTCCGCCGAGCCAGCAGGGGCGGGGGGGAGGTGTACGTAACCATGGAGACGAGAACCAGCGTCCCGTGTTTGCACGCAGGCCTGGTCCTGCGCCGCGGATCTCCACAGGACCGCGCGGTGCGCGGCACAGGGAAAAAGGGTTTGAGTTTCGAGGTTGTAGGTCGAGTGCCACTCCCTGTAAATATAATTACTTGGCCAAGTTGTCGCACACCCGTGAAATTCGATGCCTCCTTCCACGATTCCACGAGCTTTCACGAGCTCGCGGAATTTAATGGAGGACGGAGGGTTGTGCGGTTTTTGATTTTTGAGAGGGTGAGTTGGAGGAGGAGTTGGCGGTTCGAAAGGAGTGGGAGTTCGATTTTCGCGGGACGAGACGAGAGATTGCCTTGGAGGAGCGTTTCATTTGGGGGAGGAATTTTTAGAAGATAAATCTTTCTTTTTCTCTTTTCTATCGTTCGTTTTTTCGATTTTGTATGAGAATTGAATAAAAGGATAAAAAAAGGAAATGTACGCTTTTAGAAATGGAGATATCACGTAAGTTATATAATTTAATATTGGATCAGTTATAAGAAAAAAGGATCGATCGTCCGACTTTCACTGATTCCAATTTACTTTAAATTTATTCGAGATAAATTATCGATAGCTTGGCGTGTCTTGGATTGCTCTTACCCGAGAATATCAATTTTAAACAAGCTCGACTTGAAATCCCGGATTTTTATATTTTTGCTTTCGTCGGAAAAATATAAAGATAACTTGTCGAGAAAGGATTGATATATCTGGCTCGAAGCGTGGACAAATAAAAACGATTGAAATTTCCATTTCGGGCTGGACACCGACGAAACGATATTTTTCAGGTATTCGAATCGACGCTTGCCAAGGAACAATGGACGAATATTTTTCACGACTCGCTCGAAGACATTTAGCACGAGAATTGAAACTAAATTGGCCACTGGCTGTTTCTGCTCGAACACGGCGGACAAGAGGAATATATTTTACGGGGCGATAAATCACTTTAACTAGCCCATAGGCTTTCGCGGTTGGAACACGTTTTACCAGGACTAGATGGTTGGATAAATAGACGCGTGTCCTTGTCCGGCGAGCCGGCGTGAATAAAGATGCGAAACGTGGTAATTCAGATTCACGGTATCGATAATTTAAGTGGTAGCCACGAAAATACCAAGCCGAGAAGGAGGGTTGGATATAAGCGATTTTTATCTTCCCTCGTGGCAATACGATTCTATAAAGTCCACCAGGTAATGCGCCTTGCCTCTGTCGGGACCTGAGCCTCGTGCAGCAAAACCGATAAATCAACCGGCCAATTTTAACATCTAAATTCTCAGAAATACGGGTATACGCGCGTATATTAAAAGGGAGAAAAAGATTGGATTATTGTAACCCGGTGCAACACGCTGTGAGGAAATATTATTAACCGTGGACTGTGCTTTTTCATTGCTCCGCGAGAGAAAAGTATTCGGGGAGAAAAGATATTGGAAGATAAATATTTCTGATTTGAAGAAAATAAATAAAGTGGAACGGCTCGATCTTCAAATTGAGTAAAGTTTCTCCGAAAGAAGATTTGCAAGGTAAAATTGAACGAGATTTGTGTAGTATAGCGATGTAAGCGTGAACGTTGATAGAGGAGCGAATTTTTAACAGCGAGGAATAGGTAATACAACGAATCAAGTCGCGAGGCGGACGGATTGCTTAGCTGGCGGCTCGAGTTTCGAATTGGAAACGGTTTCTGTTGGCCGGGTTGGAGGCAGATGAAACTTTAAAAAATGCAAATTCGGGCCAGGAAATTCGCATATTAAATTCGAGCGTCTCGACGTAGCGGCGACGTTTAACCTTCTTCGATGTTAATTAGCCACGTCCACGAATGGAATATAATTTTAGTCACGCGTGACACCGTGTTACATGCGTGCCATTTAAATGAAACGGAGAATAGAGAACCTTTCACGAGACAACTTATTAATAAAAAAAAAAAAAAAATCAAAACTCCCAGAAATATATTCGTTGTATCTCTTCTCTCCAGAAACGAAAGTATTCATAAAAAATTGAAATATAATTTTGTTAAGCGAAATATATATAAATCACACGGAATCGAAATCGTGGAATTTCTCCAAAGAGAATTCTCGAGAATTTCGCGCGGGAATATCGATTTGGAATAATTTAACGAAACGTAAACGCGATACAGGATGAGATACGAACGAAATGATCAACGGAGGAGGCAAAGCTGCTCCGGCAAAGAAAAGGACCCGATTGGCTAATATACCGACTTAATTGACTTATGCCCTGTAACGAACCGCGCATTACGATTGAGAATCACGTCGAACGAGAGCACAGCTGCGAGGAGCTCGCTTCGATACGATCGTGACTCGTCCTATGAGGAAAGAGTCAAAATAACATTGACGATCGGAGTCACGTCGCGGTTACATCGATGGATAAATTGCGAAACCTTTGTGGAACGATGAAAATCGACCAAGCGATATTTAAATTCAACCGTTCGAGGTTTATCGAATCGTGTGAAATTCATCTCACGACATCTCTCTTATCCGGGCCTAATTAAAATTTCTATTTCGAGGACCATCACGCGACGTTGATTTTTCTCGACACGATTCGAGTTTCGAAATCCGAAGATCTCAAGATTAAATATTCCTTAACGACATTAAAATCTTCGAAAATCTCGAAATCGAAAAAATGAAAAACCGACGACGAGAATTCTGATAAACAAGTTGCCGATTCGTCCAAGAGGACAGTTATTCGAAACCCGCCACGAATGCAAACAGGAAACAATTGACTTCAACATCGCATCCTTGATCGAGACAGGAAACTTCGCGCCGCTAGTGTGATACTTGCGAGACTTATAATACTTGCACGCGCTTAATGACCGATATTTACGCAACGCCTCGCCTTTTTTTCTTTCTTTTTTTTTTTTTTTTTTTTTTACGCGAACCGACAAACATTTTTCTATCTTTTTCTTTCCCACTCCTTGTGTACTCTTCTATGATCTCATAGGAAATGATAATCTTCCAGTTCATCGTTATAAATATCCATTCTCTCGCATGCCAAGATTCAAAGAAGCGACACTCCAAAGAAAGCAATATTGAATTCTTTTATTCCTCCTTCTTATTTCTTTCTTTCTTTCTTTCTTTCTTTCTTTCTTTCTTTCTTTCTTCGTCGCGCGTCCTCGACGAGTTTTACGTGAACGTACGTACGATCTTACATAGGCGCAATATAATACCCGATAGAGATCGTAGAGAGCGCGAAAGAAGCACGCGTTTTATCTGAAGAAGCTTCGCTTTATCTCTGACCCATGAACCTTCGCGTGAACCAGCCGGTTTCTACCCTCTTCTACACGCTCTCCTCTACACGCTGGACACGATCATCGTCTTGGAAATTTATGAACGTGTGACAAATTGCTTTATTATTCGTCGTTTATGTGTGTCGTTTGAAAAAAGAGAAGGAGAGAGAGAGAGAGAGAGGAAGCGAGAGAAAGAGAGAGAACAAAAGTGTAGGTTCAATTTCTATATCATAGGCAGTATAGGCAACGTTACGATAAACTCGTACGCATGGAAACTTGATATTTTCTCAGGCAAGAAATGCGTTTACCCGAGTCACTATAGTTTTCAGCGGACTCAACATTGTACGGTATTTCGGCTCGCATTCCTGAATTTGCTTGGAAACGCGATCTCTTTAATTGTTTCGAGCGATACGCATCGCTCGGTTTTATTAAAACCTCTGAACCATGGTCTCTTCGTTGAACTAATCTAATGCAGGACACCGAGAACATTCCTTCCAATTAATTCTCTAATTCTTCCACTTTCCATTTCGTTAATGCAGAAACAAATGTTAATTGTGCTCGTCCATCGGGTCGAGTCGCATTCGTGTCGAATAAATCGTGTCTCGCGAGAGAGAGAGAGAAATCAGAAAAATCGAGAGAGAAGAGAGAGCGAAACGAGCCGAGGTTTCGAATAAAATGATTTCCAAGATTTCAGATTAGATTGCTCGTCCAAGACTGGACAGACAGCGGGGAATGGAAAGTTCACAGGTAACCGAGTCGATGCATGCGACCGATGCGATTCCAGTTTCGATTCCAGTTTCCTGGACCGTCGCCAGTTATCGAAATTTCCTTCTGTTGTGCGTTCCTTGTGCGGTGGCCACGAAAAAGATGGGATAAAGAGGGGTTTCTCCGTTAAAATTACGCCAGTCCACCACCAGTTTCTTCTCAAGCGAGCATTGCGCTCTTGGATGGACTTGGATCGCGACCTATATGACGTGTTCGCGAGTTTCGACGTAATTTGCTTCGAATAATAATCTTTTCGGAGGACGGCAAATCTTCTCTCTCCGATCTCTTCGATTTTCTCGAATCAAGTCACGATTTCGTAAAATGTATATTTTCATAGAAGGTAATTCCGTGTAATTTCTTTTCTTCGACGCGTTCTAAATTGAATTGACGGTTTTACGAGAAAAATACATTTCTCTTAAATTCGGCTCGATTTCTCGAGCAATATTTATTTTCCTATCGATCGCGACTCTTCTCCAGACTTTTTATTGCCTCAGAGTCGAAGAAGCAAGACTCGAACCCAATCTCTTTGATCGATCGAAGAGAATAAACCGATCGATTTCTTATTAAAGAACTAAGCGCAAAAATCTTCCTCTTCCTCTTCGGTTAACGACGCTCAGCTTGGATTATTACGCGGAGATTCTAAGCGTGCAATTACCGCAGCGTAACTGATCGCAAAGTTCAAGGCCTCGATCGTACGAGACGTTTTCTGCTCGATAAACAAGCCTCGTTTCTTTTTTTTAAACTATTATTAATATTTATACCCCCGGACGGATTGACGTCATCTTGGGAAAAATCGCTCTCCTTTCCAATCGTTCTCGAATCAAAGCGCGGCGATAAATGAAACCCAACGCTGGCGATAGTAACGGCGATGTTTCGACCAAGACGAGGACCAAAAAGACTTATTAAATTTGCGCCAGCAATTGTGTCAACAACAGTCGTTACACTGGTTTATTCGTGGTTCGCGACGTCGCTGCCAGCCGAGCACGGAAATGTACTTCGGCAACGATTAAAAAATCCGGGATTAGATTGTAGACGAATTAATATGGCATCTGGCGTGCACGCACAGATCAAACAAGAGCACACCACCGCTGTGTGTATATACGCGTATACGGGATCATAGGCAATTGCTCGCCGCTGCTTGTCACAATCCGTTGAAACGACATGGCTCGCCTACTTCGACGTACAACTGGAACACGCCTAATATATATATATATATACATGTACGGATGCCTGTTCAGAGACGAGAACAATTTTCCAACTTCGTTCGTACGTTGAATTCCATTTTATTATGACCGACGAACGATAAACGCGTCGAATAAAAAATCGAGCAAAGAGCTCCTCTCCTCGGTGAATAACACACGCCGTTATCAACTTCCTGATATGCGCCAATACTCGAGTATCGAAGTCAATGAAAAGTTCCTTTGCGCGTCGTAAATGTCCTCGTATCTTTGTGGAGAGAAGCTCGGCGAGCCGACACGAGAAGAGGCGAGTCTTGATAAATTTCTCTCTCTCTCTTTCTCTCTCTTTCTCTTTTCGAATGAAAGAAAAAAGGAAAAACGAGGTCGTATTGAAGAGGAGAAAAAGGATCGTAGGATTCTCTGGTTCGTCGGATTGAATCAAGTTTCGAGCGCGCGAATAGGATGCAATAAAGTTTGCACGTATCGCGTGCATGCATTGGGAACCAGATACGTCGCGTCAAGTCGATGAACTTGAGGGACTCAACCAACTGGTACCTCTCGAACAAGACCATACACGTGCTAAACTGGTTTTCTCGCCAACCGTGCCTCTCCTCGATTCCGTCTGTTACAGCGTGGTAATCGGCCACGACATTAGGCGAGCACACGGCAAATCGCGGATCACGGCCTGCCTCCGTGTACCCTCTTTTTCGTTCGAGGGGGCCCATCGATTAGGCGGCCCCGCGACAACTCGTCCTTCGTATCCGTAAATAAACGCCCCCGCGCCTTATCCTACGCGAGAAACGCATTCTCCTACGCGAATTCGTCGACCCAACGAAACCGACACAGATCTTCGCACGCGCCTCCTCGATGAACGGAAACGAAGCTCCTCTTCCTCGAGCGTGTGTCGTGGATCGGATCCAAGAAGACCACCAAATCTTCGTCAACGTGTATTTCGGATATGCAATAGAAATGGACACGTGGTTTTTCGCGATGGACGCAACACAGAAGAAAGATTTATTCTTTCATTCAACTTCGCTCGTTTTATCGTTCATTCATGATTAAGAGGCCTCTAACGCGGACGCTATCGAGGATGATGTAACGATCTTGTCCGTGACTTTTTACGGAATTTACGGAATTTTTCCTTGAAAGATGTTGTTAAAAAGATGTTGTCTCGATCGAAAATTTTCTCGCTAACAGCATTTTTTATTGACCAACAGCGTCCTATACCCGGCGAAGTTTTCCACAACGCGAACCCCTCCCCTCTCTGCCCCTCAAAAAAACCAATCCAAGCGGGTGTGAACGGATCACTTCCACGGTTATTCCGTCCTTCGAGATCTCGCACGCCCCCTGTTCTCGTGTTACACCCGTACACACATGATACACGCGCACTTCCGCGAAAGAGTCACTCGACGCCGCGCTTTTTTCCGTCCGCGCCTTGGAAAAGGTGGCGGCGGCGGCGGCGACGCTTCCTGATTCTCGCGTTTCCCTAGCGGCGGTTTCACGCGACTCGAGACGACGAAACGACCGATCACCACCTCTCCCACCCTCCTCCTCCTCCTCTTTCGTTAAATCCCTCGTTCCTCTTCGCCCGTTTCGATCAATGAAGAGAATAACGCGTACATTTTATTGTAACATACGTCAGTGCACGCTATATCGTAAAATTACGCGGGATGTTTAACGCGACGCGGGTCTCTCTCAATAATTCAATTTAACCAGGCGGCGAGTTATAATTTACTTTCCGTAATACGGTTTCCGAGAGGCGAGTTCCGCGCCACTCGGAACGGGGAGTGCGCTGGTCGCTTAATTTGTTCGAGAACTTGTAACTATCTTGCGTCGACACGTCCCTCCTTCAGTTAATTGTTAGTCGCATCTCCTTTTGCACGTCGGCCGACTATGGGGGAGGGGAAAGTTTCAAGGATGGGGACTAGTGTTTCACGAATCCAAGCGAGAGCGGGGAGGGGAAGGGAACCGGAAGGAAGTCCGAAGGAAGTTTGCCAGGGATCGGAAGTTGGCGATGCACTGTTTGACACAAATTGCGGGGAGGAGTTTTAAAACGAATCGCCTCGAAACACCTCCAAGGGTGGAAACTTGGAATTTGTAACGAGGGGAGGATGAAACACACGGGGGGAGGGAGGATCGAAAGTTGTATCCTAATTTCCTCTTCTCTCGCGTGAAAAGTGGATTCGAGGCGAAACTTTTCTTTTTCCTCGTTTGTTTTTTTTTTTTTTTATTTCATGGAACCTGTATCGCCCCTCTCCTTTTTTTAGTTACGAAACAAAATTTCGAAATCGCGTCTCTCTCTCTCTCTCTCTCTCTCGAAATTCGACGCACGGTATAATTTAATACGCGCTCACGTTTCACGGACACACGTTGCGACTGCGAAACGCGTAGAAAAAGAGAGAGAGAGAGGGAGGGAGGGTGGGAGAAAGAGAAAGAGACGCTCGTTTATGGTATCTAATCTCCTAGTGACAGACTCTTTCAGACAATTTCTCTTTCTCCTCTCTCGCGGCTTTTCTCCTCGTGCCTCGTGGAAACTCGTGGACGGTTGAAAATTCCGCGACAGCCGGGGTAAACGCGGGGTTCGAGACGATAAAGCCGGACCGAGAATAGACAAATGACGTAAGGCGCCGGGAGGTCGTGATACGCGTTCGATACGTATTCGCGGATCGAGCGAGGAAGTGCGTTTTATGGAATATCGTTACAACAATAGTATTAACCAGATTCTTTCTTTTTTCGTAAATGTATACTGGGAGGAAAAGAAAGAGAAGGAAAAGGAGAAGGAGGAGGAGGAGGAGGGATCGGTGGAATTTATCGAATGCTCGACGAGATTGTAACAAGGACGATACGGATTTCGATAACTTCAACGGACAACTGTACATCATAGATGTCCGTTGTGTTTATTATTGTTTCTTTCTATATAATATGCGCAATATTTCTAAAGTCGAGCGCGTCAACAAGCAATCGATAGGTTCCCAACGGCTTTATGATCAAGTATATGTAATGTTTACACCGTTCGTATACAAAAGCGTAGATAAAGGTTTCAAAGTAAAACGTAGTTAGAATGCTTTTTATTCGAATGAATGGCCGCCACTTTTAGGAATCAGCATACGTAAAAAAAAGCTGACTCCGTGATACGTCGCCCCAGGTTGAACCCATCTATTATGTCGTTGTACGGTTCAAAAAAACGATCGACGAAACACCTAGAAAAGACGTATTGAAAAGACGCATTAGAACGCAACGAATGAACCGTTTCGGAAAAGATTCTTGTTTCGAGAGGATAAAAAAGAACGACGATGAAAATCTGTCCATTCTTTCACGAGATTCGATCGGATGTCAGGGATATTCGTATAATCATCTTGTTTATCGAAGTAATCTCTATTTCGAGAGAGTTACACGACAGTGGAATTTCTCAGAAACGACGTTACATCCGTTTCACTTACATCATTCCACGGACGGATAGGCTCATCCAGATTGGAGGAGCCGTCGTTTAATTATCGTTCGCCTGTCATCATCGGCTTCGATCAAGCCGGCTTCGAAATTTCCATCGAGATACGCAAAAAGAAAAGAAGAAGAGAGAAGGACTCACCGTATACGCGACGTGATAGTTCCGTTGATGCACGTCACCGTGACACTGAACGGTGGACAGCATGTTGACAGCTGTCACCCACGAAACAATTGACTGCCGATCAATTTTCGAAACACACTAGAACTCTCACCACCGGCCACCCCCTCCTCCAACAATCGAAGAATCTTCGTACTCTCGTATCACGACGTTCTCTCGATCGTATCATCGATCGAGCCATCTTCAACGTTCAACCGGAAGTGCATGGTTCGTCATCGATGAATTAATTTATTCCTTTACTTTCGTTCGATTCTCGCCCCAACGATTTTTTTATTCCTTTTTTGTTTCGAGAAGAGAGCGAAGCGAATACGAACGGACGCAGAAAAGCGAAACCGCGAGGAAAGGACGCGCGGCACGTTCGATGGCAAAAGCCGACGGAACTCGAATGGAGCTCGTGTCTTTCGGATCACGCACGGAACGTATAGGTTTAAGTATACGGAACGCGCTTGCGCGATGCCCCGACCAAGGCGCCCCGAGACCGCGCTTCGTTTCTCCATTTCTTTCTCCCTCGTCTTTTCGCCTAAGATCGTCCTTCTTCTTGAAAGAAAAAATATAATCTTGAGGCTCGTTGAAACTTTAAAAAAATTAGTTATTCGCGATATAATTTTCTTTTTTCGTACAAGTAAAATTTGAATCCTCTTTTTGAACGAGAGTTCGATTTGATTTTTCCATAATTATTTTTGATTACGATAAAGACGGTGCATCGCTCGTCGATCGAACTAAATTTTCAATTAATTTTCAATGGATATTGTAAAAATTCGATATTCGAGACATTTATTTTATCTCTCAACGTTTTTCAATTTTTCTTTGAATCTCTATCGAGCGAAGACGAGTATCTCGAATGCTATTTTGTTCAACAACATGCATTTCAGATCCCGTTCTATACAGGAAATCTCGTGATGATAAATACTCATGATTTATTCACACTCTTTCGCAATAGTTATAGTTATATATATTCACAGCGCTATATAATGGTCCTTTTCCTCTACTACACGCACCGGTAAAGAATTAGTTTCCCTCTTTGAATCTATATAAAAAAAAAATCTTCGTTTCGATACACAAATTGGCGATTTAAAATTTTAAATAGAAACTGGAAAACACGGAATCCGTTGTCAAGAAAAGAATCTAATCAAGATTAAACGTCCAACTCCGTATCGTAATTACCGTAATATCCCTCTTTTTTAATTTTAAAATCAGCCGGAATAATATCTCATACACGAAATCCTCGATGGAATTTCCATCCATTTGCATGGAGGAAAAGGTCAAAATATAAAAAAAAAAAAACCAATTCTGATGCATGTTATATTGCGACGATATGCAAATCCGGGCTAGGGGGAAAGAGAGAGAGAGAGAGAGATTATCGCAAAGGCTCGATAAAAGAGAGGAGACAGGATTCTCGATGATTATTCGTTCTTGTACACACAGGAATTCGATTATCGATACAAATTCAATCTCGAGGCATCTCTTCGTCACTTTTATCGATTCGAAACCGGTTCGCCTGGGCCTGGATCATTTGTCTCGATCCATTCGATCCTACGCGTCGTGTCATCCCCTCGTGTCCTTGATCCTCGATCGTGTTCCGATTGCTCGCAATTGATAAACGGCGTCTTCGTCAATTCACGAAAACTATACCCCCTCCTCCCCTCTCCCTTCTCTCCTCACTCTTTAAATGTCGCATCAATCTTCTTTCTTTTCAACAGTCATCCTTGATAATCAATGAAACACACTCGAACTCGTGGCGCGAAATTAATTTCGAGCGTTTAATTATATATATATATATACACACACACATATAATGGTCTTCTTTAATTATTCGAGGCGAGTGAACAGGTGGGTCGTTTCACCGGTGGCCCGATTAACCGTCCTCCCCGATTTTGCATCGTTAATTTTCATTTTTTTATGGACAAGCTATGTTCAAAAACTTGGATGCGGATTCGATATCAAATGTTTCGCAAATATATGTTTTAGTTTCATCGAATGATCGATGGAAAAATGCGTGGATCGAAGAGAATTCGTAAATTCAATCTCTCAGATATGAGAGATATATATACAACGTGTTATTATACGTTGAAACCGAATTATAGGACAATAAAATTGAAATTTATAAATCTGAAATATAAAATTGATCGTTTAAAACATATTTATAAAAATATATATATATACATATATATGCTGTCATCGAAATCCATACGATTAATTTATCGTCGTAATCATTGTCAATTATCCAACATTTCGTCCAATTAGACACCAATGCTCGATTCGTGTTCGAATTCAGTTAACCGACCGCCCGATATCGAATTAACCACACTTCGCCTCGGTTACGCGTTAAACGTTTCACCCCGGCAGGCAAGGGTTAAAATCACACTCGACAACAGGGAACGGTAACTAAATGGTAATAACACACTGGCCGACACTTTCGACCCATTTTCTCCCCGCCATTGTTGTATTAATAGAATTGGATCGGCCTGTAATAATAATAATCGGTAGTCACGCAAAAAAAAGAAAAAAAGAAAAAAAAGAAAAAACGCAGTTTCACGCTCGTGTTTCGCAACCACCACCCACGCGTGCCAGCGTGTATTGGCAAAATAATACGATAAACGAAATATACGAGAATATTCGCGAGGAGGATGAACGACGTCGATCGAAAGAGGAGGAGGAAAAAAAAGAAAAGAAGAAGAATGATTTTATACGCCCCGTCCATTCGAATTCTTTATCGACTCGACGAATCTCCGGCGTAATTAGAAGATATCGAGCTCGCCAAGATAGCTGGTTTCCAGGTGAGTCTCCAGCCATTGAAATCTCGAAACGGTCGAATGATATTTTACGATACCTTAAATCTCTTTTATGCACATCGACGTCGTACGAAAGGAGGGAAGGCTCGGATCCTGAGAGTGACCGCGCTCGTTCTGAGTTATGGGAACGATCAGATCTTTGGATGTTCGAGAGGCGAGGCGTTGCGCGCCTTCATTGCGTCGAAATCGGTCGATCGGAGGTGACGAAGCGAAGAAATCGAATGCTTTAAAAGAAATTATCGAAAGTTTCAAGTAAAACGTGCAAAAAATTCGGAAAACTTGAAAGCTTAGAAATACAATAGAAATTTTAAATTTAGAATCTCGCTCCAATTTTCAAATCGGTCGGTCCGTGACTAAATTTCAAAAGAAAAATATCCCAAGATTTATTGCTCATTCTAAATCGAGAAAACCGAGAAACAACAATCTTCAAAGGAATTACTCGCGTTCCAATTTCTCGAATCCACACAATTAAATTTCGAAAGATGCTCTCTAAATAACCGAGCAATCTCTCTCTCTCTCTCTCTCTCTCTCTCTCGAAATCAATCGGATCATTCATACGCGAGCGATCATTCCCCAGAGTGCGTATATGTACACTTTGTATTTCACGAGATTCACGTACGGGGGAGGATAGGATGGCGTCGCAACATTTTTCACGCTCCCAACGCGAAATTCAGCCGAGGAACCGAGGCATTAATCGTTCGGCTTCGGATTCGAGCGCCCGCGGCGAGGGGAGCGGAGGCGTCGGTTCATAAATTTCGATGCACTTAGAGGCGCTCCAAGCGCCTCCACGCCTTTGGCGCATCGAGATCCTCCGCAGAGAGTCTCCAGAAAGGGTGAAGGGGGTGAGAGGGTTCCGTGGATGGGATAGACGATCCGGTACACGATGACAAATCGTTCACGGAGGAAAGGATCCCAACTGTGAAACGACGACGCGCGAATAAAACTTGGAGGCGAGAGAGGGAGGCGATCGTCGTCCCTCGCAAAAGTCCAGGGACGTGTTAAACCCGGCATGTGTCGCGCGATACATATTTCAACAAGTTTCTCGCAGTTCCGGGTTTGAGAACCGGTGTGAAAGGGTTCGATACGTTCTTTCGTAAACTGAAAGAAGATTCGAAGCGTGCGTCGAAATATTCGTGTGTGAAATATTCAAGGAAGGAACAGAGATATTATACGTTTAAATGCAAATACAAAATTGAAAAAATATGTCATTACATCTGTATTATATGAGTGAATTTTTCATTCGATCATGTGATAAATAAATTAAAAAAGGAAAATCGTGTTTCTCGATATTTCGTAAACCTGTTAAAAAAATGTCAGAAAATGAACTTTATCCCATAGATACGTCTAGATCCTCCTTTAATCCCGAATATAGTATAAATTCTCTTTGCGTACAAGTTTCAGGATCCCTGTTTAAAAATAGATTAAGCTTGAAGAAAGTCTCGTCGATGAGATAACGCATTGCTTTTCGAACGAGAGCAGGGAGAATTGAACGATGAACGAAGGGCGAAACCGCATAAATTCTTGAATCAAGATCGAAGGATCGCTCGCATAACGGATCCACTTAATTTATTAGTTTTCGTGGAATTCCAATTTCCAATTTCACCCCCTCGTCTTCCACCCTCTTTGAGTTTATAGTTTATAAGTTTCGCGCGAATCCCGATCAAACTCGTCGTTTAGGAAGGTTTGCTGGTGTAGGGCGACGCGTGGCGCGTCTAAATTTAACCGGAAATCAGAGGTGGCCTCCAGAACGGGGGATGAGACGGATGGATGGAGATTGCGTGGCTGGTGGCTGGCTGGTGAAAGTGGCCGCTTCCCTTTTTCCTTCTGTCGCCAAAGATCGAAGCCAGCTACCCCTTTCGAACCGTAAATAAATCCATTCGATTTACGCGCGTCGTGGCAGATGCAGCTTGCGCTCGTATCTCGGTGGCGAAAGGAAAACAGCGGTGGCTTGGAAAACGTCTCTCGATGGAATGGACAGCTCTTGAACAGGCTCGATTATGCTCTTTCAAGAGCGCGTTGTATTTTCTTAAGTGGATACAGCACGCGGGATTTTGCTTCGTTTGTATATAATTTTTGTCCCCGTTTCTTCCAATTCTTGTAATTCTTATAATTTATTTGGAAAATGGCAAAACTGCATCGGATACAGAAAAGTGAACGAATCGATGAACATTATGGAAATTTAATTAATAGGAAATTGAATGCATCTGTCTTAGTTCGATATTGATGAAAACTTTCGTAGGAGATCGTAGGATTTGGAAATTTGGAAGATTAAGGAAAGAATTGGTTGGTTAATTTTTTCAAATCGGTGTTACGGTGAAAATAAATCTGGATACATCGTGATTTCGCTGGAAGCAAGATGCACTTTTTCCCCTTGAATTGAATCGATAAAGCGAGCAATGAGTTCGAGGAATAGATCGAGGATCGGGGTGATTGATTAATTCTCTAATAATTGCAAGCATTGTATCTCTTCTCGGTAAGGGAAGCAAGGTTACGCGAGCAAAATTTCGTTTTCAGCGGCGTTTGCCTGCAACGCACAAAGCAACCCGTGCAATTAAGTTAAATAAGATTAATGCTCGGCGTGATGCAACAACTTGAATGGAGCGGCGTGTTTCAACCGCCTTGACGCGAATTCGTACGATCATTGGTACACGGGCCAACGCGAGATTAATTGCATCGAAAATGCAGAAAGCGTTGCGCGTAAAAGGCGAACAAGACCGCTCTCTGTCTACCGACCTCTGACTCGTATGGGTTTGCTCAATTTGCATTCATCATCAATTTCCCAAATTCTATCTCCACGCTCCACAAAGAGGTACACAAAGGGGTGATTTGAACTTCTGAACGGAATAATAATAATAAATAAGGATATTTCTTAATATTGTTTATAGATGTATATAAAAAAGATATGTAATAAAAATTTTTTAATACTTTATAGATATAAATATATTATCTACCTCATAAGAATCTGTTTTCAAAATTATTGTTGAAATTAATCATAATAAAATTTCATTATTATTCTGTTACTAAACCGAAGATTAATTTGTGCTCGAAAGATCAAATGTTGTGCAAGATTGCTACTCCTTTGTCTTCGACAAGACAACCAATTTGTCTCTCAAACCATCCACTTAACAACTCGTCAAATGATCACATTATTGTGACATGCCACGACAACGCGTGTATATATATATATATGTATTTATATATACACATACTCGTCAACCTGGAAGAAATCCTAAAGCGAGAGAAAAAAAAAAATAAGGTACTCGTGCCCAGCTGCCTAACAGCGAACCTCGTCTTTCGCCGTCAACACTTTAACGACCTCAACCCTATTTCCTAACCCCCTCTGCAAGCACTAAACGGTCAAGACGTGGAACACGCGCGACGGTTTCCTGCGTTCAATGAACCGATGACGACTGGCAGCTGCAGGACTCTCAAGGACCTGCAGCCTCTTTTTTTCTTCATTCTTTTTTTTTTTTTATTTTTTTTCTTTCGACTCGAGGCCCTCTTGACCTCGTGACTCCTGTTTCCTTGCACGTCGTCATAGCCAAACAGTCGAAAGCGGCAACCTCTCGACGAAATTCACGAAACAAACATTTTTACCCCTTCTTTCCTCTCTTCGATTCCGAACAATCTTATCGAAATTTCGCATCGTGAAACTGCGTGTAATAGACCGGAAGAAGACTGGAATTCGTGCTCTGGGAGTAACGTGCCTCTCGTCGATTCGAAATCAAACTTTACTTTTAAAATAAAATGGAAATCGTTCGATCTTCAGAAAATTGATTTGCAGATTGACTAGCGATTCTCAATCGATGACGATCGAAATTACGAAAGTTTACAAGTCTTAGAATTTAGATTTCTTTATATAATTTCTCACAGAATACACGTATCCTTGCAAACTTTTCTTTTTTTTTTTTTTTTTTACAATTCAACTTCGTATTTCTTGAGAACTTTAAGAACGTAGGTTCAGAAGGGACACGTGAGAGTGTTACGTTGTTACTAATTGCCGATTAAAACGTTAATTATCGAAAGGCTGACCGATTGCTCGTTTTCGCGTGGAGGAAACCTTCTGATGAATTAATTGATCGCGACTAAAGGATTTTTTGCGTGGATAAAAAGCGTTTAAGAAATCGTAACCTTGTGAGAAACATAACGATAAAGTTAATTGGGAAACGGCACGCGGAACTCGCTTAAATCGCATAGGATGATACACTTCTTTGCATGCTAAAGGATTGGATTAAATCGAGTCGATGTCCTGATTTCTCGTCAAAGGGGAATCTTTAATGCGGTTGATCGGCTCGTTTACACTGATTATATTCTTTGAGAGATATCACTTGAAAAAGAAACGTAAAATTCGATAAATTTGGAGATTCTGGTTTTAAAAAAAATTAATTCCCAGGTATATTACGCTTAATATTTTACGATTTCGACGTAAAGATTTGATTCGTACACATCTTCCAAGAATCGATTCTCCATCGTCCCAAAATTTTTTTTCTTCGAACGAATGTTGGGATTTTGAAAAAAATCCGTGCTGAAAGAAACACAGAAAATCTCCATTCATCTGTTTCTTAAGAATCCTTCTTCTCATTTTTTAAGAATCCTTCCCCTTTCTCTAAAGATCTTCGATTCTTCCCTGCTCCACTGATCAATCGGCCGACAATTCCGAGTTACACGAGTATTATATTATGTTTCGACGATGAAAATGATTGCGCGACATGGCGCGACGAAGCGGCGCGGCGCATCGGTTAATCGGCATCAACGCGATAATAATGTCTGGCTAACGTGCAACTGGACGACCCTCGATAATCCAATTGGACTTTACACCAATTGGACGATTCCGAATGGAAGCGTGGCCGGTCGTTTAATCGCAGCCACCGTGTATACATCGTTGCGGTTTTGTTTTCAATGGCCGGACGCCTGAATTCGTTGCACGATAGTGATCCACTGGTCCCTCCTCGCAATTGCTTAATTAGGTCAGCCGGGCAAAAAATAAGGATGGGATCATCGGCGGTACAAATTGTTTTGATGTTGATGTCACCGAAAATATCGAGCTGCCTCCGTCATATCGGAATTTCACGCTTAGCCGAGAATGATCTCCGCGGATGAAAAACAAGATCGTATCGTCGAACGATTGCGACACGAACGTTGACTGAACCGTTCCGTTCGATTTTTTTAAAGCTGGTAGCTCGGAATCGAATCATCTCGTATTTTTTTCGATGGCAGTGTTTAAACACGCGAGATTTGCATGTATTATTATTTTCTTTTTAATGGAATAAAAAATAAAAGGAGAGGGTGGGAGAGTAGATGTGCAACAGGTTGAACGTTCGTTTTTTTTTCTCCTTCTTCAAAAAAGTATCCGTTATTTTTCATCGAGAAATCAATCAACGTAACGAGATCATCTATGATATGAAACGAGTAATTTCTCTCCGTCAAAACTCATGCGATGACCCGGTGAACGCAAACTTGAACGCACAGATATCAAAGTACAATTGCGAAGGGTTGAAACCCTCATCTCGATTGCAATTTCAATTGGTTGTACGGATGACAGGGACGTCGATAGAATCATCGCAGAACAATGATGCGCATTTATATTTGTACGCGCGTGTACGGATATCTATGTATCTATGTACCACTACGCAGGATGCGCGTTATCTGTAGATAGAATTCTGAAAAGCGATACTTGAAATAGAGAATTCGTTGAATATCGTGCGCTTCCTGAGATCTGTCTCTCGTGATAGTTTTTTTAATATCTTTTTCAAATGTTTGTAGTTTATTTTATTAAAAAATATATTCGATCGTATGGGATACGTATAGAAGTTTAAAATTTTATTACACTATTAATATCGTATATCTGTACGTAATTTTGTGACGAGCTGTCGATTCATGATACAATGCACGTAAGCTGACGTAACGTACAAAAGTGCTAATTCGAGTCTTGGTCCACGTACATGGTAGAATCCTGTTGATATATATCCTTCGAGAATATTCCATGTTCCTATATCTAATGTCCTATCGCCACTATCCGGAGATTTATGCCCGGAAGAGGTGTATATATATATCTCGAGATTTCGTCGTATGAGACAGGTGAAACCTTACTGGCTCCCGAGAAGAGCATGGATTTTCGAAACGTCTCTATTTCACACGATTCTTCGTCGTATCCTTTCATCCGTCATCAAATTTTTTTGCAAATATACGAACAGCTTCTTGTCCCTTGTGAGATAACTTTGATGACTTTTAAAAATTAAATCGTCGACGATCTATATCTTTATAGAATAATAACTCGGAAAAAATTTTAAAATTCTTTTTAAAATTGTTTTCAGAAAATTGTACGCTTCATAAAATATGGATAACTTCGTTGAAATTCGCATTTGATTTAAATCAATTTCTAAAAGATTCAAGGCAAGAAATCTATTAATATTTTCAAGAATTTCAAACTGGCTATAGTATCTGGTTTCCCTACGTGCTTCCCCCCAAATTACATCGATACTTTCCGTATCCGTCGACCCTGGCCACGATTTCATTCATCGCCTCAAATTCGACGACGACCTTCCGAACAGTTTGACGGACAAGAGGAAATCGATAACAGGGTCAGAGCTACTTACCGCGACTTGTTGACTGTTAGTGGGGCTAGGGCTTGGGCTGGGCGTCGAATTCGGGGTTGAAATTTCGCCCGACGTCGGTGAGATCGAGCCTGTGGTGACGGTGCCAACTGTTGGAAACGCTCGTGCCGGATCCGCCTGCCATTGCTTATGGATTTGCTGCGAGGTATCCCGGAATCTAGCGCCCTGCGGATAAAACCGTGAAAATTCAACGAACCGTTTTACTTTGATAATTGAATGGAAAATCATGCGAAATCCATTTCTCTCCCCGATTCCATTTCTCTGTCAAGTTAATATTTCCCTAATTAAAATTAAGAATTCGTGTTTCGTAATAAAGTGGATTGCATTCCCATTTGTAATTGCCTGATGACGAAATGAGATGAAAAAAAAAAAAAAAATAGAACGTTGATATTAAAAACGTTGCCATCAAGAAGACGGAATGGCGAACACGCGAATCCTCGAGGAATCAGAGCGCACGAGTCGCTTACGCACACCTCTGCGCACCGTCGTAAAACGCACGATGACACAGTTCGATTAGTCGCGGATATTTGCCTCCGAACAATCGTATCGTGAACGATAGGTTGCCACGGTCCAATGAAAAACTGGTTTCGAAAGGCGCAATTGTTACCACGAAGAGGTACGAGTTTCGAACGTCGAGTAATCATTATCGAAATGAATTATTTCGAAAAAAAGATGAAAAAAGACTGGGAAAATCGTTGTATCGCCGCGCGTATTCTTGAAATTCCCTCGTACGAAATTCTGAAATAGCCTTGTATTGTGAATATATATATATATATATATATTATCCTTTTGGAGAAGTTTCGAAAGAATAAACGTGTCAAACACCTTATTGCGGAGGTTCATGGACCTCTTGAAACGTATCCACGAAACAAAAGATCGCGTGCGATCGTGCCACACGACTAAAACGAACAACGTTTCTCGCTGTACGATAATTATAGTTACGCAACCACCTGCCATAATAACGATTAGCATAGCGGTATAATGGAAGTCGTAAGTGGAACTGCTTGCTTTAGACGAGAAATGGTTCTAGCTTCTCCTCTTCCTCCCTTCCCCAAAACTGCCCCCTTCCCCTTCTTTGAGATATTTATCAAAGTGTAAAGGATCGAAAACGTGGAGCGGAGTGATGCCCTCGAGTGGCGCAATCGGAATTAATTCCACGACGAATAATTTCCGAGAACTGTTCTCTGTGTTTACCTCAAAATTGCACAGGCACAATGCGCGCGATTCCATCCATCGTGGCTAATTGCGCGTGCAATTGCATTCCCGATCGAGAGAAGGAATCGCTCTGTGTATTTCTTTTTCTTTTTCTTTTTCTTTTTTTTTTTTTTTTTGAGCGTTAAACAACCAGTCACAATTCACGATCTTCTCTCTACAAATTCTCCTCTTTTTCCCTCTATTTCTATTCTATTTTTCTTCTCCATTTTTTTGTTCTTCTCGATCGATCAATCAACAAACGATGAAATTTATTAACTGACGATGTGGAAAAAAAAAAAAGAAATAAGGATCGAAAAATTCGTCACGCGAATATTTTTACATCCACGCACGATAAAATAGTAAGTGTTCTTTTTTTTTTTTTTTCCAAGTGAAAATTTCCACGCGCTTCATTAATTCAACAACGACGACGGGGCTCGTTTTAAAAAAATCCAATCTTCGCGCACATGTTTTTACACGTCGGGCCACGTCTCGTCCTCGCTCTACAGGCCGTTCCTACGATCAATCTTTGTTCGCGTTGCATTTGAAAACGAGCACGGAATCTCCACGGTTCCCCCCTCCAGCGGAGATAAATTCTGCATTTCTGGAATCCATTCGCGGATAGGGACAACGCTGTAAATCTCTCGCCTCTCGGATTAAATTTCGAAGATTCGAAACGCGAGCAGTGAAAATTTGTCCCGCTTTAAACGATCGGATAAGTCTATTCTTCTGTTTGAAAAGTATCAAATTTTTCTTATTTTTCCATACCGTTTTTTTGACAAAAAAAGAAAAGAAACAATACCACTTATACATGTACCGATATACATAATACTATAAGCACATTTGCATTATTCAATTCCAAGAATATGCCACGACGGAAAGGATATTGCGTAACGTTATCGAATAACTTAAAAAGGCCAAAGATTATCTTTTTTTCCCACGGAATATACATGAAATCGTCGTTACGTTAAAAGTCCAAAGAGAGGATAAATTTAGAAAGAATAAATTTCCAAATCACCCTTCCCCTTCCCCCGTTCAACTGATTCTAATGCCAATCACGGAAAATATAAAATCACCCTCTTGCGACCCGACATCCCACCAGATTGCTCCTATCCCTGCTGTGTCTACACACCTCGATAATGATCCGTAAGCGCGGCACGTTTATCTTCCTCAAGATATTACGACGAAACGAGCACGAACAAACGTAGGAATTAAAGGGTAGCCGCGATTGAAGGCGTTCGGGTTCGAGAGCGATCCGAGAGCTGGACGATCGAGATCGACGGGTATACCCGGTCTGTCCAATATCGATCCGGTAGATCGTGGGGGTCGGAATACGGTACACCGCGTTTACACCGGCCACGATTGCCTCCTCGTGTAAATAAAGGCGTGGTTTTAATTAAGCGACAAGCAGCTAACACACAGAGAGGGATTACGTAACACGCGTAATTAGGCAAGGGGCGAAATATATATATATAGGAATCGCGTAAGAGAGGTGTTTCGATCTCTCGAGGATGAAATATAAATTACGTATGTAACAGGGATGGGGTGAACGTTTCGCGTAAATACGAGGGATTAATTAAGACGGCAGACCGAAGAGATTACAATTTCTACTCGCGATAATGATAATGTCTACAGACTGGTCGATGTAAAGCGTTTATCTTAATTGCGCCAAGATTAATAAAATGCATGGGGAAACGAGCGAAACTCCGTTCCGAGAAAGCCGCTTGAAACTCGTCCAAAAGTTATCACGATTGAACGGCGTCGTCACGGTTCGTCGATAACGTCAAGATCGCGTGGTCGTTAAAAGGGGACGAATCGATTATCGTACAGGCGGTATATATATATCCATGAATCTGAAAAAAATTTCGAAAATATATATATAATATTTTCGAGGAAATTAGGAAAATTAAAAATTCTTTGCGTGTTTTCAAAATGTGATATTTTGCGAAAGGAAGAGTGGGAACGCTCGACGTAATTTATACTTATCAAATAATTATTATCAACTATCAACTGTGCAATTACGTTAAACGAAACACAAGCGCGGCAGAGTGAGGCCGTTTAAAAAAATTAATTGTCTCTAATCCATACCGTTTACCGCGTTTACGTCGTTTAATCAACAACGGCGACAAAGATCTGGAAGAATAAAACGAGCAAAACGAGCAAAATGATCTGAAGCTTGCACGGTTCGGTTGGAACAGGCGTCAATGCGCGGCCCGATCAATTTTCCCGCTGCTCGTAAGTCACCGAGGAGCATGTTTCACCCGCACGTACGTGTACACACGTGTACGTGTACCCCGCTTCTTTGTGGTCGTATCGCGCGGACAGGAATTACGTGATAGATAACGGTTAATCTTACACGGTGATCTCGACGATCAGATATCGACGTTGATAAAGGAAAACACGGCGGGGAGGGTGAAAGAAAAACGGCAGATATCGATCATTTCCCCCGGATGTTTCGACGCTGCAACCAGATCCTATCCGATTTCCTTAATTAATTTTAAAGCAAAATCAGGATCACGCGTGATCGATTTATCACCGTCTCTACCGTTTCGTTACACATTGTATCCCTCGTTTATTATTAATTGCCATGGATAGATTAGAGAACCGTGAAGATATCTCGTGCCAATTAGCACGAGAGTGTCGCCCCAAAAAGACAGATACAAGATCCAGATAGGAAAATATCGCTTATCGGAATATTTAGAAGACTTCCCGATTCAAAGTGGGGGAGAGGTGGGGGGATGATAGAACGTAATTACGTTTAAACTGAAATTGATTAATGATCGCCGTTCCCCCTAACTAACTAATGCACGATCCACTCGACTCGAAAAATTGCGCCTCAACGTCGCGTGTATATATATATATATTCAACGAATATACGCGAATATAGAAATTATTTATCTAGAATGGGCAACCTTGTTCCGGTTGGAAACATCAATTTGCATTCTTTCGATGACGCAGAAACGGCGTGGCTTAATGGCCACCTGTAAAAACACAGCGACCTCAAGAGCATGATATATCGCCTAGCTATTCAGGTTTATAGGTTCGCTTTATATATTTTCTATTTTTGTTTTTCAAACCGCGTACAAAATCTCTTTAACGCAACCAGCCAATTTTCAATCCTATCCTATCAATCCAAAACTATTCCAGATAAAATTAAAACGTTCGAGATATATTGCGAGTTATAAAAAAAAAAGCTTCCCATAGCTTCTACGAAAATGTATCTCGTCGAATTTCCTCTTCTTCTTTCTTTCTTTAATACCTCGCTAAACAGATCATCCAGTTCTTTTCGCGACAGCTTTGCCTTCATCCCGCGAGCATTCCCTCGCATCGAGTTTGCCCAGAGAAGTCGGCCGAATTATCCGCTCTATCTTCAACCGAGTCGACGAGACGGAACTTCTTTATATGCGATCCTCTCACCACAGCTACCGTTCCTCTTCTCTCCTCCTTCCTCTTTAGACTCTCCCTCTCCCTCTCCCTCTCACTCTCTCTCTGCTTCCCTCCGCCTCAGAATCCGCTACGTCTTTTTAGATACACAAATAGTCGATGACGCGAGGCGAAAACTGCGACGGAAGGTCGCAAGCTAATGCCCATATCGCACGATCGGCCCTCACTTTTCGCTCGAGCCGACATCGTAGCGAGGAATGGTCTCGTGTCACGCTCCTCCTCCCCTCTCTGCCCGGCCGAGAGCTGCTAATTAATGAAACGTGGAGCATCGACAAACGTGGTGACACGATAGCCCGATTCTCTGCCAATTCTGCGAAAAAATATGAACGGATATGAGCGACATTCGTACAAACGCATATACGCGCGCGCAGTGGAACGCACGGCCGCGTCCTTGGTGGAAGGATCGAGGTGTCGCGATTTTTCGCCCGTCCGCGATTCCGTCCACGCCCTGGATTCGCGTGACTTGGCGCAGATAGGGCACCAGGTCCTTCCCGAAACCGATATCGATTCGCGCCGCGTCCTCTTTCGCGATGGAACAACGCGGACTTTTACGTCGCGGTGAAATAACACTCTGACGAAGCGAGACGAGGCTCTAATCAAGGACAGGACAGGTTAACATTCTCGCATCGATAATTCTTTTTTAATGGAGGATTGTATCAAGGAAGAGTTTTATTTTTCTTGCATTGGAAAAAGATCGATATAATACTTTTTCTTATTACTTGGCTCGATCCACTTTAATTCTTGTTGTTCTAGTTTTCCGTATTGACTTCTTCGAGAGCTACTTCTTCTCGACTCGTTACGCGAACAGTATCATTAATTATCAATTACCGTATCGTTCCTATCGATAATCACCGTATCCTATTACCGACAATTTTCTTCTTAACATGATCGACGTATGATTCCTCCCTATAATAACATCAACGACGAGGTTCCACGCTGTTGAATTCTTCGATCCGCAAGTTTCTCCGCACTGAAGAGCGGAGAGGGAAATTCGGAAATTCGTGGGATGGGACGATGATCGAAGGGATTATCCGCGCGTGACAAGCCTAACGTGCTCGAGCTGGACGAGGTGTCCAGGAATTCGGCAAGAGTTTAATTAAATCGAATCGATCCCTGCGCGAATTCCGAGCGTTCGACCCGCCATTTGGACACCCCACTTGTCACCCCTCCAACTGGCCCTACCGCCCACGCCAAATTACCCGACCTCTCTTTTTCCATCTCGACTCGATCATTCCTCCGTGGCATCTCGTATTTCAGGCCGGTACTAAGATTTCGATCGATCGGCCGTTGATACCGGTAAGGGCGTGTAAAACGTGTACGGTTTCTCAATGACACAACGAGGAGAAATCGACGCGATTTCTCACGGGGTTCGATACGACACGGAGATTCCTTCGTCGATCCGAGATAACTTTGTTAATTCGTCAATTCCGTACAAGAGAGTAATTATGGTTATGGGCGAACGATAGGATCAAGATTAGGCGTTACAGTTTAGAAAGTTAGAGGAAAGGAAACGAGAGAGAGATTCGTGAATCGGAGGAATTTTCGGGAAGGGAAAAATTTCCAGTATTTGGTCAGACACTTGGCCCTGTGTTTGCACAGCTGTTTCGCTTTTGCAAACACGGTCTGCCTTTAGTTTTAAGACTTACGTTTCGTCCAATTCTTCCTATTTATCACGAGAAAAGTTTCCAGAGGAAACTTTGATTCCTCCTAGCGGATTACTTTCTTTAATCTTTCCCGTGATTGAGAGGCGAGAAACTTACCGTCTCTTCGAAATTCGCTGTTCTTAAAGAAAACCCAAACACCGATCAAAGTTTGGAAGACCGAATCACTTAGAATCGCTAGAAACACTTAAATTCTAATCACAGTCAAGTTGGAAGTAGTTGGAAAACGACAACACGATACTTAATTTTAAAATAACCTAAAATCCAGAAAATTTTACCTCCAATTTCTCAAATTTCAAGCCGGTCGGGCTTCAAAACACCCTTTCGATCGAACGAAAAAACCGTCGTTCCCGATATCCCGATATCCCAAGAATTCTCGACCACATTTTTCCTCCTCCAAACCCCTCCCCCTCCCCCTCTCACACGTTCAAAACACGAGCAGGATATCCACGTGAGAACGAAGCCGGACATAGCTCTGGATCCGCATAGCTCGAGGGTGGATAAACGATCTCTCGCTCGACCGGTCGACCGGGATCGAGATTGCACCGGCGGGTGAAAAGCTCTCCAGATCCTCGTGTCCACGGCTCTAATTTAACCGTTTGTCGGCCGGCTGACAACGGCTTTGTCCCGTTCACCGCGAGAAATTCAGGTTACCCTCAAGACTTGTTACTCCTCTTCTTTTCCCCGGAAAACCGATCGGTCGGACGGGGCAGGCTTCACCTGGCGCGCCACGTAAATGTGTGCCACGTTTCTCACGTGTGCCGTTATCGTGCGCCCACGTTCCCCTATATTAAAACAATATCGCCGCGCTTTTCTCTCCTCTCTCTCTCTCTCTCTCTCTTCTTTCTTTCCCCAACGAGGAACGCCAACTTGTATTCCGCGTCGTCGATCCTATCGTTGCGAAATCGGGGAGGGGAAGGGGGATGGGGACAATCGATCCGTTTCGTAACGAACGCGCCGCATCCGCACGCGTATAGTGAATAAATATTTATACGAAAGTACGTAGAGCGTACGTAGAGCGTACGTCGCCAGAAGGAAGGAATTTCCTTTCCTTTTTCTAGCCTCGAGTTTTGTTATGTAAATAAAAAAAAAAAAAAGCGTACACGAACGGCCGAGCATTCGTCCCGATGACGAATTTAACCGTCGTTCTCTTATCTATCGCCTCTTCGTTGCGTTAACTTTAAGAAACACTCGTTGAAAAGAATTGCGTTGTAAAGAGAGAAAAAAAGCGTTTAAATATTTAGCGTTTAGAAAAATGCGTGCAATTGTTAATAAGAGGATAGGATTGGGAACGAGGGATTACGCGCTTAGAGTAGAACAAAATCGATGTATAAAATATTCATGGGCCGAATAATACACGGGAGATTGAAGTACAAGGACATGGACGAAGATTACACAAATTACTCGGTTTAATCTACGCAACAAGTGACTAAATCTTTTTCAATCGACTTCAATTGTTGTGCAATGATATCTGCGCAACAAGCATCGCCACGTATAATTCTTATAGAATTCAAAATTTTCTTCTCGCGCGAATGGGAGACGGGATAGGGAGAGGGAAGGAAGGAAAGAGAGAGAACAACTTCGTCAGAGTGATTCGTCGCGACTGATGATCGAAACGCCTGATGTGCACTTAATCCGATCGATCGATCCATCGATCTATCGAGTTCGACTGACCGAAAACACGCGAAAAACAACGCGAGCTAGTTTCTCACGAGCTACGGGGACGGAATCGCGCGTGCTCTCACATGTATCCACGTACAACGACTGGCGGAGGCAGGAGGAGATCGTGGCGCGCACGATCCACTCCACCAGTTCTCTCGCGCTCAGCGGACGGGACGGAGGATATTTCCAGTAAATATTTATCCATATAACTCCGGGGAAATAGATCCGTAGCGACCAGGATCCCAGAAGAAGATATCAGAGGGAGCCGCCTTTATAGATCTCCTTTATTCCCTTTCCTCTCCCGAAACAATAAAACTTTTACGACGACGGGTCGTCGCGATGCTAATGACGCAGCCCCCTCCCCCTCTCAGGCTTCAGGAATCGGACTTAATCGAATTGAAAGCTTCTCCTCGAGAAGCTCGATTTTAAATGTCTGCCCTCTCTTCCATCAAGTGTCCCTCTTCGAAATTGCAATTTAATTATCGTCGAAACGCTTCGTGAAAGCGGGCGAACATAGGACGAGTATATAGTCGTGTCGTAGAGCGGCTACGAAACTACAACGACGACGACGACGCTTCGAACGAAGCGTAATTCGATCAAACGGAGCCAATTTTACCGACGTACACGCGCACACGTTACACGCGCACAAAGTAATCGTTCATAGGATCTTCGCTCCTCTTCGTCCTCCCATCCATCGACGAAATAATCGTAAAATAAATTGGTGATCGACGAAATTCGGCGGGTCGAACTTCCGAATCGGGGGACGGGGGATCGAATCGATTCTCACCGCGTATGGACGGATACGAAGCACGTAACGCGTAAATTCGAATATCACGCAAGAGTGTAAACACGTGAACACGTGAGGAACGAAGACGAATTGGCAATTTTCCGCCTGGCACGGAAATGCTCCGCAGCTCGTGGAGACCGACTGCTCTCGCTCGACCAACGTGCGCCTGCACGTATGCGCGTACCGCAACTGGCCGCGGAGATCACGCGGAACAAGAAGCTAGACCGTGTGTCGCATGTGCACGCGCGGCCCCCCTCGCCCCCCCGACCACCTCGCCACCGTGCTTCGCTTCGTCGCGAATGCGGAACGCAGCCGGCTTAAGGCTTTTAGGCTTCTCTTCTCTCCCCGCAGGGAGTCGAAATTTAGTTTCAACGTTTCGAAGAAGAAAGTTAGAGTTGGAGTTAGAGATCGGTGGTTGGAGATCGGGGCGCGGTTTTCGCGAGAGACTTTAAATTTCTCTTAAATTATGCTTTATTCGATTTTTGGAAAATTGGCTAATTTCGTCGTCTCGAGACAATGCGCTAAATATCCATATTCGATATTCGATTCGTACAATTGGACGTTTATTAAAAATATTTTCTCCCACTTTCAGGAAGGAAACGACGGAATACCGTGTTGTTCAGTTAGAAGGTTGACGAATCGTTTACGAAAGTTTCCGTAAAACTTTTACGTAACTCCTGATAAGAGTTATTGACAATTTTTCTTCATCACGAGGAATTTTGAAAAAAAAAAAAAAAAGGGGAAAGTATTTTACAATTCCAATCTCCAGGGAGGATTATCGCAAACTTTCTCCCTGCAAATTTCCCCGTCGCTGTTGAATAAGAATTATTTTCAAACTTTTTCCCGAGCCGGTGAATTTGAGCGTTTAAATTCGAGTAACGCCTTTTTTTTTTCCATTTTGGTAATGTTTTTTTCTTTCTTTCCCTCCTTTTCGAACGAAGTTACATCTTCCCACCATCTCGAATCTTCGAACTAACGAACCATGCGCCACCGTCGCCGCACAGATTTTAACCGTTCCTTTTTATCGCCTCGGTTATCTTCGCGAATTCCCGCAAATATTGTCGCGGTGGTTTCGCTGGGGGAAGAGGCCGAAGCTCTGGAACGTAGGCGAGGGGTACGGAGAGGGGAAGGGGATTATAAACTGCAGCAGGAGTCCCTGCAGTCGCGGCGATGCGGACCGAACGCCTGCTGTGCTTGCGTAACCAATCGGACCTTGCGCTTGGCGGCAAGAATTATGAACCGGTGGACGAGAAATTGGTCCATCCTCGTCCTTTGTTCTCCAATATTTCCTCGTCCACCTATTCTTTGGCGTTCGCTTCTTTGCCTCAAAAAGACTGGCCATAATTTACGCAACGGTGGAAAGATGACGGAAGGCATGTGGGTTTTATTACGATTATTTCCGCTAGTCCTGGATACATTGAGAATGATCGTACGAATAGGATCGTGTAACACCACTTAATGTAGAATTATCTTTCTTGATTAAAGTATATTCCATTTCTTAATATCTTTACGAATCTCGAAAGAGTTCACAGTTTAATATATTTTATTTAAGGACAGTTTTGAAATGGAAAATGAATATTCATTTTCGAATAATATTCGATAAATAAATCTAGTTTCTAACATTTGCCCGCACCAATGATGTAAAAGATGTTCGAGAGAGAGAGAGAGAGAAAATTTTTTCCAAATGAAACATTTGAATTCTACGAAGAGAGTAGTTTTGAATGGGCTGTCACTCCGGATTGATGTAACAACCGGTTCTTGGTTGGCGCACCACTGCTGCCAATGAAAGAGAACGTAATGCGTTATTAGCATCTTGGCGGGCGCTTTAACAATCGGCCTTCGCCGAGGAGGAACGGAAATTGCGATAACACCGATAATCGAGTAATCAAGATCGGCAGGATTCATCATTTTCAGGGATGATTCAAGTGCAATCACGTGCTCGAATATCCAACAACTCCTTTTTCCCCTATGATATTTGTTTGAAAATCTTCCTTTCTCTCCTCTCAGAGAAGACGAGCGTTATTACAAAATTTCGCTCCGAGGAGGAAGACAACGAATCGTTCGTCGAAACGTATCTCCCAATCGAACCCCCCAACCTGTCTTCGTTCGCTTCGGTTCTCTTGCCAACCAAATTCAACGCACACTTCCCGATCGCGCCCCACATCCTTTCTCGACATCTCCACATCTTCCCTCTCGACGATCCAATGATGCCAGAGAGATATCCATCGGAGAAAAAGCTAAGGTGTAACACGTGAGCGCGTTGCAGAATAAGGTGGGCACGACACCCACGTGTCCCGACCACGTACACACATTCTGCGCGTGGAAGAGGAGGAAAAAGGCTCCCCCCTCGACGCGACCCACGCACGCGTGTAACCCGTGATACCCTGTCCGGTAATGCAGAGTCGTTTGCACGAGGAGAACGAGTTCCTTTCCAGCGGTGCCGACACGTGTAAACACCGGCCACGGGGAGGATCCTTTGGCCTGGAAGAGCAGACGAGCACGATCCGAGTGGCCATCCTGTTCGGCGCATCGCGCGATCATCGGGCGAGCAAGGACGCGCGAGGCACAATGGAGTCATAAGGAAGTCGGCCCGCTGAGTTATGAGACATTGTCCGCCGACCTGTCTCTCGGGCATAATTGCGTGCCGATCGGATGATTCGCGGAATGCAATTTGTTCTCCTTCGACCGGTTGGGGATTCGTCGCGCGTCCCATCGGACAATTAAACCCAGCCGGCGGTAATTAAAGCCTCGAAACGATTGCCGCGTTTGGGCCATTGTTTGGGCCCCTATCGATGAACGGCTCGCGATTGGGGATACGATGACTCAGGCCAAGTTTCGAAAATGGTACGACGTCGGTCAAAGTTTTTAATTTTTATCGGGAATCGTGGGTGCATGGATACCGTGAATCGAATGGATGAATCGAAGGAAATATGGAGTCATTCGCGCTTTTTCATTTTTTTTTTTCTTTTTTCTTTTGAATTCTTTTTTTTTTTTTTTTTTTTGAACGAATGTCGTCGAACGCTAGTTTCGAGGAGTACGAGTTTTGCTCGAGGCGCGTATTGCACACCTACTCGCCGCTATCGCTCATCGTAAAGTCGAGCAGTAGTTTTTCCATGAACGTTATCGCGACAACGGGCGAGCAATAGTCGGTGTTTGCACGCGTGTGCACGTTATTATTATGGCTCGGATTTTAATGCTACCAGCGTGGTTCGTTCGTTTCTCGTTTTATGAATCAACGATCCGAAATGCAACGTCGAAATATCGAGTTTTAAGTTTTAAGCAGAAAAAAATTTCGCAGAGGGAAGAAATACGATACGTATGGAAAAAAAGAAGAAGAAGAAAAAGTAGAAAATTATCGCTCGATGATTCTTCGAGAAATATAACACTTTCTTTTGTAATGATACGTGTGAATCATTTGCATAAGGGATCATTTCGCGTAAACGTACGTAAGAGGAAGGAGGAATCGTATTTTATTCCAAGTAGAGGCAGACGATCAACGGCGGGCATGGCGCGTTTTCGTGCGGTCCGTGCTCGAATGACAGGAGAGCCGAGGAGAAGGAATGCAAACACTGGAGAACAGTGTACGCCTTGGTTATACACACACACACACACACCTCCGTGGGTGGCAGATTAAAGTGGGTGGCTGGGCAGACTGGTTGGTCGATCGGCGGAGAGCTCGAGCACCAAAGCTCGAGTGTTGATCGTGTTGCGAACACTGGACGAGACCGTAACCTTTTCGTTTATCATTCATTCGACCTTCGAGGCGACGAGGTGAACGAGCCCACGAATACGCGAAGCTGCATACTCGATCGAGAATAGCTCTTCGATGCGCTTCGCCCGAGGAACGAGGAGATTATTTGTTCGAGCGAATCTTGCGATCTCCGTTGCGCTCGTGCGCCAGTGGTTCTAGAATAGCAGTTTGAATAGCTGGATTCGAATTTCTCTCCCTTTTTTTTTTTTTTCCTTTTTTCTTTTTTCTTTCATTATTCCTTCCCCTCGTATCGAATCTCGCATGGTTCGTTTCATCGATACAAACAGTGGTGCTCTTTTAATCTCCTGCCCCCCTCCCTCCATCCTCCCCCAAATAAAATATACTTCGATCGGTCCACAGATCGTTCCCTCCAGTGTATATACCGTTCGAGCAAACAATATCCGGTCGACCTTAGCAACCGCGATAAAGCACGTCGACGATCGTTTAATCGTCGGTCAAAGCTCCCTGGTTCCCGCTCAATTACGGGACTCGTCGTTGTCATTTGTCGACGTAGTGGCTCGAATAAAGAATG
Organism: Apis laboriosa; assembly: GCF_014066325.1. Lineage (NCBI taxonomy): Eukaryota > Metazoa > Arthropoda > Insecta > Hymenoptera > Apidae > Apis > Apis laboriosa. The sequence continues at coordinate 2,057,674 of NW_025223257.1, forward strand.
AATGAATTCTCTCCGTCGACTTGGTAGGCCGCCGTCCCTTATCTGCGTAGTACAACCAAGCCTTTCCATGTTTACTCCCGATAAGGCGCCGATCGATAAGAGGAGTGCACAAGCAGATTCGTCTCACTGACCCATATATATATATATATATACTGCAACGTGATTAAGAGTAGACGCGCAAATCTCGCGAGATCGAAGAAACGAGATCGAAGAAGAAAGAGACGAGAAAAAGAGAGGAAGGTCCTGGAGGAGATTCCGTTTCAGGAATTCGAAATCTCTCTTTTTGACCACGATCCCATCGACGATTCTCTTTCGAGGACCGATCGTGAACGTAATCGATCGAGACTCCCTGACCCAATTCCAATCTCCATGAATAATAACGAGTGGCCGGATCACCTTTGAGTTACGACTTTCTTTAGCCGCACATCTTGAACGTTTTACGCGTTAACCCACTTCGATCAGACCGTTCGGATACGTATACATATGAAAGATCCATCCGATCGGATCGTGTTTGTTCTTCCTTCTCGTTGCTCTCTTTCGGTCGGAAGGTTTACCAAGCGTGCATACGTGTATTATATATACGCGTTCCTCTCTGGCCACTCGTCGCGACGAGGCATTTTTCCCCGGCACCTAGACGGTCCGCATGCGGTCGTCCACGCAATAAGGAATAAAGAAAGAACAAAGTTCGATTGCACTCGATCGACTCGGCGCGGTCAAGTGTTAGTAGTCTTCTCGAGCGAGAGAAAGAGGAGGCCACTTCGATCAAGGGGTTCTCCCGTCTGGTTTGTCACGATCGATCAGTTATATATACACTTGGAGTGTCACGTCGCGCAGTATTTTTGCGCCGGTTACATTTTTGCTGTTTTAGTCCCACTTGATACCTGTTCTTCGATTTCTGGAATGTCGCCTTTGGGAATCTTTCTGGATATCCTTTACCATTTCTTTTCCAAAAATCTTACCTTTCTTCTTAAATTCTTCGTCAGATTCTTACAATTCTTTCTAGATACTCCGCGTTATTTGTCCTCTTCTGATTTTGGAATTCGTTGGATCGCTTAACTATATTTAAATTCACGTTATTTAAAACGCGTTGATCTCTTTAATATAATTATTCAACGAATTATTCTCGTAAATGTAGTACACAATCGTACGGGTTCTTATACACCCATGTTCCAGTGAATATATCAATCGATATTGCCGTGCTTTAATTCAGGACAGTCGTGTATCAGGCAAAGTATGTACTGCAAGCTCGTGCAACGTAATTAAACGTCCAAACCAGGTGTGCGTTTTATAAAGCAGGAAGAGCCTGTCCTTTGCCATAGGCAGTCGAATTATTCGAGCAAATGTTTAGTTCGTTTTCGAGTTCAAAGAAATTTCGTTTACCCGTCGCTCAACGTTCTTCCGCAAAGTTTACCATTTTTCCCTCGCTCTTTCCACTCGTGTTTCCCTTTTCATCCGTGCAATTTAATCATTCGAGATGGAATTGGGATTGTGATCGTCGTGATTCCTTTGTGAGGAATCCATTCCTTCTGTGATGTAAGATTCGAAGAGGAAGCCTTAAAGAAAAAGCCTTAGAACGAAGAGAGAGAGAGAGAGAGAGAAAGAGCGACTCCCCGTTGTGAACGATGCCTAATATATCGATGTTATGGCCGGAGGTCTGGAAGAAGAAGTGCGGAGGGATGAGAGGCGAGGCTGTTCGCCGATGTTATGGTAGCCACGGCTTCAAGGTCGCCGGGATCACCACGAGGACGTGGCCGTTTCGCCAATCGCGGCTCGCCACAGCCGCGCGATCCTTTGAAAAACGAATCCGGCCGCGTGTTATACGTTTTTGTTACGTTCCCATCTATCCAGGCCCACACGCTCCAGAAACAGACCCACCCATCCCATCTACGCGAGTTCCTCGAATCTCTGCATCGGCGAATCCTTTCGATTCACCGAGTCCATTTGCATCCATTGATCTTTAGCTAGCCTCTTGTGAATTATTCACAATTCAATTCGGCGGAAAGTGTACGTTCAAGCGCCTTAAACCGCTTCCCTCCACCTCCTCCGGTGTCTAAATATAAACCATTCTCCACCGACGATTAATTGCACGAGACTTACTAGTCTTAGAATTTCATCGAATTTCACGGGAATTAACATAACCAGCCGAGCGAAGATGAGCGAAAGTGAGCACGAGAGTAGCTTTCTTCCATACCTTTTTTCATCTATTATGACTATCTCCTCCGCGTTTAATTGGCAGGATAAGTTATATAAGAGAATAATAATCCCCCCGTTCCACGAAATTTCCTCGTCCCCCTCCCCCGTTCGCGATTTTTTATTAATCGTTTCTCGAAGGACAGGAGCGGCCAGTATATATTTTCTTTTCTCTTTCTTCTTTATCGAGGCCTCCTTCGCGTAAATAAGACGGGGAAACAGGGAGGGAAACACAGAGATTTAAAGAGGTACGTAATGGCGAGGGTCGAAATAATTCAGACACTTTACGACGATACCTCCCCGGCTACCTTATGATAATGAAAAACACGTCCCTTTACGAGGAATAAAAAGAGGGTACGGGGCGAGGGACGTGTTCCGTGGACGATCGAACGGCGGTTGTAAAGTAAGGCCGCGTCCAGGCGGCCCCCGCCGTAACGGTACCCCCGTTTATCATCTCCAAGGATCGAAGGATTCCGCCGCGAGGGGAATTACGGTTACGTCACTGCTACGCCTACGTCTTTTTCCAATGCGCGCGTCCATTCAGGTCCGCGCGAGGGAACGAGCGATCATTGGACACGAGACGTCGCGGTTTTTCGACTCGAAAGAATCCGCCTCGGTTTCGCCACTCTCTCTTCCGGTTTGGGGCTGACAAAAGAAGGCGAGAGAGAGAGAGAGAGAGAGAGAAGAAATAAAGATCGATGCGATGCGATGCGGACGAACGTCGACAGGAAACGTTTTGACAGATATTGCAGTTGCGCTGCCCGGTCTCTCGTTAAGGTCCATTTCATCCTGACTGAACCAGAAAAAGAGTGAAAAGGGGAAGAGAGAGAGAGGGAGAGAGAGAGACACTAGGTGGAAGATGCATCGCTCGTGAGTTACGTATAACGTATATATCGTTCTGATTTTCATTGGCCGCGGCCAATTTCTCATCGCTTCTTCGACACGTACGAACGCGCACCGCGATAAATCTGCTTTCGCATTAGCGGCCATAGTCGATCTAGAAACCGACAAGAAGAAATTGCTTACGCGAGGTGGAACGGATCGTAATGACTCGGCTCGCCGATACACGCATCATCGGCATTCTTTCGCGTATCATCCTGTGTATCATCAAATACACGTAATCTCGTGTAATTATTGAAATTGACATCGATTATACTCCATTATAAGATCGCGTTCGTCCCGTGATTAAAAATTATACAGGATCGATTCGAAGGGAAGCGAGACGAAAATTGCCAACGACGATTTTTGAATACCAATTTTCGAACTTGTCTCGATCGAAGGCCTGGAAAAATATCTCCCGTTTTTTCCCATTTCCCTCTCTCTCTTTCTCTCTCTCTCTTCCAGAGATCCTATATCGAACGGATCGGGAATAAAAGAGTGCTGTGTTTCGTTTCAACGTTAAGAAGAACTCCTCGGTCAGAACGAGACTACGCGACAATAGAAACTCTCTTGGAATGAAAGGAACCTAAAAATATCCAGCGAGGGACCCGTTGCTTCGAAAGCAATATATCCTAGCGATATATCTTTTCGCCACCGAGAGCAAAACCTCGGCACCCTTTCTTGTTCACAACGCGACGCGGCCATCAAAACCTTGAAAACCTTGGCAGCCGAGAGTAGGAATAGGCGTATGGTATCGAGCGTACGTACGCGTGTACGTATACTCCAACGTGTTCTTAAACGTCGTTAAATCGATTCGCGCCAGAGGCGCGGAGACTTACGTACGCGCGATCGTGACAGGACGGCCGTGAATCTAGCCGCCGACACTTGTAAACGTGGCTTTAAGGTTAGCAAAGGGGTGTAGACAACGCTGGGACAAAGTGGCCGCGGTGTACGCGGTGTAACGGCCGTGCGGTTACCGGTTTATAGCGCGGGAATGCATCCACCAGACGCGCACAATGAAGAAAGCGGAGGCACGCAAACGCGGCGGTGAACATTGGCCGACTCGCGAAACGGTTTTCCAACCGCTGAATTCGAGCCGCTGGCGACCGACCGGCGAACGCCGCTTGATTAATATTTCTAATTACCCAGCTCGGCTTCTTCTCGCCTAGCTGCGTAGTCCTCCCGCCTGCCAATTAGCCTGTACCTGGCTACCTCGTAAACGCCATAAATGATACCTTCTGTCTGCCTCGTTTAATCCTCCTCCTCCTCTCGTTACAAGAGCGACAGTTAGTTACAGGTTGTTGGGGAGATTCCATGCGATCGATCGTCTTGCCTTTTTCCCCCCCTCGCGTTTCTTTCAGACTATTGGACTTTCGATAGTTTTAATTTTAACTGCAATTTGGATCGTCTCTCCTCGCGGATGGATATTTCGAAAGAGATTTCGAATTTAATTCTCTCGGTACGTTTGAACGAGGTTATTGAACCTCGGATCGTTGGATCGTTCGAACCACCTTTCGCTGCTTTAATCCTCGGCCAATCGAATATGAATGAGATTTAGATTTAGCCGTGTGGCGACAAACGAGACTCGAATTGCGAGCATTTTTCATAAATTTCACCAGTGGAAATCTCACTCGATCGCAAGCGTCGATCGATGGGTGGAGGAAATTAATCTTCGTTCGGATCGATACGATTTCTCGTCGAATCTCTACGGACGATTCCACGCGTCCGGTCCATCGGCGCATTAAACTCGAGGTAGCTAATGAAGCAGCGGATAAGCAGGCGTGCATCGGTAACGGCCGATAACCCATTGATCATTCGTGGAAATTACAAGTTGGGAAGTAGGGAATTCTCGATCGATACGACGGCCGGTTTCTGCGCCAAGTTTCTTCATTAACAATCGTAAATAATCTCTCGAATCGAATTCCTCCTTGCTATCTTCATCTTCGTACGTACGTAATCATTCACCGCTTTTCGAGCGGTAATTAACGTCAAATGACGTTTTCTCCTCGTCACGGTGGATAAGAGCAGCTTCCTCTGCCACCTTTTTTTTTCCCCTCCCCTCCTCTCGCGATGACGCATACGAAAGCCTGGAAACTAGTCGCAGATCGTCGAGTCGATCGTCGATCGCCCACGCGAATCACTGGCACGCAGTTGAGCACGGCTAATCGATTCGTAAGTGACTCTCGCAACCAGGCTGATTAATAGTCGTAATTATAATCCTTTCCATTCCACCTTCCGTTAATGATTTTTCGTCCCTGCACCTAAAATATATCGACTCGTTATTCGAAGTCACTCAGTGCTAATAGTGTTCGTTCATGATGATCAAAAATGATGTAAAAATGATCGAATCATTGACCGATCACTGCCAAAATTAATTGTCAACTTGTCGATCGATCGAGAATCGGGTGAAATTTATCCAACATTTCCCTGCATTCATTTGTTGTTCGTTGGCCTCGAGTTTTTCTTTCTCTGCAACACTAGTTTATGCTAGATCGGAGCATGGACAACGCGATATTAGCCAGTGACTAACGGGCTCCCGCAGACGCGATAAATTGGCGAGTAAGCGGGCTGGCAATACAGCGATTCTTTTACCGATGAACCGTTGATTCCGGCAGAAAGAGGACGATCGAGTTCTATCTCTTTTCAAGGATAATGTCATCATTTATTTAACGAAATATATCTAATTTCTTCGTTCACGGAAATTTTGCAACAAGATCTGTTCAGAAAAATTATTGTTTCGTCTCGAAATTGTGTATCTAACTTTCTCATGTAAGAGGAGATATTCACAATAGCGAGAGAGATTCTTGCTTGAAAGATTGTACGTTCTCAATGCTTTGAATAGCCAGCAGAAAGTTTACGTTTGAATCTTGAATTGAGAGCTGTTTGAGATCAGGAAGCTTAGAAATATTTGACCGGACCAATTTCACGGTTTTATATATAAAACTTCTTTGCCTTTCACTTCCTTCTTCTTAAAAAAGTCATAACGTTTTCGAATCGAAATTAGGTTGGTCGTTTAAGCTCGTTTTGAAATGATAAACCCTTTGCTTTTTACGTCGGTAATCAACCTGAATCTTTCGCCGTACCAATGGGCCAAGCAAACGATTCCGATCCGAAGATGGTTGCCGGTTCTTTTCCTTCGGCTTAATCGCCGGACGAATCGAGTTGCTGGTTAAGCACGAGGAGAGAGAGAGAGAGAGAGAGAAAGTTATCTTTAAAGATAATCGATAAGATAGGAAAACATTCCGCTTTGACCGTGATTTATCTTCAACTTCCTTACCATCCTTCGGCCATCCCATCTTCGAGGAATAATCTAATCAACGATTCGTATATAATTATCGAGAGTATTTTTAGAATCTCGATGTAAGAAATAATCTTTGCAAAGTGTGGGACAACGGATGACCCGGCACGAATCTCCTCTACCAAGAATCCGATTGGCCAGGAAATTTGACAGCGGACAGACACTGGCGGCCGCTCCCTGGTTAAGCTCTAATCGCATTAAATTGTTTCGCAGTCTGCCAATTGATCACGTTCAATGCTGGATACGGGGAGCGGCTCGACGTTTATAATATCAACTCTTCGCCGATTAGATACCACGTGAACGAAGCGCTGCTTCACTCGTGCTTGACTTTGAACTTTTTCCCGTATCACCTTCGATCGCGATCGCGACACGCCATTGCCCATTGGTTTCGATCAAGGTGTACACATTTATTTATTCACCGATAACATAGAAAGGATACGACGATTCGACACGGAGGATCGATATCTTGCATCGATTCTCGGAAGAAAATTATTTTTTTTTTTAAGCAAACTCTATACGCGAGAATGATTGTTTGTGTATTTTTCGAGACCGATCTCTGATATTCTTCAGATTTCATCTTTTTAGCTCTTTACCTCTTTGTTTCGTCGTCGAGAGGTGTTAATGACGCTAATGCATCGACCTCGGCCAGAACGAAGCCGAGCAGAGAATCAATATTCGTTAGCGCTTCGTTCCTCCGCCCGAATGATTCCTCCGCTTCTAACCCACAAACCCAGTGTGCGTACACGCGTGTGAACCCTTTTGCCCAGCCTTTCAAAGGATTCCTTTTCGGATTCCACGATTCACGCGATCGCCGCGTGAACACGTGTTTGCTCGCCGGTCTGGGCTACATTTCTCAGGTAGAAGAGCAGACAGAAACCTCGCGTGGACTTCGTACCCGATCTTTGCCCACTCATTAACCCTTTTGCTTGGCCGAGTATCATCACACTTCGTACCGATTCGTAATCTAACTTTAATCTACTCTCATTACGCGAAAAAACCTTAACACAGTTCCATATCTATACAGGTATTCATAGAACGCTAAATATACAAATTTTCTTTTAAGAGAGAGAGAGAGATATCGAACGATCTCCTTTTCGAAATTTTCAATCTCTAAATCTGGGAGATCGAATCTCTGAAAGATTTCGCGAGACGGAAATTTCATCATCGTCTACAGATCCGTCCACACGAAGCTCCGTTACTCGGATCCAGTGATCCGCGTGTAGCGTGAAGCGTGCAATATCGATTTATCGCAGCGGGTTCGGGCGAGGTTGGCGTTGCACGCGCCTCGATACACTTACGCACGCGTGGCTCTCGACAAAAGGAGATCCGTTTCACGGCGAGACACCGATTCGCGCGGTCGTCACGCCCACGTACACGGCTTTTCTGTCCCCCGTGAAACTACCGGAATGCCACGGATTCGCGTCCATCCACCGAGGCAACAACCGATACGTTCGACCTCTCTCTCTCTCTCTCTCTCTCTCTTTCTCTCTCTCTCTCTCTTCGTCCCACGTTATTAAGCCGTTGACCGCGCTTGTAGTCGATTCAGTAAATTAATATAATTAAAATAGGAGTAAGGAGAACGGGACTGCCTTTTCAGGAGAGCTTGGAAATTTGGGAAAAATTGAATTCGCGCGATGCCCTTTTCCCATGTATTTCACGTTCACCATTTTATTTTATTGTCTCCCTTATTTTTCTGCAATTTCTTTAGACATTATCGCCGAGTAATTTTCACAATGATAATCGCGTGCTTTTTTTTAACAAATTAATTAAAATGAAAGGTTATGATATCGCGTGGGGAAATTTTTAAGCGTGAAAAAGGTATTTATTAAAATTCTTCGTAGCCAACAAGTGGGAATAACATCGAAAACGAGCATCGCGAATCTTCTTTATAAGAACAACATCTCGCGAAAAATTCACAAGCAGATAAAACTCGGCTGTTTACACCGTAAACGATCCTCGAGACGACGAAATCACCCGCTTATCTTATCGAGCATTTTCATCCCAAGGAATTAGAATTGCCTTTGCCAATGGTCTCGTTCGCGAGACTCGTCGCCTAATAAATTTCGTCTCGTAAATTTTCCCCCGGATTTTTAAACGGATCCGCAATTAAACCGATATCGTTATCTAAATCGGCGACTACCTCGGGCACCGCTGTCGGATCGGCCGATTCCCGAACCCCATATCCTCTCGATAACAGGGCTGGACCAAGCGGCGGGGACGTTTGAGGCGGGGCGAGGCGAGAAATCGGCGCATAATCGGCGCCGATCCCCTTCCCACCACGAGAAATTTATCCGGAATTTATTTCCACGATCGATTCGGGAATCGTGGATCCCCGGTTTTCGAGAATGGACGAGCGAATGGTGTCGGCCGATGCCGACCGCGGCGAATCAATTTTATGCAAGTCGTTTACGAGCTCCTTACGAGCGGGACGATTCCCCTCGAGCCGGGCATCGTAAAACGTTATGGCCGGTAATCCGAGGTTAACCGGACAAAAAACCAGAGATCCACCCTCGTTCTTTTCACCGTTGCGTCATCGTTGCGAAGATCGTCGCAAGCGGAAGTCTCGTGCCACCGGTTCGAACGATCGCTCGAGAGGAAAGGACGATGCGAATTTCATGCCCTCTCCAAGAGCATAGGGGAGAATCGTAAAATGTTAAGCTTCGAGTTGACGAGTTTTTCCGCCCCTCCCCCCAAATTGCGTCACGATCGCATCGTTCGTCGACGATGGAGGATTCTATTACGTAGTATTGAAATTTCGCGCGGCGAAGAAGGGGGATGGAGAAGTTTAATAAATCGAAGGGTAAGGGAGGAGGAATTTGTAACGTTGTTTTACGCCAAAGACGCGTAGGGATTGTCGTAGCGTTTTTCGGGCAATAAGGAACGTCTCGAGAGTCGGGCCACAGCCGGCAACTTTCTTAAACTCTATATCTGCATCCGCGAATCCTGGCGGTGTTTCGACAGTCAGTTTCTCGACAAGTTTCTCGTCTCTCCAACTCGGACGGAGAAGTTTGCAAAGGTATCTCATTGGACGTTCTTGTTTCTTCTATCGACGAAACTCTCGTGGAGGAATTGGATACGAAGAATGGCGGTGACGTTGAATGCTGTATTCGGAATGGAAACGTTTCTTTAAACGTTTTCCTATCCCCGGTATCGTTCGTCCTCGGATATAAAATCTGTGCGGATGAATTTTTCCACAACAATTTTCACGATAATTCTTGTGCAATTTAGCAGTTTCGAATTTTGAACGAGAGATTTTTCCACGATGGAAAATATAAAATCGCTCCAAGTCGATATTTCCATCTTCCAGTTTCTTCTTGATAATCATACGTCTTGGAATAGATCCGATTCTTTTATGGAACGAGCAAAAGTTTAAGATCCGTGCAGACGAATTTTTCACGATAATTTTCACGATAATTTTCACGATAATTATTGTCCAATTTAATAATTTTGTAACGCGGTGATTTTGAACGAGTGATTTTTCCACGATGGAAAATATAAAATCGTTCCAAGTCTTATTTTCTTCTTGATAATCGTAGACTTTGGAATAGATCCGATTTTTTTAAAGGAAAAGTTTAAGATTCGTGCAGACGAATTTTGATAATTTTTACGATAATTGTCCAATTTAACAATTTTGTAATATGCGGATGAACGAGTGATTTTTTCCACGATGGAAAATATAAAATCGCTCCAAGTCTTATTTTCTTCTTGATAATCGTAGATCTTGGAATAGATCCGATTTTTTGTTAAGGAACGAGCAAAAGTTCAAGATTCCTAACGATACTTCTAATGTTAAAATCATAAAGGTTCCCGATCAAACTAAATTACCACGCGTTCCCATCGGATCTAACGACACAAATATACACGTAACAAACGAATATGAAACGCTAATTCGCCGACTGCTCGTCACTATTAATAAGTACATCGTATCCCGTACTTTCCGCGAAATTTCATGAATATTTCATCGGGCCTGTGTGCACACTTTCGACTAGGTGTGCTCAAGTGGCCCGGACAGATTGCCGTACATAGCGCGAAACGTCCCGTTGCAAAGTACACACACACACACACACACACAGCAGGAAGGGGAGGAGAGAAAGAGTTGAGAGGAATTTCAGGGAAAAGACGCATTATGCGCGACCTTAAAAGCCAAACGCGATTCTCGGAAGGACTCGTTTCGCCTGTGTTTGCGAATTTCAACCGTTTTTTAGCCTTAGCCTCCTTAAATCGAACATGGAAATCAGAACGATGGTTATCCGGGCGGAAAGGAGGGAGCATTTCGTTCGTTGTCGGCCAAGGCTCGACGTATTAGCGCGATCGATCGGATCGATCGGCGAGATCAACGGTCTCTCCTGTCACGAAATTAAAAAAAGATCGTACGCACACGCTTTTGGTTCCACGATTCTCGTATTCCCCGTATCCTCATTGCTCTGTCCTCTGTCTTTCGTCACGCGAAATTCGAAAAGCCACCATTCGAAAAGCCATCTTTCGAAATTCCCATTTTCAGCCACTTTTTCTCCTCCCCCCTCCCCCCTCTCCTCCCTTCCTCCCCCCGAACCAGAATCAATATCCGTCATTCCAACTCGTCCCCGACGACAAAAGGAACTCGTTCCTCGAGCCCAGTCAATTTGACTTCGCTTCGAAGAGCAAACAAGCGATAGGAGGTATGCTAAAAACGTGACGACACAGATATCCGGTGCCTGCGCAGGAAGCACGATTATCGATGTACTCCACTCGCGAGCCACGGGACAATGCACACACCGGGTGGAGGGGAAAAAAAGGGAAACTTTGCCTTTCGGTTTTTGCGTGCGAAAAAAAAAGGAGTCCCTCGAATGCTTTTCACTCGAGGATTGGCGCATAGCCAGGTATACAGAGAGAGAGAGAGAGAGAGAGAGAGAAAGGTTTGCCATTCGAGCCGTTCGATCAATCTGGACGCATGGGGGAGAGACAGAGAGGCCATCCCGATATATCGACTATCGAAATTTCGAACGAGCATCGTACGCGTAGCGTTGCGCGCTATCGCTCCAGCACGACACCACTCGCCTCGACTCGTTCCCTCGCTATCTCTCCTCGATAATTAAAATTGTCTGACATAGATACGGATTTATCAGCGTTATTTACCGACAATCGTTGCTCGAATAACGCAATCCTTCCTATTAGCGGGATTTATTTTATTTTTTCGTAATTACGGCGAAAGATCGCGGATCCAGAGATGGATGGATCCAGAGTTGGTAGATGGGTAAATCGATTAGATTTAAAAAAGAGATTCGAATTAGGAATGGGAAAGGTTTGAGGAACGGGTGAAGGGAAGTAACACGCGTGTTTTTACACGCGCAAACGGTGCCATACCTGTCACCGTGCTTCTTATCTAATCAACGAGCCTTATCGAGTCTTGCCTCTCTCCTTCCGTCTTTTCTCTCATTCACCCAGAATTTATCCAACAATTGCGAGCTGTTGCGTATTGAATCGCGCTGAAGCGAGCGATTCCACGTCGCACAGAAGCCTTCGATAAACACGAAATCGATAAAGTAGCGGTCAGTTTCCCAGTCTTAGTCACGGATTAAAAATAATCCAATTAATATCAGATTACATCGTTTGTTCAATGAAATTATTATTATTATTGGCGATAAGCTCGATTTAAACGATATAGAATATCGTTGGCGAGTGGAAGGCGCGGACACACCATCGTGGCGCGAACGTCGAGAATTCCTTCGCCATAGCTAAATATAAGGGCTCGTGCACACTGAACGCGATAAAAAAAACGACCCTGCCTCTCCACCGTTTCTCCACCTTTCTCGATCGAGTACATCTGAAAAGTATACCTTGGCCGCGAAATTAAACGCGGAACCCATCGATCCTATCGCCACCCAAGCAAAACTGATTCACTGCCGATAATTTTTAATTTCTATCCGTTCCCCTCGCTCTCAAGAATTTATCAACGCGTATCTCGAGTATCACCCCTTCGATATCTCCGCCATTGGATCGGCCCCGGTGTGCACGAGCCCTAAACTCGCTGCGCGGCGAATTTAGAACGCAACAAGAAGAAGAAACCGCGTGCGCGCGGGCGACACGGGCAAGAAACGGAGGGGAAAAGAAAAGAAAAGAAAAGAAAAGAGAAAAAGTGCAGGGAAAAGAAAACGTTGGACGTTGGAACGTGGCGCAAGTACCTTATTGGTGGAACCGTGACCGTTCATCTTGCCGTCACCTCTGGTATCCCATTACCGGTCTGCGGCGAAACGCTCCAAGGATCGTTCACCTTCTCGCATCGGTTCTCGAAAATGGCGCATCTCGTCCAAATATCCTCTCCTCCGTGTCCCCCTCTCTCTCTCTCTCTGTCTCTTCTCTCCTCGCCTCGAAGAAGAAGTCGTGGCGTGTCGCGATTCCTCTCAGATTCGAGCGATACGAACGATTATTCGATACCTGACGGACCACTCTCGATTTTCGTTAGGCTGGTCAACACCGGTCAAGGTCACGGGTGGATCGAAGCCGCGACTAATTTCGTCTCAGTGTCCACGCTGGGTTCGACGACCCACCACCACCACCTCCTCCTCTTTCGTCCTCCTTCTTTCGCTCGTCCACGCGCGTTTCGCGAATTTTTATTATCGATGGATCGATCGGATTATTCCCCCCTCCCCGCGTCTAAATCAATACCGAAATCGTCTCCTCGAGACGAGGCCACGCACAACACCTTCCTTCCTTCGTGAAAAACATGAAAAAACAGAGGATTCGTGAAAAATATTTTACCGCGACACGGTCACTTCACTTCACTTCATTCGCTTCGCAAACGGATATTTGTCACTCCATTCGATAATCCCGACTCACGACACGAGTTCTTCCTCTCTTCCTTCTGTTTCTAGACTTTCTGTTTCTAAGACGATTACCACCACCGAACTTTCATCGAACGAAGAGAGATGGAGGAGGTGGAGGAGGAGGATATCGTTGATTCGATAGGAATCATATCGGGCGGATGGAGAGATCGACGGATACAGGAATGCATGGATGGATCGAGAACACCGACGGCGAATCGATCTTTCCCACGTCCTTCGCGTTGGAGCGCTGTTCGCGGACTGGAGAGGTCCGCATCGCGCGTGCACGGAGCCCATCGCTATCGCCGCAGGTAGACACCCCACCAAATACGCGGAGACCGGGAAGAAAATTTGTGGTCGAATCTTAACAACCCGCTGTTACGCCGAAGACGTTAAGAATTATATACGAGCACTCGCTGATTTATCGCAGCCCAACACCGTCGCGAATATATTTATATCGTTAATGTATAGACAGAGGCCGGCCTTATTTATCGGCCGTTCGTTACCGCCGCGAAATAATTCACACTTCGGCGTCGCGTAACGCGATCGACACACACGCGCGCGCGCGCGTAGACGCATACGCGCAGAGAGGAAGAAGGAGAAAATTGAATTTTCGAGGAAGCTGCTGTTAATTCGTCGGATTTTTACATCGAATACCCGCGTAAATTCCAAGATCGTAACTCACTTGACAATAATGTGTGTAACTTTCATCATTCTGCAGGGCAGGCGTTGAAATTATCAAGTTATTGCGAGAAATATAACATATCATCGATCTCTTCGTCCTTTTTCCCTCTATTTCTCCAAAATAACGATTATCCGTGAATTTAAATATTATACAGGGAATGATTATACCTCCGTTAATATACCTCTTCGTTCGTTCAAAATCGTTCGAACGTACAGCTCGATTTCAATCGTATATTTTCTGTCCCAAATGAATTTCTGGAAATATTTCACATTTTCCAAGACGGAAAGGGAAGGTAAGGAACAATGTGTGATTAGCATAAAAACGGGAAGGGAGGCAATCTCGGAAGGAAAACATCGATGCGAGGAGAGTCAACGACCCAACGTTGGAATGGGACCTTAGCGTGTTCCACGTCCTATCCGTGGTCGAGGAGGAACGCTTGGCTAAGGGATAATTCCTTGCATAATGGCAATAAATCAATGGCACAAGAATACGGAGGGAAGGGGGAGGATCGTGTCCCCGTAAATTCCGCCTACTTTCGCGACACGCCGCTCAATCACGGAGATGTTATTAGTCATTAAAACGCGGTTGTCGGTTGACCGCCGTTGCCAATGTCGCGAGACGTGCTTTTTTTTATTTCTTCTTCCTCTTCTTCTTCTTTCCCCCTCTCCTTCCGTTCGTCACACATTCATCCATCTCGTCTTACCGCGTGTCTCGATCCTCCTCCTCCTCCTCCTCCTCGATCAACTTTACCTCCTCGTCCGATCAATAGCCCCGACCCCGCTCCGAATCCCGTTACAGCCCTCGCACGCGATCGCATCGATTTTCCTTCCGCGATTCCGAAACGTGTGCGAGCCGATTACTCTGCGAAAATGTGAGCGGAGAAGGAAGGAACGATGGCCACGAAAATTTCGATCAGAGTCGATAATTTTCATTTTAATTTTAATCCCGATTCTTAGAAACTTGAAGAGAGTAACGTTCAAGTTGAAGTTTTGTAGTTTGAATTGTTGAGTTTCTTTTCTTCGGCCGAAGAAACTTGGTGCCAATTTCGCGTTTTTAATTCTGTGTAATTTCTTGGTTCAGAGTTTGTCGAGATTCCATTAATTTATCGAGTTCTAATTTCGAAACAGTTCGAAATTGTAATTTTCTTGTTCGTAATTGAAATATAATGTAACTTCGACACGGTGTCTTCGTATACACGCGGAGAGAGGAGGTTTTATTGTTTTTTTTCTAACGTATAACTTTCTACATCTCGCTTTAAGGAGGAATCACTTCGAGTAGAATAAGACGTCAGCCGGGACGTCAGACGCGTTTTCTATTCAAAAACGGGCACGATACGTGGTTGCAAAAGGGAGACAACGATCAACGCGTTGTCTCGCGATTGTTTCGAGCTCTCTCCTCGACTCGAGGTGAACGAGATTGAAATTTAACGCGATTCAACTCTAATTTAAGTTTCCGCCTCGAATCTCTGTACCGTCTGGCCGACAACATCTCAAATACCAATTTTCCTCAACGCTTGCCTCGCGCGTACGCGGCTCACAATCGAGCAACTCTCCTTATCCAATCCCTTATCTCCGTTTTCTTGAATCAACAACGATCCTTCATTCGTCACGAACAAGGGTATCAAGCCGGATCATATCCGAGCTGCTGCTGATGATGCATCAACACGGCCGTGGTGTGTGTCACGGCCGAGAAATAAAGAGAAAGGAGAGGAAATAAGAGGCGATGCATCAGAGAGGCGTGCACGACCTCCCCAACCCTCCTTGTCCACGGGAACAATGGCGCATCGGTAATCCTTTGGACACCTTTGGACCCCGTTTCTCCCTTCGAAAACTCCTGCTTCTCTTTCTACCTCTTTCTCCCTGAATTTTCATCACTCTCTCGTAACAGGGAGAAACTCATCCTCCCTCGACCTCTCCTCCTCGAGCTCTTCCTCTTCGAGCTCTTCCTCTTCGAGTTGCGGCGACCTCGCGCTCGGACGCGGAGGAACGCCGACCGGCTTAATATCGACGCTCGCACCTGGGCGCATCTCGACGATCCTCGAAGAAGGAAGAAGAAGCGCAGAAGAGGAGGAGGGGGGAAGGGAGAGGTGGAAGGAAGAGAGAAGCGGGACCAAACGTTAGCCACCGTCTGGTTTCCCCGGTTCTTGCTCGGCTGTTTACAATCTTGGAAGGCGAGGTGGTGGTACACACCGTGCCACCACCAGGTATGGTAGCCACGGGTTTCGTACTTGGCGAGGACGAGACGTGGCCACGGTTCGCAACGGTGGACGGTCGATGCACCCCGCGACTCGTTGCGAGTAAACTACGTACCGGTGTCCGCTCGAAGGAAGCTCGATCCGCTAAAAGGGCCGCTTGTGTGCCCCTCCCTCTTTTTCTTCTGCTTGCTACCAACCTCGCCGCAAGGATGATCGAGCGCTCGTCACGTTCAGGAAGCAAGGACGTTCAACGATCGAAACTTTGTTCACCGATCCTTGACACTGATCCTTCTTTCACGCGCGCCAATCGAGATCGACCATAAATAAACGGCTACAACTTTTCCAATCCTCCGATGGAGGAATTGGGAGGGGGAGCTTCGATGTTTGGGAGATTAATAGTGTTTGAAAGTTTCGCGATAGTTCATAGAGTGAAATAACTCGGACGGGTCCGAGTTTCGGCGAATTTCACGAGCGAAAGAGGATGCAGAGAGAGAGAGAGAGAGAGAGAGAGAGAGGAGGAGGCGACCTTCGATGTCAAGGAAACATCTGGCCTCTCCATATTCGACGAACGATGTCGTTCGTTAGCTCGTTCGTTAGCGGTTCTCAACTTCTCCCCCCTCTAGGGCTAAGAGAATTCCAGGAGGAAAGCGTTACCGGCTAAACGATGATATCAATACCTTCTACTAGCACATACCAACGCGTATCTTGCGAGATAGGTGGCGTGATGTATGGCTTGGTCGAACATACGGTAGCAACGTTACATGGAAACCGTGGACGATTGCTTGCTTACTTGTGCCTTCAAAAATAATTGTATTCCGCAAACATGCGCTTTTATATCCGATGGGTTGATAAATATGAACGAGAGAGAGAGAGATACGTTTCGAAAAAAACAAAGAACATTTCGCTTCAACGTTTGTTTCGAGCAGTTTCAAGAATGAAAGAAAAACGAGCGTTTCTCGGTAGCGCGAGTCCCGACAAATTACATCATGCCGTCATAAGAAGAAGCTGATGTTCCACGATACCGCGAACAGAATTTCTAGATGACGCGGCCACGTGACAACACGCTGTGAAGTAACACCGTGACTAGCCTCGAATTTCAAAACGTTTTCAGAGGAAACGCGCAATTCTTCCGAGGAGCGCGAAGACCGCTTGTCTTTTCAGACCCTCCTTCTAAAGAGGAATAAGCGTGCCTCTAAACATTTAACAATCCTAAAAATTCTCGATGGCCCTTGCGATCGCGGAACACGGGAAAAGACGATTCGATAAACCGGTAGGGCGTCCTCCGTTCGTATCCGTTCGTGGATCTACCATCGTTTAAGCGTTTATGGTCACAGTCGTTAATATCGGTGGAAATAGCTCTCGAATCGCCAATTAGACCGGAATTGTAATCTTTTTTATCTCGATCCGCAACTGGATAATCGAGTACAGGCTGGGTTTCCGCGTTGCCGATCGTCCCAATAATCCGTCCCCCAACGATCCTGCTAATTAAACTTAATACCCTCCCCCCTCCTTAATACCTTCTTCTCTCGAAATGTCGACGGTCGAAATGTCATACCAGTCCCGATCCCCCCTAATTGGCCGGGGACGGTGACAAGCTTTCGGCGAAAGTCGAAGCGCGAGGGACCAACACTCGCGACCGACGTACCGCGCGTTAAACGTTAACGTCGTACGAAGACGTTAACTTTCCTCCGCTTTCACCGATCTCTCCCTTCCCACCCAAACCGGACCGATTCCATTGCCGACCGGTAATGGAAGCTCTCGTCGAAATAGATACGTAGGTATCAAAGGGATCGGAGCCGACGAAACGTTTTGCGCCGCGAAAAAGCCTCGTAACAAACGTCGTCTCGCCACTTTCCAGAAGGAAATCGTGCTCTCCTCTGCCTCGTCTCAGCCTGCTGCCCACCGTTCATCCGTTCTTTCCGTTCCTCTTCTGACCGCGTACGTTTAACCGTACGTGTGTGTGTACATGTGTGTGTGTGTGTACGGCCAACCTACCATCCCGCGTTCCTCGACGCGTGTGTGTTCAAGCGAGTGTGACACAGGAGCACTTCAAGATACGAAGAAGGTAAGGTAAGTAAGGTAAGGCTCGTGCCCCCCTGCCCGGTGACTGAACCCACACCGTGTCCGTTTCACACAGGTAGAATCGGTTCTGCCACGATTCTCGCGCACGGCTCTCGGCGAGGGCTTCGAGGAAGCCGAGAAATCTCATCGATCGAGGGGCCCCCCGATCGATTGACGAATTAAGATGCATCCGTTAAGTGGGCATCTGTTCCGTTCACGGCGTCGTTCTGATCGCTTCCGGTTTTGCAAACTGTACGAGCTGTGCGACGCGCGTGGTTTTGAAAAAGAAAATAGCTATTGATAGACGGAGGGCTCGAGCTCGTTGGAGAGCTTCGTTCGAGAAGAACGTTTTGTTGGACGTTGTTGGGTTGGGGGCGGGGAGGCACGGGAGATTTGTTCGAGCACCAGGAAGTACGATGGAGAATCGTGCACCGTGGCAGGAGAGTCTCTTCGTGTACGTGCAAAGGGCTCTCCAGGTATCCACTCTGTCGCAAAGTTTCCGAGAAGACGCTGCCTGATCGCGTATGACTAATTCGCGAGAAACGAACGCACCGGGGATCGTCCAATTGCCCCTCGTTCGGGTTGAAATCTTGTCAGGTTTGGTGTTGCGTATGTATGTTTACTCACCTTGTCCTCGCAGGTTTTGTGGCAGATGTACTTGCACACTGAAAACGAGACAAAAATCTTAAATAACACGTGCGACATTGTGATTACGATCTACGATCTATTATAGCGAAAACGAAAATTAACATTTAAAAGTTTCGAAATGGAGATTAAAGAGATAGAGAAAGATGTAATTTCAGAAATGTCGATTAAAGAAATACGTATTTATGGACGTATAAGAAATGGAACGAATAAGAGAGATATTCGCGATGAAAAAGAAGAATATTTGCAACGAAGGAACAACGTCGCGTGGCGGATATCTATTATTCGGACTCGTCTCGAATCGATCAACGTTCAAATTTCCCTCCGCAATTTTTACCGCAAGGGGTTCCTCCACACCTTTTTTACCGTGCACGGATGTGACAGAGCTACCGACCGAAAACCTTTCAGGCCAACGGAGCACGAGCTTGCCACGTAGGGAATGAACTTATCGACTCACCTCTGCAGCACGATGCCTGTTTGATCACCGCCTGATGGCACAAATGGCACGGACGCGGCTTGCGCAACTGCTTCGTCCGGAACACGTGACATTGCGGCTCGAACTCGCTCTGAAATCAATCGGGAGGAAAGATTGAAATTAATCGAATAATCTTTTCCTTTTAACCGTTCGTTATTACAACTAGGAGTGTCCCTCCATCTCGCTCCCATGCTTCTCTCTCCTTCTTTTCTCCTTTCTTTTTTTTCCTGCATTTTTTCACCGAATTTAATTAGCGGATAAGTACCTCTTCACTGGTTAGTTTCAATAAGGTCTAGACGGTCTAAATGAAGCGCTTGTTCAACCGTTCCCTTCAGCCTCGCACAAAAACTTTCTTCTTCCACTCGAAATTATTATTCACGAGTCAAGTGGCATTTCTCGAGCGAACGCGCGGCGAGGAGACGGCGGGAGGAAAACGAGAAAACGGGAGGAAGAAGAAGTTTCACCGGCTTTCTAGACCACTTTGATCGAGTGTAATTGTTTCGTCTCCCGATCCATAAGCGGATCCGCCGCGCCGCATCATCGCGGACGGCCCGCAAACTTGTATGCGCGAAACGAATCGCCTCGAGCGTTCGAGATCCGAGCGTGCGCGGGTTCCGATTACGAACACGCAAACGCCCGCCTCTTCGCCTGGCCAGCGGATAACCCCTCGTCGAGCTTTCACTCCGCTTCGTCGATCGATCGATCGATTCGAGGAAAACCGATCCGTGGAGCCGAGCCAAATTTTGCGTACCGCCACGTCCCGCTTGTCGAGGGACAACTGATTCACGATTCCCCTTCACGATCGATGGGCGGGACAATTCAATCGGCTTTCCCGAGAATTCGATCGTCCCTGCTGATAAGGGAACAACGACTCGCGCATTTTCACTCAACGATTTTTATTGCTCGTTTCGTTCGTTCGTTGAAAATGGCTCCTACGTTTACATTCGACAATCGATCGTAGCGAATTAATCATCGAGGAGAGACTAATATCGGGTTAAATCGATGTAAACGAACCCTTTACGCGCGGATTAAGGATGCGATAGGATGCAAGGGGAATAAGAACGACATGGTCGGACGACCGAGTCGAATCGCGTTTCGAAAAATCCGATGACTTACGCCCTGAACGTTATCTTTGAAAAATTATTATTATCTCGTGCAAGAAGTTATCTAAGGAACACGAACACCGTTACAGAGATTAATATCTGCTCTCTTTTTTTTTCTTTTTTCCGAGACAAAGTTGATCACCTTGATTAGCTACTCTGGTGATACTTTTTTTTTCCTTACACAACTATTCCATTCCGAAAGCTATTATAAATTGATTAAAATTCATTTTTATCGATATACTGGTTTCATTCTTCTCGTTCCCTCTCCTCATTTTTTCTGCGTAAAGAATTCAGACCAGTTCTGAAGCCGAGAGCGAATTAAATCGTTTCGACTAGCTTCGTAAAACTCGAATTTAACGTACGAATGGCAAAACAGAAACGGACGGAATTCCATCGATTTCCAGGGAACGATGAATTCTAAGGAATATTTCTGCGTCGTTGGTTTCGTCCCAATTAACCCAATACCTAACCGCACGCATCGGCCTTCCAACATTCCACGCGCGATCCCATATTTTCCTCGTCGCGGAAAATTCCTCCTCTTTTTCTTCTTCTCTCTATCCTTTCATCCATCCGAAACAACTCGACTCTTTCTCGAACACGATACCATCCTTTTGCAATACCCGGTCGAAATCAAAATCGAATGTTCCCCATGAAACGCGGTTCAACGTTAACTTGCCGCTTTATCGGCCGGAAAAAAAACTTTGCTGCAGCTTTGGAATCGAGAATCACGGGTTGTAAAGTAGCGGCCCATTAAGAGGCCGTAATATTTCGTAATTATCGGTGTTATCGGGCGGGCACGCGAGTCACCGGTTGAATTATCGCCACTCGGCTCAAATACCACGTTCGCCAATCCGCACAGGCGGAAGAACCGCCTTCCTTTATTTGGTCGCCAGTATGCAAAAGCTGTTTTCATACCGTGATCGTGAACGCAGTGATCACGCAGCAGCTTCCATTCTTCCTCTTCCTGTCCCATGCCCTCTTTTCTTTCTTTCTTTTTTTTCTTTTTTCACGAAACTACGAATCGCGTATTCGTAATATCATTCCGTAGGATGGACGCTGGATGGGTGGCTGTACGCAGGCAGCCTCTCGTCGAAATCGTTCGTCCATTAGGTAATTAAAAATCTCATCCACGGGTCGTGAATTATTCGCTATAAATTACCAACCTCTCTTGTAAGCGCGCACTGTCTTCCGTACATTTTATTACTCAATTTCAATATCCAGCTAATAATTGGTTATTAATTGTAGTTTGACTGGTAATTAAAGAGCTGAGGGACCGCGGATAATCACCAGTCTATTAAATAACGAAACACGATCGATTAACATGGAAATTACCCAGCCGGTTGAATAATTCCCTTCGTTATCCGGTTTAATCGATCTCTCACAAAAATCAAGTATCTCTCCCTCTCTCTCTCTCTCTCTCGCTTTTATCGAGTAATAATTGATGTTCCACCGGGATCGTGTCGCGGGTCTTAATCTCGCTCTTCTTGTAACGATGATTTATCGTAAATACCGATCTTGCCCGATAAAAACAATAAATACCATTCGACGCACGATTTCGCGGCAACTTAATTCCAATTCTCGTTTGCCTCCTCTTCCCCCCCCCCCTCAAGGATTAAACACGTAAACTAATTGTCGGATTCGTTAGCGAGAGTGACCTTTGAACGGAACAACGGTGGCCATCGATCACGCACGATTAATTGATCTTTAATCCCAATGGTGAAAATCCATCCAAGCCCCGATGATCTTTGATACGTCCGTAGGCGGTCAAGTCAGTCAATCTTTCTACTCGTCCACCTTTCTCCTCGAAAACAAGGTGGTGGTAGTAGTACTCTCGAGGTCGAGGTCGGTGTTGACCCGCCGTCCGTATTTTATTCCCGCGATCGAAACGCAATATTAATTCCCCGTCCCGTGGTGTAAACGCCGAAACGATTACACCAGCGACAGAACGAGGCTGGAATTTTATTCGATCCGCGGAGGTGAGGCGGGATCTCGTCGGGAATATCGAGGATGAACGGCCACTCCGGAATTTTAATAGGTTGCGCGTCGTTGCGCCGTTTTCGTGCACGGGAATTCACGAGGGAGAAACTTTCGTTTCGAGATTCTTCTTCGAAATCGAAGGTAAGAGAAAAAAAATAAGAAAAATTGGAGAGCGTGAAAATTTCGAAAGGAGTGAAATTTGGGGAAAAGGAATCGAAAGAACGAAGATTGTTGATACGAGGTGTCACCATACCTACTCGAAACGACATCCGCAGCTCCTACAACGATCCTCCACCACTTAAACTCCGCTTCGCTTAGAACTCGTTCCCGTCAACCGAAATTGAACCCCGTGGACGGGGTGGAGAAACGTAAAAGCGCGAAAACTGTAATTGTACGTTTCGAGTGCTGGCGATTTTCGCCCTCTTGCGAACAGAGAGACCTACCACCGAGTGTTTCGAACCATCACCTCGATTCGAATCGAGGGGTTGGAAAGCGAAGTAAAGGATTTTAGAACTAGGTGGAGATACATCTATCCCAATTTCCATCACGATTGTTAATTAACCGGCGGTTATACTCGACGCTCACTGGCACACGAGAGGAGAGGCACACGAGAGGAGAGGCACACACTCGAAGCCGCATCTCTCCCTCTCTCTCTCTTTCTCTCTCTCCCTGGACGGATCGAGTCGAACGGGTTCAAAGTTCTGGGCGTGGATCGAGTCGAGTGGAAATCAAGTGCGTTCCGCTCTCGGGACGATACCCTTCATCCTCTTTGACTGGAAAGAGCGAGAGAGAGAGAGAGAGAGAGAGAGAGAGCGGTTTCTGGCGTAAAAGCGAAGAGGAGAAAGGAGTTCGGCCGAGGAGGAAGGACGAGCGGTTGAACAGAGTCGGCTTTGTCGGGTTGTGTTTGCGCTTTGACTCGGAACACTTCGGCTCGCATTAACCGGGCGTAGATACAAAGGAGAGAGAGACGATCACGGCCGAGTGCACGTGTATTTTTTTACCTTTTTCTTTTCTCTTTTCTTTCCTTTCTCTTCCTCCGCGCCCGTTTCGCACGCGCTTCTTCTTTCTCCCCTTCCGCCCGCCTATCCTCTCAAAGCCACGGTTTTTACTCGACGGGTATATAGGTGCTCTCCACGTTGCACGGCAGACGATGCGCTTGTTCCGCGAGAGGCTGTCAGAGACGAGCCAAGAATCGTTTATCCGGAGGGTTGATAATGACGTCTGCATCGATGCTTTCGGATGGACGGTGCAACTTGATTGGTGGAACGAGGATTGTTGGTATTCCGAGAGCAATCTCTCTCTCTCTCTCTCTCTCTCTCTCTTCGCTTTTCAATGTTCCATCCTTTTCGAAAGCGGAACACGCGCCGAATGCGTGTATTCGGAAGGATCTCGAATGAGGGGAACGGAAACAAACAGTCCAAGGGTGTAAACAAACGGGAGAGCGTTAAAAAGGGAATGCGAACGACGCGTGGAATGCAAACGGAGAGAGTGTACGTAGAGAATATCTACATAGAGAGAAGGTAAACGAGCCGAGAAAATAACAGGAAAAAAATCTCTCGATTAAATTCGCGTTCGGCTTGTCGTGTGGTGCGATTCGAAGAGAAGGAGGGAGGGAGGAAGAGAGAGAGGACGGAAATGCGGAAATCGGGTGGCATCGATCGCGTAACAAAGCGCCGTGAAGGGAGCTCCAAATACCCGAGGATCACGGAGCGCGGATCGTAAATACAAATTTATCGACGCGGAAAAAGGAGAACGAGCGCGACGCGAAGTCATTACAAGGGGGAGGGGGGCCACTATCGATGAATCGTGAACGCGGGATGCATAGAGAGGAGGTGAAAGGGAGAGAGACGGAGGAGGAGGAGGAGGAGGAGGAAGAAGAAGCGGCCGATCGAGAGTTGAAATACGATTTACCGGGGTGGTCCAACGCGATAGAAACGACGACGAGGGGAGAAGAGGGGAGAGAGAAAAGAAGAATATAAACGAGGCTAATGCCTCCAATGACAACATCTTTGCGCGGATGATAGACCGTGCATAGGAAGAGGCTTGTTGTACCCTCCGTCTCGTCCATGTGCACGTGTGTGTGTATGTGTGTGCAGACAGTGGCATTGAATCCAACCGTACGTACTTCCTCGAAAACATCTCTACGATCGCGTTACACCGCTACTCCTCTCTTGGAACTCGCGCGCGCGCGTGTAACAGAGCGGGAAACGCTGCGAGAAGAAGGAAGGAAGGAAGGAAGGAAGGGAAGGATGAATTATCGTCCCGGTATTCAGAGCGTCGAGCCCCAACAAACTGCAGAAACGTGTATGCCTCGCGTCAGATTCGAGCCTGGCTTGTGAATATTATCGCGTCGAAACGGATCCCGAGACCCGTGCTGTTTGAACAGCGTGGTAATTTAATGAAACACGGGTCCTGGGAGCGCTCTTCCCCTACGAGAGGAAGAACTCGCGGTTCTCCTCCGTGTCACGCTGCAAGAATCACGGATGTCTCTCTGAGGGCGATCGTTAATAATAATCTGGAACCACACCGGTTTTAGACCCCGTCCGCAAAGAACGATCACAAAGCCTCGCGAGGATCGATCCAGCGAAATTCACCGACGGAATTTCGACGCGATCGTTGACCGAACGGACGCGTTCAACGCGTTCGAAAATGGAAATTTATTCGGCTCGAATAAATTTTCGACTCTCGTTCGCGCGTCCACCTACGAACTTGCCTCTCCACGATCGAGATCTCGACCGCCTCCAAAGTACCCTCTCTCCGTGGATTTCCGCTCCCCTTTCCGCCAACGATTTACAGCGGCGTTGGCACCAAGGATTACCACCGATCAGGACCATCTCTCCCTCTCGTTTTTTTCTTCTTCTTTTTCTTTTTATTTTATTTTATTTCTCCTCTCCCGATGCATTTTATTCACGCGAAATGCGCTCGGCTCGCGATTTTTCCGAGTTTTAGTTCTTCGTGAGAAACCAGCGTGGATCCTGTGCACGGTTTTTCATGTGTACGAACGTTTCGTATTTGACTTATTTGCGCGTGGAAAAAATTCGAGGTGTGGAAAAGACTAGCTAATTTCGCATGAGAGAGGGAGAGAAAAAAATTTCGCATAGGAAATTTTTCTACGTCGCCTCTGCTCGAAAAAATTCGAGGGTAGATGATAAGAGATAAAATTCGCGCGTGCACTCGATGGAGAAAAAAAAGTCTTGAGTTTTCCCCTTGAGTCATCGTTGACAACGACGACGTGGAGGAAGATAGACAATAGTTTGAAGGTATCTCGAATAAGAAATTATACGATGAATCTTTGAAAGAATCTCGCCAACTTGTTCTTTTCAACTTGGACGTATCAAAGGCGTCGCGCGAAAGAAACGAAAGATCAGCGGGACTGGACGTATGTGGTCTCAAAAGTAACACGCCAAGAAGCGCGAAAGTAAGCAGACGTCGATGTCGAGGCGAAATTTAAAGCGACGAATTAACATAATCCGACATCCTAGACGCAAGTCGGATCAAACGGGAAATCCATTCGACCTCCTCACCGACCATTTATCCTCCTCCGATCTCGGGATCAATATCCGCATAAAACCTTCCGCAACTTCTCCCTATCGATCATCGTTCCTCTTCGATACCAGTGTGTACCGAAGAATCGCGAAATAGAAACGATTTCTCTCGTCACGAAGGTACACGTATCCAACCACCGTTAACGTTCCTTCCTACCATCCTCTCTCCCTCTCTTTCTCTCTCTCTCTCTCTCTTTCCTCCTCTCTCTTCCCATTTCCCGTTTTTCTCTTCTCGAAACGCGATTAGAATCTTCTCTTACGCGGGCAGGAATTTTTGCCCCGAGGCCACGATGCAACCGGAGAGATATTATTGACACCGGGTCTCGAATCGCAAGCAGCCGGTGGAGGACGGTGGATCTACCTAGGCGAGAGGGTAGAGAGATCTTGTTGAAAGATCCAGATACACGGAGATAAAGGAGCAACGGTGTACTTGACACACCGCGCGAGATTACGTTGCACGTGCAACACGGACGCCCCGCCGATTCTGCATCTCGAGTAAAACGCGCAACGACGGAGGGGGGACGGTATGCGCTTCCTCGTGCAGCCCAACCGGTTCCACGCTCGGATTTTAGCGTAGGAGTGACCGCCAATTGAATACACGCGCGTGAACCATGTGCCTCGGACCAACGCGGCGTATCCCTTAAAAATTACACGAGAGAGAGAGAGAGAGAGAGAGAGAGAGAGAGAGAGAGAGAGAGAGAGAGAGAAAGAGAGAAATTCTTCGGGAAAATTGATGGGACCGTGGTTTGGAACTGTGAACATCGGAGAAACTGTCCCGACGATTTCTAACGATAGCGTTGGCTGCGTGGGAAGCCAAGACAACACCGACTATTCTCTTGGAAATTGTTATAACTGAGAAATTTGGATATCGATTTCCAATTCAGAACTTTTCGCAATGAGCAGTCTTACAGCGTACAAGAGAAGAAACTCTGATTGTTTAAGATAAATAGTAGGAAATTTATCGTACGATGTGTAATTTCTTAAAAGAATTTCTCGGATTCTAAAACTTGGGAGAAGTTGCGACTGCGTCTCGATAGCGCTTTGGGGGAGTTTGAAAGGAGAAGAAACGCTTGGAGCGTGAACGGTCGAATTAATCGACTTTCTTCCCGCCTCGTACAGGGAACAGCCAATCGTTCAAAGTCAGTGGAACACGCAGCCGCGACGACGAGATAAGACCCGACATCGCCTCGCTTACTTCTCTGCAATCGCGTGCTTTTTCTTCGCCACGATCGGACTGCCACGGCGCCAATGTGTTCGTCATCCGTCACGCCGGAGACTGTGAGAAACTCCCGAATCGAATACGTAAAAATATTCTCAAACAAATGATTCCCAAGAATTTCGCGTGGAATGGAACTTCGTTTGTACTCCCACAACCATTATTTTCCCATTTTCGTCGTGGAGGATAGACACTCGTATCTATAATTCTGCGAAAATCAATTGATATTTTAAAATTGTATATAATATCCAAAGAAATGTACAATTCGTTCTTAATATCCCTACTTTTCGTACGATTATTTTCCCATTTTCCAAAATGTAACCTCTTTGAAGAAAGAAACTCGTCGTGAAGAATGGATACTCGTATCTATAATTCTGCAAAAATCAATTCCTATTTTAGAATCGTATCCAAAGAAATATATAATCCGTTCTTAATATCCCTACTTTTCGTACGATTATTTTCCCATTTTCCCAAAATGCAATCTCTTTGAAGAAAGAAACTCGTGGAGAATAGATACTCGTATCCATAATTCTGCAAAAATCAATTGCTATTTTAGAATCGTATATAATATCCAAAGAAATGTACAATCTTAATATTCCTTCTACTCGTACGATTATTTTCCCATTTTCCAAAATTGTAATTTTTTTTTTTCCTATTTTAGAATCGTATCCAAAGAAATGTATAATCCGTTCTTAATAATCCGGTTTCTTTTCAAAATTTTCTTCGATTACAAAAATTTAGGAAAGAAAAGGTAAAAAACGAAATATTATCCAAACTACGTACGCAAGACCGGGATGTGACAAATGTTACGAGCGCGCGAAACTTATTTCATCATTGGTTATCGGTGCCATAACATAACGGATAA
Organism: Apis laboriosa; assembly: GCF_014066325.1. Lineage (NCBI taxonomy): Eukaryota > Metazoa > Arthropoda > Insecta > Hymenoptera > Apidae > Apis > Apis laboriosa. The sequence continues at coordinate 2,085,607 of NW_025223257.1, forward strand.
CACCGCGACCCGCGACAAGACCGAGGGAGAAAACACGGTGGACGCGAGCGACTAATAATGGCCTCCGACAATAAGACGAAGAAGCAAATCGAGCCAAGTTTATACCGATAGCCAGTGGACAGGGAGGAAGATCCGATCGTTTCGAAACTGTTACTCGATTTGCCGGCCGTAATTCCGCGTGGAATCGGATTCACTCGCCTTTGGGTTTACCTAACGATGACAAACGGGTCTTTGGATTATTTGGCCAATTGTAAATTTCCTCTCCCTGGAGCCACCAACCTTTCCAAGCTTTCTGGTTATCCATAAGAACGGAATGGACAGGGCCAATAAGCCGACCGATTGAAAAATGGCGGCGCGCGAAAGCGAGAGTCCTAAATCTCGAAAATAATCCGGCGTTACATTTCGTCGTCTCTGCCTCTCTGCACCGCGGCTCGCGTTTTATTTCTAATATCGTGAAAGGGTAAACTGGTGCAAGTATATAAATTCAATGCTATTACGGCCGATTTTTTTACGGCCCTCGATAAAGGCAAATGGGAATTTATCGGGCGTCGCGAATTATGCCGGGCGCATAAACTTTGATTCTTCCACGGCGGACCGAGCCGTGGAAAGCGAAACGAAGGAGAGATCGTTGATGCTTTCGAGTTATGTTTCGACGACAATGGAATTCGATAGGAAGGAGGAACATAAATATCGTAGGTATGCGTAACAACGTCGAGCTGTTGAGTTTGGAATGCGAGCTACGATAGATTTTCAACCCTTTCGAATATGCGCTCTCTCTCTCGATGGATCGATCTATTTATACGTTATCGTATATCTCTGATATTAATGACAAAAATGCGTGCGATATCGAGCAAGAGATACGTTTTGGAGATTTGATTTTGGAATCTCGAGAGCGATATCTGTATCGAGAGGTCGATCCATTTGTTTAGATTTCGATGTTAGATTAAGATTCTTCAAAAAATCATCACTTTCGCGTGAATATTTTGTTTCAATTCCACGATAACGTTCATCAAATAAAAGATATCGCGTTTTTTCTCTTCCTCTGCATTCCCAACCTATCTTGGAACGAATTAGTTTCATGATTCGAATCATCACGATTAATTTACTTCACTTTTTCTTCTTCCACAGCTTCGAAACATTCGACTATATCCCTATAAATGGGACTATAAAAACACGCAATAAAGGAAAAAAGGCTCAAAGTGCACACGTGTCACTTCGTAGAGGCGTAGGGTGTGTTTGGTTACTTGGAAACATCATAATCCTACTTGGACCGCGCGCATATGGGAAGGAAGGTTGCGTATAAATCTTCCGGCCGGCCCTTCGCCACAGACGCCCTCCACGTCGTCTTGGAATTTATCCATGGACGAGTTGACGACGATACCACGCGGTCACAGACACCGTTCTACGCTCGAACAAAGGCCGAGCCGCGTTCTCCGCTCGCCGGCCAATAAGTCGTTTGTTTCAGAAACGCTCGTAATTTTTCTGACACCAACCCCTGCCTCGCTTCGAGACCGCTTCCGAAAAGGAAGCGTGGTGGTCTATACCGTGTTCGGAAGGAACAACGCGCGTTAAATAAAAAATAAATAAATAAATATCAAACATATTCGGAGAACTCGTTCCCGGAAAGATAAAAGAGAAATTACCTACTTTGCTGGGTGTAATTAATTTTTGATTAATTTTTTTTCTACTTAATAGAGTTTTGAAAAAAATTTCCTCCGAGTCACGGAATAAAAAAATATTACAATACTCGAAGGAAGCGATGTTGTCGTTGTCGAAACATCTCTCGAGAAAGAGAAAGAAGAAATCGGCTTGTTAAGATGATCGTTCTAAGATAAGAGAATGATTTACCATGTTGCGTCAACGGATTTGAAACCGGGGGCAAAAACCTCGAGCTAATAGCCTCCATTTCGCCGGTGGGATGAATTAAATCGAGAGTTTGGTTGTTGGAAAGGATCGAAAGGTGAGGCGAGGGAAAACGTGGCGGCGCGCTTCAAGATTTCCGCTTTTTGCTCGCAAGTCAGGAACAATGCAACGTTCCGTAAATCGTAATGAACGAAAATCGAGTGTGTGCAACTCTGCACACACGCGCACACGGGGGCCGGCGTAATAAATTCAATGGAAGTTGTTGCCCCGATTTCTTTTCACCTAGAGCACGGTTGGTGATCTCGATAAAACGAAGTGAAAACGTGAGTCCCTTCGAGGCGAGCTCTCGTTCGCTTCATCGATTTCCGCGTTTCTCGCAATTAGAACCTTTCGTCCCGGCTCTGTGTATAATCCATCTCTCGCCGTCTCTCGAGCGGAAGACAAGCGGAGACGGCGCTTATTTCGCTCAGTTCGCCGAGTGCCACTTCAAGGGACGCGTTATTCACGGCTACGAGGAGAAAGAAACGCTTTATGATTCTCGTCTCGTCGTTGGCCCTTGTCTTCCTTGGATCGGCCGCTCCACTTCCCCAGTTTCCACGTGGAACGTTCTCTCCTCTCGAGTTCTTGGCAAACGCTCGTGACCGGTGGAAACAGCTGTTCCAACCAACGGGGATAACGACTGTACAAAGCCGGCGTGTTATTACATTTAAACGATTCCTCGATCACTTAGCTGGGTTTGCTTATCTCGCTGCTTTTCGCGAGACGGTGCGAAGTGAACGATCGATCGGCGATCGCTTTGCGCCGATTTTTAACGCGACGCGCTAACGAATGGAGGAAGAATTATTTCTTCGAGTTTACTTTTCTTGTTTGAAGTTTGCCTCTTGCGCGATAAAGTCGAATGCATAAAATCGAACAGTTCTCGTCCTTGGATAAAATCATTAAATGCATGGACGATTACTTTATCGATTTTATAATTTTCCTATTCGAGGAAAACACGTCGACGCATGATATTAAAGAAAAAATTGAATAATCGTTATGAAAGTAATTGGATACGTTTATTTATACTTCCCGTGGGAAATTGAGGAGAACATTATTATTGATTCAAAAGTTGCAGCACTTTTTTTTTAATGATTAAAATAAAAAATCCAGAAACCAATCGATTCTTCGTTTCGACATTTTTATGCATTTTGATTGATAATAAATTATCGAACAATTGCCCGTTCATTTTCCCCCATAAAAAAAAAACAATTTCACCGATTTTTACCCCCCTTTTTCCTCGCCCACTGTTAATGAGGATCGTAAAATAACCGGAACGAGACCACGATTCTAATCGTAATAGAGGTACACGTGTAATTTGCGCCGCGATACGAAAATAATGTTGCCCGGTCTTCACAATTAAGCAACACTGGCCTCGTAATTACTTATCGTTAATTAAATCGGCCTCGGTGTTATCTTCCACGAGGCTTCGTGCGTTCCGTACAACCTCTTCAACCAAGAGTGGCCTCCTCGTTCGTGCAAACTAGACTCCACCTAGTTCTAACAGCGAGTGCTCGAGTGCATATGCAGCCCGTACCCGGCATCTTGGAACACTCGTGAAATCACGAGATGGAACGAGTCCCCGTTTTTTACCAACCAATCTCGTTCCCTGAAGCTCTTAAACAACGTAATACGTCCGCTCTTTTTTTTTTTTTTTTTTTTCTCGAGAAGAAATACCTCCTATCCGATATCAACTTGGAAACTTTATTACCATCTATAATTTCGCCGACAATTTATCGACTTCATCGATTCTTGCCACAACTCCGTGGTCAAACCTCTATCTCTCTCTCTCTCTCTCTCAAGTTTTCCCGGTATTATTAGTTGGCCGAAGTTTCAATCCGTTTCCCGGGCAAAATCGTTCCACCTGGAGTGAGCTGCTCCAAAGTAAATACTGGCCAGACATTCCACGCCTCGAGTTGGTTTCCAACCAACCGATTTTTTTCCCTCCTCCCTCTCCCTGTCAACGGGACGAAACGCCCGAAGCGGATTTCACATTCGTCGATAAAGCCGCGACACGATAGGATTAAAATAATTTTCGATCCGGGGCGAGAGTGTGTCCCAACGCTTGCGTCACCAGATAAGCGAGCCAAAAGTGGGATAATGACGGAGTAGAGGCGCGGAATGATTTGAATTTTCCCCAACGATCGGTTGCGCAAACGATCGCATTCTCGGCCGACGTGTGGATAAAAATATTGAGAGAAGACGGAGATGGAGGAAAGAAGGAAAGGAAAAGGCTTCCCTCGGCTTTTAAATAACGATCCGTTGATTTCGATGAAGGGGCGTCGCGTTAAAAATACGAAAGAAGAAGAAGAAGAAGAAGAAGGAAAAGGATCGGCGAGAAGAATCGACGAAAAGAGAGAAGGAACGACGATGTGATAGTTGGAATCGAGGCAAATGGAGCGTGGTTGGACGCGAGGTATTTTCACGTTGACGGGATTACAGTGGAGCGTTATATGGATATACACATATATAACAGAACTGGGACGTGACAAACAGGATCACGGATCCTTCGTTCTCGGTTCCCTTCTCCTCTTTCGGGGATCATCTGTCGCGGATCTCACGCAGTTTTTCTCCTCTCCCATCCCGCAATTAACGATCCTGTTTTATTGGCAGAGGCGATCGGAGAGAAGAGTCGCGAGAGGGAAAGGATGTAAGGGTGGAAGGCGTGAAATGCAATTTGACGCGATTACCTTTCCTCTCTTCCCGCGTCTACGTGATTCTACGCGGGCGTGGAAGCCGGCCGCTCCGACAGTCGATTGGACACGCCTCGAAGGTTTGACGGCGAGAGACGGAAAGAACGTATCGGGAGTGGACGGTGCAGAGAGCTTGTCCGATTTCACCCGATCGTTCTCGATTATTCCTCTCTCGAGAATGGTCCGCAAGAAACGTATCAAGGTTTGTCGACGTCTCGCGCTAGGACACGTCGGCTACGCCGTGTGAGATGCGTGGCGTGAAACGTGCTAAGGCGAGCCTAAGTCGAAGACTATCGGCGACGGGTCTCGATTAATTGCTCGAGTGTCCATATAGTGTGTCGCCTAGTCGAGATCCTGGATATGTTGCACTTCCTGTCGGTTCGGCTGAATCGGTTTCAAGGGAGACAGAGAGAGGGAGAGAGAGAGAGAGAGAGAGAAAGAGAGAGAGGCATGTTCTTGCAAAGAGTTTCTCGCATGAGTCACGAGCGCGTTACGCGAGATCTATGGAAGTTAGAAAATCGAGCACGATCTTGATCGATCGGTATTAGGTTTCGTCTTGGACTATATATATATTTTCCCTATTTTTCCGTCATTTTTCTAGAATTTTCCAGAAGAAGAAAATTTGAAGCGCGCCGCCGTAAAGGTTCGATAAACTCGTCACGATCAAATGTAGCGATCTTTCGATTCATCGAAACCACCCACAGCCCATTCAAGAAACGATTCACGTACGCACCTATGGGTTACTCACGTCACCAAGTGGCTCGAGGGAAATATCAATTGCGAGTGATGAAGCCACGTTTCTCCGCAGAGAGATATATGTACTATATATATATATATATATCTTGCATTGTTGCACACTCGATCGAGTGTTGCGCAATAACGTACACATATCCGCCATTTTGGCTCGTTTTCCCGGGATCTTGGATTAATTTATAGCGATCTACTCGATGTTAATTAAAAACAAATTGACGAAATTGAGAGGAGAGGAGATGAAGATTTTCTTTCAAGATGATCTTATTATTATCTATAAATAATAATAACTTCAAACTTATTTTTTATTTTTATCTCTCTTTCTCTCTCTGAATTGCGATTATTGCAAAATCTGTATCGTGCACCGTATAGTAAAAATTAAACCTCTGCATGCATTTAATGGAAGGTTAAATCCCTCTCTTTCCCTATGTTTATCCATGGAAAATCGTATGTCAGTCCCTCGTGACGTACCTACGCCGGTTATGTAACGTAATAATACTTGCGTTCTGCGTAATTACAGTGTCCCATATTCGGACCGACTACCATCCTTTCCACAACGTCGCCTCTTTCCTCGCTTGCGCGCAATCGTGAATTATTGAAACGAAGATGCGTCCTCTCAATGAAATCGTTGTGCATATCCACGCGCATTAAAATGCTAATCGATCCTTTATGCAATCCTTATCGAATCGATCTCACGATTAAACATCTCGTCGAGATATTAATTATCTTCCCCTTATCCTTCTCGTCGTTTCGGTTATCCATTAAACAATTTCTTTCCTCTTTTTCGCAACAACCTTCGCTTCGAAATTCAACGAACGATGCATTACGGATCTTCGTAATCCGCCACCTCGCCGCAAAGTGAACGGAACGAAAAACATAGATCCTTGCTTAACCAGACGTTTTATCGGCCCGACGAAACTCTAATCGGTTTACGCCAAGTTTTACGCGGATCGGCTAATTGAATCGAAGAGACCTCGGCTGGCCGGATTGAGAAATTGAGAAATACACTGCCGGTCACGAACGCAACACGGCACGACACACGACTGGCTAGTCACGACCTCGTAACTATTTCAACCGGCGGCGACGGTGTCGGCTCGTACAACGCGTTCCTCTTGTTTCCAGCTTAATTGGTACAAATTAAAAGTGGATCGATCACCACGATGCGTCCCGTGGACGGGGATATAAATCAAGGTTCAAGGACCTCTTCTTGTTTATAATACGTGGAGACGATTGGTGAATAGAAGCGCTCATTGTCAGGGCCCTGGCTCTACGCGTGCACGTAACGATGTTGATGATTACGGCTCGTAAATCAACGTTTTAAAGAGGCGAGTAGGACGTCGAGTTTAGTGAATGGTTATTGCCACGAATTTCTCCGTGCGGGATATAAACAATAATAGGCGGAAACATCCGCGATGAATCGATGCAATCGTGAAGAAATTAATTCTAAGATAAATTGAAAACGAACGCGTATAATTATTATAATTCAGATCGTTCGTTTCGCGTTGGAATTTATATTAGTATCCTCGATCGAGTGGTGTTATATTTCATCGCGTGGATTCCTTCGTCGATGTGGCCGTTTTCTTCTATCCAATCTTTTCTTTTCTTCCAACGCTCTTGTATTTCTCTTTGTATACCGTGTAACGGTGTAAAAAAAAGAAGATTAGAAAGGAAGCTTTTTGTCTTGGATACTGCCGGTGGGTTCATCGGGAAAGCATTTGGCAAGATGCCTTAGATGCCGGGATGTGATTAATTTGAAATTTCGTATCGCGTACGAAGGAATTAAGAATGAGCCAGGAAGCAAGAATTAATTTGAAATTCGACATAATAAATATCATTATCGAGGTATGGATTTTTTTGTTAATAAAATAAATTTGGAAACCAGATAATTACGATGTGGCCAATTGTTAAGTTTTCATCATTCGGGCATAAAAGAGTAATTTTGATGGAACAACTCTAAAGATTCTTATTCATCCATATCTTTTCTCAAGATAATCTTTGGCTCGATATATAAAATTGTCGATGAATCCTCAACATCGTATGAGTTTGCTATTCTTTAATAAAACGCATACGTAAAGATATATTGAAATACAATTCTCATTCGTTTCGCATCCCAACCACGTACACACGTGATGCATGCATCTGCATTAATCAACGCATATAGCACATGATCTAATCTCTTCGATATTAAAATATACCCGCGACGAATAAAATTTATAATATCGGGGATATAGTATATTTGTCGTTATTAAATTATGCCACGAATCGATCATAATTTTCACTATTCATCGTGAAGATTTTCACCGTTTATCTTCGTCTTATTTTATTCGAATAAACTTTTTTTTTGGATAAATGATACGATTCAAACACAAAACGGATCGATCAATGATGGATGATATCGGATATCATTGAATATTCGTCCCGGCTATAACGACGTCGGCACAGGTTGTAAAGCGGTTTCTCGTTCAATAATGATTGACAGGACAACAAGATCCCCGATGCAATTTTAGCTCTGCCGTCAACATCCAGACCGTAATTCACCTTGTTAAGCAGATCTATTAACTGAACGGGTACCATTCGTGACATCATCGTTGCTTTTGCCAAAATGAATTTTGAATCACTCGAATTCGTTCGATTCTTATTAAGAGTACAAGTTGCTTATACGAATAATGTAACAAACAAAAAAAGAAAATATACCATTCTACATCCGTATCATTTTCGTATCATTTTCATTTCAGCCACGAATTTCAGATTCAAACAGCTTCGTTCTTTTGACCGCCATTAGTATGATTGAAACGAAGAAAGAGCATTGTGTTTCTCTGCACGCGTAAACATTTTTTGAACCAGCGACGAATCAGTTTCCCCACCCTTCTAATGTGAAACAATCCGTCGATTCGACGAAAAAATCGTTCCAAGCGATACATTGACACATCGTCAACTGTCAATGATACACACGCCAATCCGTAAATAATCCAACAAACTTATCCAACACCGAAACGTCAAAACTCGTCGACGCATCGTTCTCCCTCTCCCTCTTCTCCCATAACAAATTTTCCCATGGCCTGAAAAGAGCGCGAAACAAACGAAACCGGCCCACGCTCCGTCCAAAGATCGAGCTCGCCTCGAAAGTCACGCAACGCGTTCTCGCGGATTCCCCAACGATTCTTCGGGGACACGTTTCCGGCATTATTATTACGACCACGTGACCAACATATTGCGCTTCGACCGGAGATAATTAACCCTCGAACGGGAGGAGGGAGGAGGCAGGGAGGGAGATTAGCGAGGCAATCTTCTGAAGAGCGGGTCATCGCGTGTCGACGACGAAGTAAAAGCAGTTTCATGTTCCACGTGTGCTGCAACCGCGTATTATCGATCCTCTCGGGCGGGAAAATGACACGGCGAGACGATGACAAATCAAAAAGCGAGGAGAGAGAGAAAGAGAGAGGGAGAGGGAGGAACAGGAAGCTTCGAGATTCGTCCATTTTTTCTTTTTTTCTTTCATTTCCATCTTTGAAAAAAAGAAAGAAAAGGTCCCCTCGCCGGATATATTTATAAAACACGGTGCATTAGGCTTGCATTCCCTGCGATGTTACATTTCTCGTCGATTCTACACGGTTGATTTACGAAACAAATTCCGCGAACGGTTCGCCACGCTCGCTGGCGGCCGATTATGAAACATGGCCGGACTAGGAAGACGAAGCACCCGAGGGGCGACCGGTTGAAAGGGCATTAATCCTCCCGCAAATTCCCCGCCCAAGATTATACACTCAGGGAACACGCCTCGCACACATCAATCCGTAGCCGTCGCTATCTTGTCCATCGACTTTCCAGGAACGAGAGCGGAAAACACGAAACTGCTCTCGTGTCGATCACGATTCACGGTGGGATCGGAGAGCGTTTCTGTGTTCGTTATGGGCGAGTCGATTTTTTCCTTTTTCAATCTGATTTTCTTTTCATTGAAATTCGTTCAAAGACACTCCCACCTATCTCGATTATCCGGTAATTCAAGCATCGCGAAACGACGATTCATCCATCGGATGAAAATTTCTCTCCCTTTCCTCGTACATTTTGCGATTCCATTTGAAATTTTTCAACCATTTTTGAATCCTGTGCCGGAAGATAATACAATTCACGCGTGTTAAACATGTATAAAATAACGCTATACGATTTACAAGAGTAAAAAACAGGGCATTATTAACGCGCATATTAACATCGAGTATTCCCATATAGCAAATATCGCGTGTTCCAATTTTCATATATATATATATATATAGCGGAGACTATATACGCCGATATACTATTGCTGTTAATATTAGAGGTGTCATTAAATCTGATGACCCGAACCCGCTTTCCATTATCCGCGCGTGGTGCCCCATTTAACGGTGGCGGATACGAAGAGCCCGGCCGATATTCCACCGAATCGTGATTGCAGCTCGTACTTTCGATAATTTCTGCTGGGATTAACCCGGCAGAAAATTCCGTTGTTGCGGCCTGGAGCGCGGCCGGAATCGACTCGAACGCCTACGGTACCATTTTGTGTCTCGTTTCTATATTCTGCTCTCCCCCCCTTTCCCCTCGTTAACGATCGTTGCTGGCGAAACGCATAATTATCGACAGTGGGCCTCTATCCGTGATAACGCGTGTCCAGATCCATTCACGACGATGCATCATCGATGCAAATGATCGAATTACGTAAGGTCGTTTCTCACCGGGGCCGGTATACCAGTTAGTTAAGCCATTGTGAATTTTATCTGGGGATCTCGGCCGCGAGGATAGTTGTGCACACACGCGTACGCATACATGGGAGGAAAGATCGTGCGCTACGTTTGTTCTTTCTTTTTTTTCTTCCTTTCGTTTTTTTTTCTTTTTTTGCTCGCTGGCACCGAAAAATGGCCGATTGTCACACTTCGTTAGCTCGTGTTGGACCGTGTTGGAATTTTAATACTTCGCCTTGTCGTGTCGAACCCTTTGTCACGGTTTCAGCAACGCGAAACAGCACGGTTCCAGCACTGTAGAGGAGGAGGAATAACGGCGAACGAAGCGTGGAACGTAGAAAAAAGAAAATCGGAGAATATTGGTGGAGTTGGCGTTTCGAAAGGAATTTACTTTCCTTCGACGGTTGATCGTCGGATACGGATTACGGTAACAGAGTTGTCTTCTCTCGATTAATATGCATATAGATTGACGACGCGTGTTGACGAAGGTGATTAATATTCTCTGTGATATTATCGGCGAGATCAAGTAGTACAGTACTGTTTTTTTGATATTCGCAGACAAGATCGATTTCGAGCGAGTGATGATTTTCTCTCGTTTATCTTAATCGAAATCACAATCCTTTAGATCGATGGATCGATCACTTTGGCCTAGAAACTTAAAAAAAAAAAACTTAAACTATAAATATATCGCGTGTTGAATCTGATTATAATTGTATATAATTCACAGAATTGAATCCAATTAAAAGCATTAAGCCACGATGATATTCGCATAAATGCATCTATATATATATAGTTCGAAAACGATGGTTAATAGAAATTCGCAACGCACGGTCGATATCGTCATCTGTGGAATACTTAATTAACGATAATTGGCGGGAGTCATAACAGCCGATGGAATCGTCATCGGCTTTAATAGGCGTTGAGCGTCGATGAGGAGCAAATTGGACGCGACGAATTAATTAAGACCACGAAAAATACGCTCCATAGTCGAGGCTAAAAACCGTGACCGTGGAACACAACGGGTTTTACCGTTAAAATTAATTTACACGGAGTGGACGAATGGCACGCGTACACGCTCATTATCAGATCGTCACTCATGGCTGCCATAATGGCGGAAACGCGACTTCCTTCGCGCGCCATTCGAACGATGATGCGTGGAATTGGCGTAAAATTATATTTTTTAATTTCCATTCGAGCGATACGCCGTTGGAAACACTCGTGGCCTTGGGATTATCGCGCTGGCAAAAAAAAAAAAAAAATATATGCAGCATTGTTAAGTGTCGAGCGTAAGTGGGGCAGCTGTTACATCGGCTACTTTCCGGTGTTTCAACGTTAAAATGCATGAAACACTCGTGTTTTTTAAATGGGACGAATGTAAATTTTTTTTTTTCCTTTTTTTTTTCTTTTTTTTTTTCTTTTTTTAATGTAGTTTTTTTTCGTGGATGTCGCGGTGAATAAAATAAAAATACGAGTCTCGGCAGAGACGAGGTCTAAATAATCGATGCCTCTTTCAAATATTAAATGCAAATTTATGCTCTCTATATTTGCCTATCTATTATGAATATCGGGAATTATCCACGTTTGAAATTCTTCGAATATTAATATCAAATTTTGCATTTTATTTTTCGCTCGCAACTCGCGTTTCTTCTTTTAAAATCCGAACACTTCTTCGTGTTATTCCATATACACCGTATGTTCGAAAATCACTTCCACTCTTTTCTATACAGAAAAATTAACCGCGAAGAAACATGTGTTGTGAATGTAAACGAATTTAAAGAAGCCCTCTCGACACATCTTACTTTGAGTGTCCAACTATAATAACGAGATTCTCCTTGGGATGTAGAGGAGCGCGTGCTTTAGGCAAAAGCACGTCTGATCTTCAATCTAAGAAGCGTCTCGACTCGTCTCTTTGCCCCCCCTGAACCGACTAAAAGGGGAAACCGCGAGCGAGAAACACGACGTGGTTATTATCTAAACAGTAGAATCTGGCCAGTGAAGCAGCTCCCTCGCGGCTACGAGAGGGAGGAAGAGAGAAAGAGAGGAGAGACTCGCTGGCAGAAATTCACGCTTTCGAGATTTATTTTCCAATGGATGAATACACCACCCGGTCCTCTTTCTACCGAATCGCAATCGAACGGATGGAAAGAAATCAAACGGGCCTTGATCGCATCTCAAGAGAGATTCAAAGAGAGAATTCCCTTTTTCCAAGGAATCCCTTCCCCCTCCCTCCTTGAAAGGAGAGATTTCTTTCTTTCTCCAAATTCAATATTTGAAAATGGTTACCCTGGTCATCCACGTTTGTACGATCAACTTGACCGAGTATTCGTAGCTATTCTTAGCTAAGATCGAAGGAAGATCTTTCTTCAACAAAGAACATTTCCAATTCAAATCCGTGTGCTCGTATCTTCGGTAGACTTTGTACTGATAAATCCCACGAATTCGTCCTTGCGATACGATAAAGCATACGTGTGCAGAGACGTTTTACGTAACACGATTACGTTTTCTACACACGTATAACCGTACACACCTGTGCATTCGTAGTAGCGATACACGTGGTCCAATTTCCAGGGAATTAAAAAAAGAAGCAGGGGTGAGAACAGGTGGGGGGTAAACACATGGGAAATTTCGATGGAACGGCAAGGGTCAACGATTGGCCGATCAAGTTCAGCAGCCAGTTAACCGACGGTTGGCCTGCTGTCCTGCGTCCGACTAACGACTTAATGACGGGAATTCGCCACTTACGGGGCTCCTCCTTTTCTCCTCTTTCCTCGTGTATCGTCGTATCGTCTTTCTCCTCCTCACCATCGGCGAGCAGCATCGGCGTAAAACGAAGCGAGGCAACGGTCGTCGTGTAACAATGTCGAAAATTGGACGATCCTCTCAACAGGGATCTCTATTAACCTCGTCGAGTTTAGCGGCCAATTACGTACGGAACGAATAAATTCGGCTCGACAAATCGTGCGGCGTGTCAGCCAATCTACTCGCGTTAAACGAGAGAGCTTCCCCTTCGTTCGGTGTTGATATCGTTAAAAAAAAAAGGAAAAAAAGAAAACGATCCTTGCATATATCTCGTTCGTTGATAATAATCGATGCGATCGTTAACAGAGAATTTGCGAAGAAACGGAGAAACGTTGGCGATGGAATAAGGAATAAGTAGGTTAAATCATAGTTAACAGTAGATTACTTGATGGACGTGAAACAAGATCCCCGTTCAATGTGGACAAGACTTCATTGAATTTGAACCAGACTGTTCTTAATTTTGTAACAAGATTTCATTGAAATTGGATAAAGACTCTATTAAATATATATTAGATTAATCTCTTTAAAAAAAAAAAAAAAAATTTCACGCATTTTCCTCTATCAAGTAAGAAGTCGTATTTAGAAATTTCCAATCTCGATAACCTTTGTGCATATCCAACGATAAAGATCGATAAGTCGGTGGAATTCTCGATATCCACGGATGCTTCCCTTCTCCCTCAATAATAGCCTCATAATGCTAGGAAATTACATTACGACCAGAAGCTACCGTCTCGCGAATAATTGTTATGCACCGGCGACTCAACAGTGGCGTAGCATTCGAGCGAACACTTGTTTACTCCCGCCCTTTCGTTCTTCCTCTTCGTTCCTTCGTTCCTCGTAACCAATCCCCTTTCGTTTCGTTTTCAAATTAAACAAGTTCGAAAAGAAACGGTCGATCGATTAGCTAGATTCGATCGATCGATCGATCGATTTCCTTATCGACAAAGAAGGAGTATTTCGAATAACTCTTTCACGCTCCTTGCACCACCTCAGAGACAGGAATTCGCCCAATAGTGGACGAAAATTCCTCTTTACCTCGAATTCATTAACCTTTAAGAGATAAATTATTCGTGACGCGATTATTCGATCGGCAACTGGTTCTTTCGCAAGGGTGACCAATTTCTTATTGATTTTTCACGATTGAAAACGAAACCGTTAAATCATAAGCTTCATTTTTATCTTCAACTCCACGTTATTTTAGACCACCTTCCTTACGATCCGCTCTCTTTCCAACTCACCCTCTCTCTCTCTCTATCGTTCCCCCCTCGTCACGGCCAACCGGCTGTGAATATTCCTTCAATTTACCACCAATTTTTTCTTTTTTTCTCTGGTGGAGAGTAAAGAGAGGCCTCGCGTGCCTTTGACAGGAAACGTGCTGAGCCACGTTTTACGTAATGGAGCGATTTTCCCTCGCTCTCTTCCCCCCGCTCCACGTAGCGAGCACGCAGGTGATAACTTCATCGAGGATCAGTTTCCCCATTCGGGTATATTCGCTCGTCTCCTCTTCCATCGGCTCCATCGGTTGGGGAAACGGTCGAGGTTCGCGAGTTCCCTGCGTGCCGCACGTTTTGCAGCCTGTTCTTCTTCTTCGCCGCCGCAGAGAAACGCATTCAGGAAGGAGCAAGATTATCGGCAAACAAGTTGGCGATATCGAATTTCTCGCGTATCGGCGCGAGAGTTGATCGTTGATCACACGAGCGGATCCCACAGAATGGACGTGAGTGCTCTTTCCACAGAAACGTTATCTCTCTCTCTCTCTCTCTCTCTCTCTGTTCCATAATTATACGGTGAACGTCGATTCATTTATGTGTTTCGATTTAATTAGTCGAATGATTGGCTCGTCGAATTCAAACGACGATCCTTTGAAGAATATATTCATCATCCTCGATATATTATTCACTCTGACATCCTCGAATATTATTAGAGGAATCGATCTGATCGCGAGGGAAAAGAGAAAAAGAAAGATTTTGTTTTATTGGCGATTAAAGTTATAATAAAAAGAGAAAAGGAGAAAGAAGAAAAACGGAACGATTGGATTTCAGGGGGAGGAGAGCAAGGGAAGCAACGAGGTATCGAAGCTGCAATGGGCGGATTATCTTGTCATCGGCGTAATGTTGTCGATCTCGGCCGGGATCGGGATCTACTACCGATTCACCGGAGGCAGGCAACGCACGGCCGAGGTTAAGCCCTTGGAAAATTAATTTCGCCGATCGCGAATCGACATCTGGTCTATCCGGTCGCGATCCAATAACCGTGATAAACCGGGGCCGAGCGATACACACCACGTGTATCCGTACATACATCCACGTACTCGGAGAGCGCGCATTAGATCCGCCGGTTCCACGACTCGGATCTTTCACCGTTATCGCCCGATCGATCCAGCCGCGCGATAAATATTCCCATCGACGCAAATTGCCAACTATCGGCCGCGCTATTTAATTTATCCGTGGGCTGGTTGGCCGCGAGCTGCGACGAGTCGCCGCCGTAAAAGACGGAACCGTTGATTGACGCTGAAACGATTATTACGAATCGAATTTAGAGGAACGATCGAGCGATAATAACGATACTTGTATACGAAATAACACCAGGTTTTTCACCCCCACCCAACACCAATGTTCCAATATAGAATCGATCGCCGCCTCGAAGGGGCGATTCGAAATCGAATTTCGCAATCGATCTATTAATCCCACGCGCTGGACGACTTATTAATTGCCTCTCTTCTCGAGAAGTAATCACGCGAGAAATAAGCCGTAACCGAACGTTAATTGGCATCGACAGGAGTACTTCTCGGCCAATCGTACGATGGGCGTCGTTCCCTTGGCTATCGCGCTCACGGTGTCTTTCATGTCGGCGATCACCCTGCTAGGAATCAGCGCGGAAAATTACGTCCACGGTACGCAGATCACGCTTTTGTACCTGGGTGGTTTCTTCGGCACGCCGATCGCCTTGTACTTCTACCTTCCCGTCTTCACCCAGTTGAACAGCATGAGCGTGTACGAGGTAATCGTTGGATAGATTTATGACCGATCTTGGGAATAGATTTTTAGAAATGGAAGACGGAAATCTCTCTTCTGTAGTATCTGGAGAAACGATTCGGAATCGGGGCACGACTGGTGACAAGCTGCGCCAACTTCCTTCAATTGTTGCTGTACACCGGAGTTGTGTTGTTCGCTCCATCGTTGGCCCTCGAGGCGACGACCGGCCTGTCAGGGAACGCGAGCGTCCTGTTAATAGGGATGATTTGCACTTTCTATTCTACGGTGGGTGGCATCAAGGCTGTCCTCATCACAGACGTCTTTCAAGGATTGCTCATGTTCGTTGGAATCGGTTGCGTCCTCGGCATAGCGGCCGGCGACCTCGACGGAGGCTTGTCCAACGTGTGGACCATCGCCCGCCAGGGTGGTCGAATAGAATTCTTCGAGTAAGAGACGAGTCGGTCGAGAGTTCGATTCGATAGAGAAATTGTTCCATTTCTAAGTTTCAGAATTGATCCAACCGTAAGGCATACCTGGTGGGGATTGCTGATCGGTGGCACGACGATTTTCCTCTCTCTATACGCCGTGAACCAGGTTCAAGTTCAACGTTTGCTCACCGCCAAGTGAGTATCTTCACGATCGTGTGTGGATTCGATCGATCAAACCTCTAACTCTATTTTATTTATCTTATTTATCAGAAGTCTGAAAGCTTCGCAAAACGCGCTCATTCTGAGCGGCCCGATCACGTTGGCTCTAGGCATCATGACATCGTTCTCCGGCCTGGTTTTGTACGCTGTCTACAGAGACTGCGATCCTCTCATGTCCGGTAAAATTTCCAGCTTCGACAAAATAATGCCGTATTTCGCGGCTGATAGAATGTCACGGGTGCCAGGGGTCACTGGCCTCTTCATATCCGGCGTATTCAGCGCCAGCCTCAGCACCATTTCCGCCATGTTGAATTCCTTGGCCGCCGTGGCTCTCGAGGATTACGTGAAACCTGCATGTCGCAAAATCGGGCTACAATTTCCAGAAGAGAGAGCCACACTGATCGGCAAAGTTCTGGCTGTTTCGAACGGTTTCAGTTGCTTGGCCGTCGCCTTCATCGCCAGATCGATGGGTTCTCTGGTCGAGACTGCCATAGGAATATCTGGGGCTATCGGGGGCCCGATCCTGGGCATTTTCACCCTAGGGATGTTCGTGGAGAGGGCCAACGAGAGTGGAGCCATCACGGGGATCGTCTCGGCGCTCGTCACCTGTATGTGGGCCGCGTTTGGGCCGAAACCGGACGTGCCGTTACTTCCACTGTCCGTCGAGGGCTGCGACAATTCCACCTCGCTGTTCCATTATCGAAACACCACTCAATCCGACGAGTAAGAATTTCTTGCTCGTTAAGAAGGCGAGCTTGTTACCGAGTCTTGTTTCGAATCTTGCGTATCTCGAGCCCAGTTGTACGTAGTAAAAAGTTTTAGTCGAATTCGTTCGAAGAGAAAATAATTGATTAATAGGCGGAAGTGGAAAATTTTCCTGGGACACGTTAAAAAGAAAAGCTATCCGCTTTTATCGAGTTTATCGATTCCCTTTGACGCGTAAGACGTAATTACGAGAGCAACAAGAGTTTCGTTCTTTTATAGGATAAAAGCAGCTTGTTCTCTTTCTTGTTTTTTTCTTTTTTTTTTTTTTTTTTTTTTACGCGCAATAAAAAATGTTCTCGTAATTTGTAATAACGCGAAGGAGGATATGAATAATTTTCTTCGATAAAATATTCTTCTTTCGCTCCCTCGAGAAAACTTCGAAAGAATTGATTTATTGATTCGTAACTACGAATATAGTCTTCCAGTTTCTCATCTACCGGCCAATATATGAAATAAATTCCAACGATACTTTTCTCAGATCTATGGAACACTTCCTAGAAGTGTTCTACGCTCTCTTTCCGCCAAGGAAAATTGTGTTACCACACGTGTTACCGTTCGACTCGCTTCTGGAACGTTATTGGCGCAAAAAGTGGCGAGTGCTCGGTGAGGAAAAGGCGGACGGTGAGCATTCCCTTCGTTCCTCCATCCAAGGCAGAAACGAATTTATCGGAAACGGAACGCTTATGGTTTATTTTTATCGCACGACAATTTTCATCGCGTCCAAAACGTAATTGGATAAATCAACGGTGAATCGATATACGATCGTTATGCGTTTCATAAAAAAGCAATTGAACGTGTAAGAAGCAACCGTCGATTGCCGATTTCTTTCGAGCAGAGAGAGGCTCGCTTTCACGGCTCGCTCCTCATCGTTTCCCACGATGGTAACTAACGCTAATTACGCGTTAATAAACCATAATCACGGCCCCTTTAAAATCCCTGCCGCGTTCCATCGTTGCATACGATATTGCTTTCTCTTCGAACAAATGCCTCTAATATAGCCGATCATATTTTTCTCCTTCCTTTCCTACGGTTTATTATAAACGGCCCAGTTTCCAGCGTTGCTTCTAACTTTTGTTATACTACGCGATACGTTCTGTTCTATCGAGAAGTTAATATAATTCTGAACTTTTAGACGCGTGAACGATTTTCTCGCGCCTTTTTATCTCTGTCCGTGGTTTACAAATTGATTTAAACTTTTCATCATCGCGCGATTCGATTTCTAATCCACAGTGCCGCTACTTAACTTCTGTTACGACTCGTATAAATGTTCTATCGAGATCTTAATTACGCGTTCGTTCGGTGATATTATTTTTTTATTTATAATCGTGTGTATCTGTGCTAACGAAATCTTTCCTGGCTTTTGATTGGTTGATTCTAACGTGTAGTCTCGTTGCTAGTCAACGTATGATAGTAAGTGTAAATGTCGTAGTATGTCGAAGAACTTAATTAATCGCTCAGATGGTATTTTTTTTTTTCCTTTTTGCCTTGATGTTATTTCAATTTTTTTCTTAAATTTCAGACACGTGGACGATTCCTCGTACTTTTATCTGTATCGTGTATCGTACATCTGGTACAACCCGCTTGGATTTTTTATCACGTTGATCGTTGGATACGTAACGAGTTTGATCACGAGCAGGATATTTCACAAGGACGGCCGTGAACCGGATCCAAGCTTGTTCGTCCCCTTCTTGGCGTCCCGAATCAGGCGGCGAAGACAGAACGAGGGTAAAACTACGAACAGCCAGGTCTTCGTCTTGGAGAGCAGGAAATGAAATAAGAAGGCATCGAATCGAGAATAAATTCCTCTCGAATTAAGCTTCAACAATTTTCGTGATCGCTTCACGTTTTCAGAGAAGGGCGTTCCAACGATTACAAATTGAAGAGCATATATATCGTCAAAGTTTTCCAGGAGTGGAGCGGAAAATCCTTTATACCGTTTCTTCTACGAGAGATATAATGTACAAATTTTATAAATTTATGGATGTTAAGAACCTTACGTACCGAGTGAAACTCGACTGCTCCCAACGAGAGCAGCCTCTAACCAGCTCGTCTGACAGGAACATGAATCTTCCCAGTAAGAGGATGTGCTTGAAAAACGAGGGAAATTATTTATAAATTTGGAACCCTTTGCTTTACCTAAAGTATTTAAGTACTTCGAGTACCGTACTTTCTTCCAGTTGCGAGCAATTTTCCGATCAAACGGAAATAATCCGGCGCATGCAGTTCAACGAATAATACTCATTAATAAAGTAAATGCTTGATTCAGTCTTTCCTTCCAATCACCACGTGGATTATCTCGTATTTTCTCGGATCAAACGTTCCGTAGAATCTGCAAACAATTTATCCCTTAAAAAGAAAAGAAAAGTAAAGGATCTATCACCAAGCCTCTCCTTAAATTAATTAAAATTTATACACAAAAATGTCCATTCGCGATCGAAAACGATAACGAACTAAATGAAATCTAATCATTTTTCGTTACATCCCTTCGAACTCCATCAAAATTTTCCAATAATTCGATGAATTAATAATGCGTTTAATTATAAGCTGCCGCTATTTCGCGGCCGTTCGTCATCTTTCCGCGCGGTTCATTCGCGACTTAACGAGGGACGATTGGCCAGGAAACGGACGTGAGCCATCCACGAGTGAATATTACATCCAAACACATCTGGGTCGCGTAATACGCAATCTGGAACGTAATAATTTTGCGAAACACGGGAGGGGGCGGGGAGGAAATGATCGCGCGGACAACTTATCCCCGACGGCGCGAACCTATCCGTTTAATTAAACCTGCACGTCGTCATCCACGCCCATCCATAGCTAGCTCAATAATACCATCGAAAGACACGCAAATAAAAGGATAATTGATTCTTTCAACGCGAGCGGCCGTCCGTTTCATTAAATTTCACACCGAAAACGATCGATCGTGCATCCTCCCGTTATTCACGCGTGAAAATCGACCGCGCGAAATGGACGCGCGAAACGCCGCCACGTTTGCGGAACCGGAATTGTCGTAATTTATCGCGTAATTGTCTCCGAGGGGGCTGGCTGGGAAAGGCTTTATATATAATTCGTTTAATCGCGATTTCGTTCGGCGAGTTGAATTTTCGTCGTCGTAAATTCGAGGCGGATTCCGCGTGAAAAAAAAATGAAAGAAAGAAAGGGAAGGGAAGGGAAGAGAGGAGGAAGAGTAATAGGCGAGTAAAGTGTCAGGCGAAAATACACGACAATTCGTCCAACCGACGAATAACGCGTATAAAGTCCGGACGTGTCGAGTGTCCCCCATGTGTCGAGTAAAATTAAAAGCTCGAATTAAAAGCGACGCTTTTCTGTACGTGTTGACGGGAATTCGTAGATATTTCTCGGAATAAAAATAACAGCCGCGCCCCTGCGGCGATCGGACGATTAATTTCCTGCCGGAGGCCGGTACCCCGGTGTTTCGTACGCGTCATCGATCAGCGAAATTTTCGTTCCGTTTTTGGGACACGTGCGTCCACTCGTTCAAACGTTCAAACGTTGCCACGCATAAATTTCGCGTGTAACCAGAAGAATCCTGTGTATGCTTGAAAAATTTGTTGACGGAGGCGCGCCCATCCTGGCGAGAAAGGGATCCTTGAAAAAGAGAAGAAAGGTGGTGCACGCGTGAGAACGTCGTCGATCGATATACAATATTCGATATGAATTTGAAACGAGATCCTATCCCTCGTCGTTAGCCTGATCGAGGGATTGTTTTTTGATCGATAATGCGAGAAAATTATTATTTTAACGAGATGTTTGCTTTTTTTTTTGAAGAATGATTATTCTCTCAATTATTCTCTCCTCGATCTCTGTTATCAAGAGATTTCGTGTTTTTTAATTAACAATTCTATTCTCTTCTCGAAATTCTGGAATTAAATATTTCCCACTTTATTCGTCATTTTTCAACGTCGACGAATGAAAATGATAAATCGAAATCCTACTGCGTAGATTAATTTTCCTATAATAGGGATAATAGGAAAAAACCGCAATGCTGTAAAAACTTATATCGGTGAAGATCTAAGAGATATCCTCTTAGAGATAAATAACGTTGACAAAGGCATTTGCATCCGATCGGTGGTAAGGAACGATTTACAAGCGGCCAGGGATGATTAATCCTCGAATCCTCGTTTACGAAACGTCGTAAAGCTGTTTGCTGTTCGAAGCTGTCATTTCCATGAAATTTAATTACACACTAACCCAACCGAGCACCGCAAGAGAAACCAACCGAGTCATCACGACTAGGATCGCGACGAGTCAAGTTTTATGCATTTCCTCCGCTGGTTGTAAATCCACCTCCCACGTAGAGATCCACTGTATCGGAAGCTACGGCAGCACGAATCTAGGAAGGCAAGCTTGTTAATTGTCTTTTGCCGCGTCCTTTCTCCTCGTTGAAAATTGACTGGCTTTCAGAGGCGACGCCAGTTCAGCAACGCTCTTCCGGTACGGATATCCGCGCAATCAGGGGTCCACCTTCTCCCTTCGATTAAAAAGGAGGGGAGAAGTGATAGTTGATCGTTTCAAACGTAGATGAACGACCAGACGAATGACGAATCTCTTATTTTCCAATATTTCCCTTTTTCAAACTCGTAATTTATAATTTTATTCCGACTTGGAAAAGAAAAAGAAAGAAAAAGAAAAAGAAAGAAAAAGCGTTTCGATAAAAATAGATATAATTTTTTTTAACTCGAATAGACGATCGATGAATAAAAAAAATTATCGGATCTCTTCCTGATGGATATTTCGTTTTTAAAAAAAAACGAGACTCGAGAGCGAAACGGAAGTAAGTTTCGAAAGCCGATTAGAAACGATGGAGAGAGGAGTAGCGCTTGGAGCGATCGGACGATTTCATGGAGAAGCGGCGTGTAGCCGGTATCCGTTGCGTGACCACGGCCGTAAACCCGGCACAATGCGCGGGACCCGATCGAGGTCGATACATCGAACACCTCGGTGGTACAACAACCACGCCGACAAAGTACCGAACAAATGCACCCGGCGAATAAGAAGCGCGGGAGGGCAATAAGATCACGACAGATGTAAGTATCAGCTGCGCGCCCAGGGGCGGATCGTTGCCGGTTACCATCGCCACCAGATATTTCCTCGCCTTTCACGAAACTCTCTACCCGATAATCCATCACCGAGCCGACCGAAAAACCGGCCGCTCCTTCCTCGAGCTCGAAACCTTATTCTCGTTAATAAGAAAAAAAAAGGAACGTCTCCGTGATACTCGCTCTCCGAGCGCGTATTATTAATAACGTTGCGCAACGATCAACGTTTCCGTTTGACATATCCTAATTAACGTCGCTATACGAATAATTTACGCTTATTAGAAACGTTGGTCAGATTCCACCATCGTGGGAAGCCTTCAAACGATAATAACGATTTTTTTCGTACATCTTCTCGAAAGATATCCCTTCCGAATCGTTCCAAAAATATCATCCAGGAGGATATTTAACCTTTAACCTTAACCCGTTTAACCATATTCTCCTTTAACTACAAAATAGGCACAGTTTCGAAACCCAATTAAATCGAAGCCAGTTCGAAAAAATTCCAACCGCGATCGAGCGGTCGAGATTCCAGGTTCCTGCGAGAAAAGAAACGTTCGAGGAATAGCAGCCACGTGGAAGAAACGCGAGAAAAGGGCCCGGTGGCGAGGCGAGGCGAGGCGAGGCGAGGCGAGGCTGGGCCCGAGGCTAGGGCCAGGGCGAAAAGAATGCGAGGTCCGGCCGTATCCCGGGTCTTTCACGATAACCTATGCAAAAGACAGTTCGTGCGCCAGGCCTCCGCAAGCCGTGGATGCGCAAGCCGCTTCTTCTTCACGGAATTCACGATATATACGGCCGGCTATGCATTATAGGGAATACGATATCCATCTTACGTCAGATGCACGGGGATCTTATGGCCGTTGCGGCACCTAGCCTCGAAGCAAAACGAAAACGAAAAAAAAAAAAAAAAAAAGAAAGCGCTACGAAGACTCCCCTTTGGAAGAAAATATCGAGTCGAGTGGTGATAGTTCCTTTTTTTTTCCTTCCTTTTTTTCATCTTCTTCTTTTTCTTCTTCTTTTTGCTATTTCACATTGTATACGTTGGAAGGAGTTGTTCGAGAGGAGAACAACCGCAAAACCACCCGACGAACCCGACTCTTCGCCCCGACCTTCGAGGAGTGATGGAGGAGAGAAGCGGCCATCGCTGTCTCGAACTGTTGCTAACGGTCTTCGTGACGCGGATTTACGGACAGCCGTGTGAAATGATCGCTACCGGGAACGTCGGTGCTTCGGGGTTAGCTGGAATTGTCGAGTTTACCGGCTACCGGTCATGCTTGGGAATGACGTAGATGAAGCGACATTCCTTTTCTCTAAATTCGCAATTATAGATATTCCGAGGTATGCGGGGAATTCTTTCCGTTGTTTTTACTTTCGCGTATTTTCTTTTCTTTTTTTTTTTTTTTCAAATAGAAAGTAATTTATTCTTTGCGTTCCCAGAGAGGAAAAACGTAGAATAACAAATTGGACGATTTATTCTAACTTGAATAATAACTCTAACCTCGCGGGCAAAAGGTATTACACCAACACGTTTCACTTCGTGATTTTCACTTCGCAGTTGAAAATCAGCAAGATTGCCAAATAACAATCAACGATGCGATATGACAATAATAAATTTCTCTCGTATTCTTCGAAATTGAGATTGATCACTTGGGCGATCAAGAGGATATATGGAAGATAAAGACTGATCCTGGACGACGATCGGGATCGATGAATGAACGAACCAGATAGGATGATGGAAATTCGTGCTGGACGAGCGCCAGACAGATCGAACTGATGAAAATTCATGGGACACCGTGTGGTCGCGTACGAGCGATCGCGATGGAGGGGATCGACGGAAGGGTGGTGGTGGTGGCGGTGGTGGTGGTGGGGAATGGAGCGAAAGAAAAAAAGAAAAAAAAGGAACGAAAATATATAAGGGAGAGGAGAATGGAGGAAAATAAAAAAGAGAGGGAGAGAAAAAGAGGAGTTCGATGATCAAGATCGTACCGAGGCGGACACTGTACGTTGTATGAAGGTTCGTGGCGTACGGGGGGAGAAGGGAGCGACCGTGATTTCAATTTTAAATGCGATTCCACGGACCACGGCTAAGCAAAAGAGAGAGAAAAAGAGAGAGAGAGAGAGAGAGAGAGAGAAGGAGAACGCTTCAAAACTTCGAGAGGCCGTTGTGCCCCGACCTCATACGTATGTACATACTATCGGATAACCACGAAGACCATTTGGCCCTTTCCATGATGATATCTTTCTTCTTTCTCTTCTCGCGTTTCGAGAGATTTAACTTTGACTTTTTATCGAGAAATTATCATAATCTCTCTCTAGATTCGAATAATATCAAGCAAAATCTATGATATCATTTGGATCTGATCGAATAATGGTTTTCCTTGGAAGCGGATAGCGAAGTTCGTTTAGCGGGTCATGAAAAGTATAGTATGAATAGTAGTAAGGTTGGGATAGTGTCGTTGGATGGCGGGGAGTCAAGGTTATTCGAAGGTCGTAAAAAGATCACGGAGAATCGTGCCCGACGATGATTAGCAGCTAGGATTATTTAAAAGCCAGAGTTCATCGAGCTCGTTCGATTAATATTTAAAGTCATTTCAAGGGGTTAAAAGGGGTCATCCCATCGCTGCTCAAGGTTATTTTAAGATCGCATCAAGGTTATCAAGGTATCTCGTAATTACATCACATTCATTCAAAAGAATGGATATCGTTACTCCTTCGCGGTTGAATCTTTTCCAAATTGACCAATAGAAGGCATCGCGTTACGACTTCCTTTTCTTCATCGAATAACGTAATAATAATTTCATTGTTCGTCCAATTTTCATCCGATCGATTTAACGCGCCCGGAATTCCATGGTCGAGAGATGACCATGGTCGTATTAAGGGACATCCGGAGAAGAGGTCTCCGGTAGGCGATAAAAACCGGCACCATTGAATTGCGCAATCACAGACGAGCGTCTATTATCCCGATCGCTTATCAAAATCGATACAACTCGTATCGGATCTTAATTACCCCCGAGGCAGGAATAATTGCGTCGGTATCAGATAAAGAACCAGTCCACGACGTTTAATACGACCCTGCGGCAAACGTACACGAGAGTACGTCGATTAAAAACCGAGCATGGAACGCGACTGCTCGCCTCGCGATAACCTTTACCTCTCTCTCTCTCTCTCTCTCTTTCTCGTTTCCATATTTCCATCATCCTCGTTCATTTTTCTTCGTGTATCAGGACATCGCGACTTTCTATCCGTGGAACGTCGTTGACGATACATCTATTTTTAAATATCTTACGCGTATTAACGTTCGCATGGGAAAAGGAAAGAAGGGAGAAGAAGCTCGTGGATCTCGCCCACGATCACAGCGGAATCCTAGAACTCGATTGCTCGCGTGCAGACTTGCGCGCGCTTCGCATTCCTCGCTTCCCTCTTCCTCTTTCTCCACTCTTTCTCGATCCACCACCGGGAATTCCACCGTTCTTTCCGCCTTTCCTCGACCGCCGACAACAATGTCCTCGTCCGGGGATGAAGACAATGGCCTCGGCTGGACGTTGACGGACTCGCGTTGACACGCGTTAACGATCGTAACTAAGGCCGCGACCGGAACACGGCCTCCACGATTCCAGACGCGACACGCCCCGGGAAACGCTCGATCGGAAATCTAGACGATGCTTTTTGCATTTACGCATCACGTGTGGCTGTTGATCGTTTACGCTCAGGCATGCGCTCCACGCGCGTGCTAATACTTAATCGTCGATTCTTTTAATCGATGCTAATTTGAAAATTGAAAAGTTCGAGTACGTTTTATACTCGAATAATTTTTCTCCACAGTTTTTGAGGCGCGTGCAAGCGTTGCATCAAAGGTTCGATTCAAAGTTTCAAGGAGAAATTTCATTGTTCGAGCAATGGGAGGGGGAGAGCGAACGTTTTCGCCAATCCCAAGCACGAGGTAACGACCTGGATTATTATTCGGGCGCGGATATTTCGGAAATTCGTAGAAACGACTAAAGGTGGAAGCAGGAAACCGCGTGGCAAAATTTCAGAGCGAAGTGCAACGACCGAGTTACGTAAGTAAGTTGGCGAGGAGCGTGCCAGAATCGAAGGCTCGATTTTCGAAACCGCACTTGGCCTGGGCTCGGCTGTATCGGCTCGTCTCCCGTTTTCCCGCCAAGTGGCAACCGAGGATCAACGAGCCAGACTTTGTTTCCCTTCGAGACAGCTTCTTCTTCGCCGTTCAACGAGCCTGTCACGATCCCACGCGCGTGCAACTTCTCGGCCATCGCTTTGAACAGTGCCGCTCGTCCCTCCAGGCGTCCTATCCGCCGATTTCCGCTAGTCGAATCTCCTGATTCGCGATAAATTCCAAATTGCTCGTGGAATTTCTTCAGAACAGATCGTTCCAACCGTGTACACGATCCTCGATAATTCTCTTCAACAACTTTTGTACCGAGAAAATGGAGCAATTCAGAACGAGGCACGATTTCGTAGGATTAATTCGTGGATAAATTCATAATCCATTCTTTTCCATCCATCTGTTCGCGATAATTTCTTCTTCAGATTCGTTTAATCTCGATATATCAGAATTAAAAAAATACTTTTTCACGGTGAAAAGGATCCGGGTCACCGGCCCAGCTCCGCAATCCGTTCGACCAATTTCTCCCCGACCTCCCATCCATCTCCTCCACCTTCGTGTGAACGCGCGCGACAAACAGCAATTAACCCATCATCCGGAGACGACGTTTAAACTCTCTCCAACCTTCTTCTTCCACTTCTTCTTCTTCTTCTTCTTCTTCTTCTTTTTCTTCTTCTTCTTCTTGGTTCCCCTCCTCGGTCGAATATTGCCGACGGAAGTGTTTAACTCGTGGAGACGATAATTGAACGGTGATGGTGGCTGCGGTTCGGTCCGTGTGTTTTGACGCTGCTCGAGGAGGAATCTCTTCTTTCTCTTCTTAGAGCGACGCGTTGATCTTATCCCCGAAGGATCGAGTAAACGTGACCTCGAAAGGATTCGCCAATCGTCGAAAAGTTAACACATGGGAGCGAGGAGAGCGTCTTTCCTTCCTTTCTGCCCAGAAACCGTGTAAACGAAACGTCCAACGTTTTTTCTTTTTTTTTTCCACGCGTAATTCGAGATCGCAGGAAGCGGAGGACAGGTTGCACAGGTGATCCAAGATTAACCGGTCGATCGAGAAGGGGGCACAGGTAGGACAACAACAACGGGAGTCTCGGATCCCACGACGATTTATCTCAGTGGGAGGTCAGGATGCGCTTTCCCTGCCCTGGCCCTGGAAACCCGGCCCTCTGGTGTCGTCGATCAACGGATATGCCCCCTTTGTCTTTGCCCGTCCGTCCACGAAATCCTTCCTTTTCCACGGATTAGAGGACCCCCTTTCTTTCTCGGACCCTCGCCCACCGTTAAATTACACCTTCCCCCGCCTTCTTCTCCCTCTTCGAGAATATATAAAATACTTGGAGAGAATAATATCGCGCCCCATCTCGTCAAAATTTATCTTCGATGCCACACGATGATTACGTCGTTCGCATGGGAAACGGGTTTGATACACCGACTCGACGATATACGTTCTCAAACGGCCACAGGGGAAGAGAATATACAATGCTGGTTTTATATATATATATATATATATACATATATATAGGTGTGGCGCGGATCTAAAGTACACGGATCGATGTTTCAGAGGAGGAGTTTTCGTTCCTCGAACGGACTTCCACCAGTCGGTAGTCGGTGTTACACGCTGTTTGACCGGCAATATTCACGAGCATATCCGGCTCGCGAACGCGTCGTTACTTTAACCCTCGCGACTGACCGATTATGTAAAACGCGGGTGGCCTCGCCACCCACCCGTTGCGTCGATTCAATCCCCGCCGCGCGGAACCGCGTGGGTGAATACACCCACGACCATGAATCGAACGAATCGCTCGATCCATGCATCATCCATCTCTATAACCGATTTCTATAACACTCTGGATCCAGAGTTAAGCAGCGTGTATCGTTACTGTACACGCTATAGTTAGCTATAGTGTAGTATCGTTTTCGTAAGGAAAGGAAAGATGATTTATTATTCGATGTTAGTTGATCAATATTTAGATCTCGGATTGTTTATTCCTCCGTGTATCGAGAATTGAATCGAATAGGCCGATCGATCTTTCTTCACGAGGAATAAATTAAAACAATATCGTAAACGTCTTTCGTCGTTCTTATATACAAAGGAAAGGAAAGGTGCGAGTTGAAAGAAATATACAAAGGATCCTAGACAAAGGATCCTAAAGGAAAATTTAGAACACCCTTTGTCCCCGCGAAATCACCTCAAACATCTGCGTTATTTACCCGATCCTTTGCGATTAATTAACTCCGTCGAAATCTGGTGGATCTTCAACTCCGTTCCCGGGAAGGGAACGATCAGAGATCCAGACTGTCGAGTCCAAAGTCGGTCATCAGGCGGTCGAGTTTCGTGTTTAATGAGGCGACGGGCCAATTAGTTTTGGAAAATGTCCCCGCGAGAAGGCAATCAGGGACGAACAATGAGCGTGGCTGAGGGGGGAAGAGAGGAAACGAGGGGCTGAGTTTGGCCCCCTTGAAGAGGCTGCGAAGGAAAAAGAGAAAAGGAAACACGTGCGGGGGAAGGAGGAAACCGTAAGAGAGCGGTGGTCGGTCCTCTCGTTTATGCCTGGGTGACGAGTCGACAGGTTCCTCGAGGACCTTTCGACCAGCTTTCACAGTTTTTCTTCACGGCTTCTTATTTTTTGCCGACAAACGAACGCCGTTCCAGGAACCCCTCCCTCCCCATCCCTCCGGCCCCGGAATAATACAGACCGGACGCGATCTCCTAACTCGGGCCGACGAAAACTCCTCCCAACGACCATTGTTCCCGCGAAATGTTCGCACGTGTAGAATAATGGCCCGCGGCGAAAAGACGAAGGAACCAACGGCGAAGATCATCGCGCTCTTCTTTCTCTCAACCCTTTCGCCCATTTTTTCGCCAAGACTCTGTTTTCGTCTCTGACTCTTCTCTCGCGGATGTTTTAGAAGGATATTTTCGAAAGTTACAGCACGATCAATATAGATCGATTCTGGTGGTCGTAATTTTTAAAAAATAATCCTACGATGACTTATTTCAATATTGATTTTCGATTGAGAAAAAGCAGGGGGAGTGAAGTTTTACGAATTTTTTTCATCCAGAGATGGTGCATTTGCTAGAATGCACGGGGAACGAATTTAGAGATCCTAAATACGAATAAAGCACTCGTATATCGCGTGATATTTCTCGCGTTCGGAGGCAAACTCGGTTTTCGACGATGTCAGACGCCCGCATCCGTATCAATATCCCTCAACCTCTCCCATAAAACGCGTTAGCCTCCAGTCTGAAAGGCATGCATCTCGACGCATCGTTCCACACGAATTTATCAATCGTCTATTCGGGCAATTCCTCCCTTCCACGAGGATGACTCTCCAGCTTCTCGTCTGGAAGTAACGCGAATCCTTGAAACGAAACGGATAGAGATATATTTCAATACGAAATACGAAACGGAAACGAGCAACGGGCGATTCGATAAATCTTTTTCGCTCAGAGACGCGTATATCACGAAGGTGTCCGAGCTGCTCTTATTAATCAATCGCGTCATATCTAGGGAAATTCTCGATAAACGCGTTAAACGATCCCTTCCACTAGGGGAGCATTTCGGAATCTCGCTTTTGCATAATGCCTTTTCTTCCCTCCCTCGCGTTCCCCCTGCGAGCGCACGTTTCCTTTTCCTCGGGCGGGATGCGTTGTGTGCAGCCCCGGTGAACGAGCAGTGAATTCTTCAATGGCCCCCTCGAACGTGCCCTCGTGATGCGGGGACACATTAGCGGTCGAAATATTTAGATATGCGTCGAGGGCTCCCGAAGGAGCCGTTTATTCGGCCTTAAATCGACCCATTGTGCCCTCGAGACTTGGGGGATCAAAGGATTTCACAGCGTGATATCCGAGGCTCGAATAAAGCTGGCTTCGAAGGAAAGTTCCCTAATATTTTCTTAATCGATCCCTTCCACGTGAATACAAGCCTGTGTGGTCTCGAGGAAATGTGCGTAACAATTCACCAAAGTTAAATTAAGCGAGAGTACGAGGAGCTGTTTTTCGTTGATAAAAGATGATAATGGATAAAAGAAGATATCGAAGACTCGATGTTTCTCAAACTTTCAAATCTGCTTAACGCGAATTTCGAATTGATTTCCTTCTACGAAGGAAAGAAGGCGAGATCGAATAAACGTAACGTTCGATCGATGAAAAAAGAAAAAGACTATTGGCACGCGCGTAATAAGCTGTCGTATTAATGAACGATCGATTCTTTAAAGGGATGGATGAAAGGAGAAGAGAGAGAAAGAGAGAGAGAAACCGGTTCTAGATTCTTCTCCATAGGTGACGATAAGGAGCGACGATGCTCCCCTAGGAAAGGGACCTTTCGTTTATAACCGTGCGCGTCCTGTGTCGTTAGGACCGAGGTATTCAAGGGCGACAGGAGAATGGAATGGATGCAAGGAGGGGAGGGAGGGCGAAAGAGGATGAAAAGCGGCTGCCTAAAGAGAAAGAGAGAGAGAGAGGAAGAGGCAGACGAGATGAGATCTCACCGTGCCCCGACCTGCTCTAATCTGCTTCGTCGTACCTTGGCTCGTCGTAGATGCCGAACAAACCTCTACTTCTTCTATCTATCTTCTTCGTTATTTCTCGCTCTACGCGTCCCCTCTCCCTCGTATCGAATCTTATTTCTAGCTTTGCCGTTCTTCCTTCTCTTCGCGACACGATCAGCCTCGAATATCTTCAACTTGTTCCACGCCGCTTAACGAGAATGGAATTTCCATTCGATCGATCTGAATCCGTTCGAAGAACGGTTTTTTTTTCAAAGAGAAAAAAGCCAACAGGAGAGGAAGAAAACGCGTGAATCTAGCCTCGAATCTGCAACAGCGATTGCTCCCGTTGTCGCGAGAAGAACGTGTCTCCAACAGTGGCATCTAAGAGATTATTGGCTATCGTTCAATCGACGTCGGCCACTCTAATTGGATTTATTAATACAATTAAGCGGGGAAGAATTACGACCACGAAACCGCGTAACTGTACTCGAAGCTGTACTCGTTGAGGAATCGTTAAGATGGATGATCCATCGTGTTTTCCATTCGTTATCGATCGAGATACGGAGGGGGGAAAAAATAAGCTCGAGGATATTTACGATCGGGACCGAGTGTTGGCTTCTATTCGAAATGAATTTATGACGGCTATTACGTCGATAGATATGGAATATTTGCGCGTAGATGTGCAGGAGGCGCGATGATGCATCCTTGTTTGCGCGCCACGGTGTATATTTATTTTGTTATCGAAGACGTCACAGCGTAAGGAGACGCGTAATTTCCGGCTGGTAAATATTTGCCATCCGTTATTGCCCTTGGGAATCTCTAAATGGCTTGCGAGTACGTCTCGCAAAAGGGTGACGATAAGTGGCCGAGTTCGACAAAATGGACCGCGTGTCCAAAGGTTAGGTTAAAGCGATCGAGGGATCGAGGATCACGATCCACCAATGTTACGTCCCGCAATTTCAACGTGATCGTAAATACACGTCACGAGGGAACTAGCAAGGATAATTCGCGATTTCGAAGTTGCTCATAACATCATCTCTTCGATGGTAACGCTAATAGGATAATTCTGGATAACCACGATCCTGAAACCAATTCACGAAAGATCTACGTTTACATTTCTACGGAAAAAGAGAGGGAAAGAATAATTTAAATATTCAATTTACTCAGAAAAATATAAATTGCACGAAAAATACTTTACTTTACTCGATTTGAAATAAATCATCCGAAAAATTAAAAAATTTCAAAGAAAAATAAAAATTTCAAGATCCAAAAAAAAGAAAAAAAAAATGCGAATGAATCGGCAAACAAAACCGCTTAATTCCACTTACTTGTTTCGTGTGCAACCGCGGCCAACGAACATTAATAATTTGTCACGCGGGTTAATTTAAACGGAAGTGTCGCGTTGCACGAGCAAGTTCCGCGGCTGTCGTCGGTAAATCGGCCATGCACTTCCTGCACTCGCGTTCGTGCCACGCAAGCGACTAGACACGGTTGTTATTGTTTGCTACCGCGGTGGGGAGGAGGGTTGTTTGAAAGCAGGCAACGCGTTGGGGACGTGCATAATAACGCGTCTTTGTCGTTGACGGGGGTACACGCGGCGGATATTAGTCGTCTCGCCAGACTCGAGGGGGTTGTTACAGGTAGAAATAACAGCGGAGGGCGCTGATGATAGGCGAGAAGAAGAAAAAAATGCGGAAAGGACATAGACGAAACGCGAAGGGTAAATGAGGCGCGGGCGAGATTTCGCGCCCCCGTGAATATTCTAGTGGAAAAATTTAATAAGGGTCGTGGCTCTCCCTCGAGGAAGACGCTCGTTTGGAACCTCATCAAAGGGGGGAAGATCGAATTTCTTTGAATTTAGAAGAAAAAAAGAGGAACACTTCTTTTTATGTTAATTTTGTTACGCATATCCCGTTTCGATGGTGGATATTTTGAACAGATAATATGATGTACGATATAATGTTGAAACAATATTCAAATTTATCCAATATTGTTACGATTATTGGAATTCATTAGTGGAATGAAATTTCAGTCGATATCCAATTCAAATTATATCCTATTACTTCGACGTAAAAATAGAACGGAAGATAAATAGATTTCTACTATATTGTATTTTTAATATCGTTCAATGAAATTGTAATCCTGGAAGAAAGAGAAGAAGACACACACACACACACAGAGAACGATTTAAAGGATCCAAGAGAAGACGGAAGGAGGAACGAGAACTCGATCTCGTAGGGAAACAAGGATCGCAATATCGGCGTTGCGAAATCCAAGTATAAACGGCGCCAGATAATTGCACACCTGTTTCAATCTCTCTATTTGGATTTGCACGTAGGCGCGTTGGATTACAGGCATCGGAGACAGGATTATAGGGAGAGTCCGTGCCCGAGGACGTAGAAAATTCGGGGCGACTTTTAATCTGGGTGCACACGGGCGCGCGTAAACGGCACACGTTATTTCAAACAGAGGTACGGAATATTCGGGAAGTTTGCCAGACGGTGGAATATATGGAACGACGACCACGCGTCGCGTATTCCAGCATCCTGGTCTCGCAATAACGTGAATAATGGCGGCTCGTTTTCTGGAACGGTTGTGTTTTACCGCGCGAAGAAAGCATCCACCGGTGCCAACTATATGCCGGAAAATCACGTAACTCGGTCCAGTTAACTGGATTTTAAGACTGAGGTTTAATATCGAATACGAGACGGGAGGCGAAAGACGAGAGAGAGAAACGCGTATCGTGACGACCTATCGAAGACTGTCGGTCGTAATCGCGAAACGAGACGCCCGAGACGATTGTTGTTATTATTACGTTCGTCTTGTGTCGAGTGGGAGAAAGAGGAGAAAGGGGCGATGATTCGAGGTAATTCGTTCGTGAAATTGCCAAAAATGTAAATATTCCGCTCGCTCGTCGACTTTTACGGAAAAATAAATATATAATAAACGATTTACGGAAAAATATATATATAATAAACGATTTCGAATAATAAACGATGTAAAATATAATTGTCACGGTAGTTTCGAGAGATATAATATCGTTATTTTCGACGAATATTTTTTCGTACAAAAAAAACGGCTATTGGAGTCGAGCTAATAAACGCGAGATTGAGGATAATTTTTTATTCTAAACAAAGATTCTGGCGAAATTACCCTTTCGAATTATCCGTTATTTTTTCTTTTTTTTTTTTTTTTTTTTTACGTCCAGAGAGAATTGTACGCAAAGTATCTCGGTTATTGTTTTAATAAACTCGGAAAGTAAAATCGTAAAAACGACGGTTGTTTACCATCGGCAAACGGGAAGAAAATTACGTAAGCCGATTCGATTTTAACCAGCCACGCCACTCCATTGTAAATTTTTAACGAGACCATTTTCATTAGCGCGTTATCTTCCATCGAGCAGGAAACAGAGGCTCTCGTTACGTCACCGTTTCAAAAGAATATTACGTATTCGCTCGATGATCGCCACGGCCAACTATCCGACACGTTTCTGCCTCGATCCAGCGATTAAATCAATCGTATCCACTCTTGCTGCTTCTCACAAAGGACACAACGTGGAATCTGGTCCAATCGAGAGACGACCATGTTTTATCAGTGTCCCCTTCCCTTCGTTCGAGGGCATCAATTCGACCCATAAATTCTCGTCTGTCGGACGAGACCTTTGTCCACGATCGACGAGGTAAATGGTGATATTCGTGGGAAATACTCCCGGGGATCTTTGGTGTACGTAAGTCGTATTACTCGCCTCGATCCTTCGACACGATTGCGCAATCCACGGTAGTCAAAACGATCGAAACAGGAAACGGGAGCGTGGTCGAATTCCGCCCTCTTTTTTCCCGACTTTGCGCTTTCACGCCACGATTGGACGCGCGTGCGTCTCTCGATCCGATTTCGATTTTCAAATGGAACTACGCCCGCCCGGAAACGATCGATTAAACGGGCCAACGAATCCAACCGATCTTTTCAATCCAGATCTCGTAAATAAAGTTTTTTTCAAAGCAAATTTTATTCTTCGAAAATGATTCGAAACGGAATACACTAATTTTTATTCCTTTTCTTCGTTATTTTCTCGTTTTATTGGTAAATATTGGGGGAGTAATTCTTTGCGCACGATCGGATGCATTCGATCGAAAAAAATCCTTTCGCGTTCTTATCTCTTTATTTTCAATATAGAAAACGATTTTCAAGCATTTTCTCCGCCTTTGAATCGCGCTGAACGCGATATCGTTTCTCGGGAGGGAAAGGGTAATGGTTAGTTTACTGGTTGGCCCATTATGCTTGGACCGTTCTCGATACCGTTGATGAAGCGAAACGTTCGTTTCCACGCTCGTGGACGGACGATAAATCGTCCGAGCTAAAGAGCCCCTCGTAATTCTGGAGACCGTGGGTCCCGGTGATTAGACGATTTCCTTCAAACGGATACTTTCAGCCGAGATCGACGTGTATCTCTCTTTTCTCCCCACGCGTAATCCTCTCACGGAAATCCTCTCTCTAGCTCTCTAAGTGCTACCACGATTACCAACCACGTGAGAGACCCGCGGCCAACCAGTTTAAAACGGTGTTAATCTAAAAGCAAAGTCTAGGGGGGCCTTTTTAATCGTGGGCAACCCGAGTAACGCGGTCTAAGAAGATTAGCCGCGAATAAAATTCTAACGAGCTGGAAAATAACCCGCTCCTTTCTACTTTCGACCTCGCCAAATACCGAGTTACGTCGGTATCTTTGCATCGTATGTACGGGAATCGCAGATCGAGGTAAGGAGGGAGGGAGGGAGGAAGGAAGGAAAACGTTTCGCGAGTGGACGTTGCTCATAATTCAGGGAAACACGGTGGCGGACGCGCGAGGGTGCCATGCATAGCCCGTATCTGATCGATTTAACTAAACGCCTCCACTATATCACCCTTAACTGATCTTCACCTTTCACCCTTTTATACACGGTAGACCGCGTTCCTCGCCACGGTCTCGTACTTCTTCTGCTCGCTCGCCACGAGCATCTCTCTGCTACACGAGAGGATGGCTTGCACGGGCGGAAGGGGGAGGATAGATAAAGAGAGGTGGTGCTCGTGAGAAATCCGAGGCGTGACCGCGGCGTCGATTACTTTTCTAGAGGATTCGTTATAATTTCCCGATCCTAGGGTGATAACAGGCGATTTGGAAAATTCTTTGGAAAGAGATCCGAGATCGGAAAATGGAATTGGAATTTCTCGAGAAAAAAGAATGGAGAATTAAAAGTGATGGATACGCGATGATTTTATATTTTATATTCGTTGAAAAAGAAAAGAAATTTGAAACGATTGAATCGAGTTATCCGATTCGTAGGATAAGAGATTGGAATTTTTGGAAAAGTGCCGAGATATGATCGGAAAAAGTGGAGAACGTAAAAGTTTCTTCTTAGAAACTTAGAACGGTACCATATTTTTTATTTTTCTCTAAAAGAAAAGGAAGATCGAGATACTTTCCTTCTAATTTCAAGATCTGATTCAAAAAATGAAGAAAGATTTCTTTTTTTTGTTCTCAAGAATCGAAATTCATTTCTTCGTCATTTCTAAGAAGAAGGAGGAATTCTTTCCAAGTTGAAGAATTCTAAAAGTTAAATCTCTTTATCCCTAATTGGCAAGGTAATGCAAACGCTGACGGAAAAGTAATATGTCGTCCCTCGTTGTGCACGTGTTTGAGCCAAGGCAGAAGAGGAAATAACAGATTTCACGTATTTTCCGCTATGCTCCTCTCGCGTTGCTCATTACCGGCTCTCGAGAAATCATCCGGCGACCTTTGTTCACCTCCGAGGCCACGGAAGAATTCTGTCGTGTCGCGGTACTCTCGGTGAAAAGGGTTTGTCTCGGGCTGATTGCTTGGAATTACCCGGGATCCAGCTGCAGCCGTCGAGCAATCGCGGACATGGGGGAACGAGACTTCGATTCTAAGGGAAAATGGCGGTGCACGAGCGGTTCTCTCGAAGAAAATCCCATTCTCATACCGTGTCATACCGTGTACAAACTCTCGCCAATATCTTCTTCGAGTTAATTTAGAAATCCCTCCCTCCACTTATTAAAAAAAATCCTCGTTTACTCTCCATCCAATGGAATATTTGCTCCGTTATCCTATCGTTTCGATCCTTCTCAATAATAATTTACAATAATAGATTACACAAAAATTAATTGACGAACTTTCCCAGAACTTTGCAAACGTGCGAAACGCATCGAGCATCTTAAAAGGATCCACTCAACGGACCTAAAAAATAAATAAATAAATAAATAAAACAGAATAACGTACCATCGCAGCACTCTTAACGCAAGCGACAATTCCCCTCCCACGTACGAATTAAATCGATGCATGCAAATCGATCTTCACGGGGAAAAAAGAGGAAGATCCAACGAGATCTTTTCCCATCCCTGGCGGGACACGTAAAATTACGTCACCGCGCGTGCGACAACAATGATTCTGTTCGAAAACTGTATACGTATCCGTATCCACGAAGAGAGGTGGAACAAATTCCTTTCGCAACGTCGATGCTCGCTGACATGCCTCGTAACGAGACTGCACACGGCGAAACGCGCTGAGAAATGCTCGCGTGTTTTCTGACATTTCGCGATATTGGACGGGATTATCATATTACACGTGTGCGTGTGTACCTCGCCGACGTCGCGAGATTTGCTTTCCGCGATTCCAGATAATTCGTTGATGGATCGTGCCGCGTGTAAATCGCGGAGACAGGGCTTTAAGGTAGGGAGAGAAACCACACACGAGCCACACACGATCGCCTCGATTGTTCTCCTCCTCGAGTGCAGCATCAATTATTCAGAAACAATGAGAGACGATCCCGGCCCTCCGATCCCTGCTTCCTTATTACCATCGTTCAACGTCCTCTCGACGAGATCTACGGGCTCGCTGCTTTTTTCCATTGCGTTTCATCGATGTGGAAAACGCTTGGGAACGTTGAGAAAATTTCCTACTTTGGAGGAGGATTCGTTAATTCGACGCGGTTCGAAGGAAGTTCGAAGGAGCGTTTGGATCGCAGAAGAGTTTTGAGAATGATTTCGCGATGGATGTTTATCACGATGGATGATGCAGCTTTGTCAAATTTTTATTCATCGTTACAAATGAAAATCGAGAAGGACTTTCGAAAGTTGGACAGATGAATTCTTTTGTTCCTCTTACTCGTAAGAGGAGAAGATAAAGAATTTTATCGCGGGTATAATAATTTATATCCGATATTGTAATTGTGAGAGAATTATGGTTCGGATGGAAACGCTGCGTTCTCATATCCAATATCGTAAATAAATAATTTGGACGATAAGAAAAATCCTTCGTCTTTCATCGTACAAACATCTTTCTATCTCACCGTTGAAGGATGATACCAATCCTAAATAACAGGACCACCGTTGTGCATCTTAGACGCATACAATTTATAAACTATGAAAAAAATTCTCCATCTCCTTTCTCTCCTATCGATCATCATTTCTTATCACTCTCCGATAGCTTCGAAAACCCAATTTAACTTGACGCGTGGAAATGTTGGCCGCGTCAGCGGGATCTCATCTCGTGTATACGCGCGTTCATAAAAACGGGGATACGCAAGCTGGTGGAAGTAGCTTTCTACGAAGATAATCCATCGAGGGGGGAGGAAAAAGGAAAAGAAAAGCGGGCAGTTGACCCAAAGGGTGGATAAAAGTGCGAGACACCGAGAGATACGTGTGTCCCAATTGAACAACTTTTAATTGCTTGCACCGGCGTGCAGCTGCAATTAAGGAATCTCGAGAGGTCGGGGGCATCGTCGCAGGATTCGAATCGTTAGCCGTGATATCGCGCGATTTAATCTCCGCCGCCGCTGTTCGTTTCTTTTCTCTCGGCCCGGCGCTCGTTAAGTCTCTTTCTCTGTGCCGCTTTTTCGCGTATTTCCTCCTTTACGAAGCTGGCCGTCTCGTCTGGAAAATTCTCGAATAATTTCTCAATTGAATCTCGCGCTCTCGTTTCAATCTTGCCGCTCATTCGTTCGAAAACTTTGCAAATTTCCTGCCTCCCCTTAATTTCTACGTCTATCCGTCTAGGAAAAGTTTTGAGTTTTCTCGTATATTTTTCTTTCTCTTTTTTTCTTTTCTTTTTAGAAGAGTCGCAGATAATTTGGCAAATGAGACAAGAGAAAAATGAGCCGTGTGTTTAAGCATATATTACTTTTTCGAACGTTCATTTTCGGGGACACCCTTGCGCCTGGAACAAAAATAGAGCAAGGATGGAGTAGTTGATGGAGTAATTGACTATCTCGTTCTAATCTCGTTAGAGCAATTTGCCTCGAATTTGGACACGATTAACACCGATCGCGTGTACCAACAGCCATCAAAGAGATTCCACGAGAACTTTGGAGATAAGGCTGAAACTTCCATAGAACCCTGTTTGCGAATCGTGTTTATGAATATGATGGAGAGGAAGAAGGGTGTGCATCCAAAATTCCTCGAATCGATGGAATAGCCGAATCGTTACGAAACGTTCTATATTTATTGTAAAAGTTGGTCGAGACGGGAGATGGGACGGGGCTGTTAACCTTTTGAAACGCAATAATATATCTCTACCTACGCGCACGGTCTCGGCTTCTGGAACCGATTCGCCCGCGGGGCCTCCGCTCAATAAACTCGAAAATTGTTTGCTTCGCACACACGGCCTTTACTTTACACCTTTTAAACGGTGTCACAACATTATCGACACCCACGCACGTGTCTAACTCGCGGACACTTTGACGTTTCGCGTAGAAAAAAAAAACACGCTCTTCTTCAACCTTGGATATATCGATGACCGTTCGAAAAGCTGATGTCATTTCATTTTTCGATTCTCCATCTTTTTAATCGAATCTTTTAATCTCGTTCTATATATATATATATATTTAAAATAAATAAAATTTCTTCAAGTTTCCTCCAAATTAAAACTTATCTCCTTCAACCTTGATCCACCATTTTCAATCTATTATTTTATGAAATTGGAATTTCCGCTTGATTCGATATGAGATTCTATCACTTCTAGCGAAAGTGAACCCGTTTACAATTACTGTAATGTACTTGCGACGTTGTTCACGCGATTATTTGGACCCGCATGTTTAATTTTCAGCAGACAAGATTGAACGTATTAGATGAGCGTATTACGTGAAGGAATTTAAACAAATTTTGTTTCGAGAGTAAAACATTTCCCAAACGTTCGCTTTTCCCCTGTACAAATTTCAACATCCGTACGACACAATAATTGACATACAGGCCGACCTAGAAAAAGTGGAAACGAACGATGGCGTCCGTACGAAGGGAGTGGGCCCATGCAATAAAACATTGTTTTGCCGTGTGTGCGAGTCAATGGCATGCGCGAATACGTTCCACGTAATATACGACCTGGTACACGTACCGGTTACCGGTGTGCAATGCACGATGATGACGATAGTTATGAGGCTTTCCTAATCTTCCCCCGAGAATTACGAAGCTCCGCTGATTCACCGGGAAAGATAGCAGATCCCCGGCTTTTAACCTTTCGACCAAAGGTAATCGAAGCGTGTCGGGTGTTTTCCACCGATCGATCGATCGATCGATCGATCCTGTTCCATTGATATTTTTCTCGCGCACGCGTGTCCAAGCATACCATTGAAACTCGAATTTAAGAATTCTCTCAACCGAGTTTCTCGAGTATATATATATACGGGAATCGATCTACCCGAACCAATTGGTATCATTAAGCTTGCACAAGATCGAGAGGAAGAGGGAGAGAGAGAGAGAAAAAAGCGGAGAATGAAAGAAAGGATATGCAAACGTTTATCACGTGAGCGTGAGCGTGTCTCGAGGAAGAAAAAAGAAAAAAGAAAAAAAAAAACGGTTCGCATAATTGCGTGGCAGGTGCAGTGACTTAATTGCCAGGCTTTGTACAAAGCGGCTATAGCGCCACGAGGAACGTGATGCAATGCGTGGAATTCTGATAAACAGGCTTGCAGATAGGTACGCTCATTTTTGCATATTTGCAAAAATGATGAAACAAGAAGCGCGAATCTGACCGAGTTGCAACGATTAGGACGAAGAAGAAGAATCCCTCCCCCTTCTTGGGACGAGGAAAGGGTCGAGATTCGTACGAATCTCGGGTGAGTAACTAATGAAACCGACGCTAAGCTAGAATTACAAGCGAAAATTCTCCAAAGACACACCTCGGAATCGTTCGTGTCGCGACCTTTCCCGTCTCGAGTATCATTACGTAAAGTTTGCTCGCGCGAAAAATGGCGGAATTGCCAGGGGCTCGCTAATTTAATTGCCAGCTCTGAGTACTAGTGGACGGTCGATGGGCGTCGCGCACAGGCTACCTCTGATCAATGCAGGTGTATACAGCAATACCGATAATGATACTTACGCTCGTAATAACAGGCATCGAGCTCGAGGATAGCTCGCACACGTCGCGATATCCAACGTCTGAAGATTTCGAGAAACACCTGTTAATCGTAAAAACGCGGTGGTAAAAAGCGGCGGGAAGTGGTAAAGAGATGGCTCTCCTTTTTCTTTTCTTTTTTTTTTTTTTTTTATCTTCGTGCCATCTCGTATACGTCACGCGTTTCCGTGTAAATAAGAAGGACAAACACGGCGAAATTCTCGAGTCCGCGTGATTTTTACGAGCGGAGGAAACGAGCACGGAGGGAGGGGAATATATCGTATTATAAGCTTTAATGAAATCGCTATTGCACGACACCACGGCGGGTGGTGGCACGCTTCGCTATTATTTAATTGCGAGCCGCTATTTAGCCAACGATTTTTCTCCCTTAACGACGGGAGAAAAATTTACATGAAACGAAATTGGTCTCCGTCGTGGAACACGTCGCGAGAGGAACACCTCACGTGTTTCGTTACGATACACCATGTGTGACGTATCGGGGATGGAAATTAATTTCTTCGCCTCTTTTCAACACCAATCAAGTTTTTCAATTTCGAAAAAAATAAACGATTTTGAATTTTCCATCTTATCAAATGATCATAATTATCAATATTACAAACGAGTAAAGATCGATTAATCGAATCGATTAATTGGTACATTTAAAACGTACGCATGGTGTCGCATTTGACGAATTATTTTGTAAGACGGATGACACGTACGGTTCTCGAGAGAAAAATTATTATTACCACTCGCGACATGACGATCGAGAATTGTAAATGAGATCGATTCAATTTCGGGCGGATGTTTAATTAATTTGTGGATCGGTCGTTTCTTGCTTCCCTATGAATTAATCTCGATGTAACCGCCGTTGATTCAATTTCGTTTAATTATTCACCCGGACGACGTTGTTTGCATAAAAAGCGTGCTGAATAGCGGGCGTTGTTAAAAAAAAAAAAAAGAAAAAAGAAAAAAACGGAAAGAATGGAGGAAAATGCGCGAAAAGAGGCACGACCTTGTTTCCAAGTTTGCCTTTGTGTTTCGATAATTGCTTCGATAAGCCGTACACGTCTATCGTGACAAGGTAATATTTTCCTCCAACGCACATACTTTACCGATATTTAAGGCTCGGTAATTTTCTAACTACTTAAATCGACCAGTTATTCACCAGGATCGTTCGTTTAAATCGTTCTCGAAATAACTCCATACAAAACTTGGATCAGAACCAAAGAATCGGAGCTAGCTACTTCTAAATATTAGTCTTAGACGGAAGGAATTCGACCACTAGACCGTTCGCACTGACCACCATTCGGTAAATAGAAAATCCAAATGTAGCACATTTTTTCCTGGCTACGCTCCAAAATAATTTGAACAATCAATGCAAAGTGTCAACATTTTCACAAAAATATTGGCCACCACGATTTTTTGCCAATATTTATCAGGCATCTTAAATTTTAAAACATTTTTCAATGGTAAAAACTTCACTGGATTGTTCAAATTAACGAAACGAATAAA
Organism: Apis laboriosa; assembly: GCF_014066325.1. Taxonomy (NCBI): domain Eukaryota; kingdom Metazoa; phylum Arthropoda; class Insecta; order Hymenoptera; family Apidae; genus Apis; species Apis laboriosa. The sequence continues at coordinate 2,128,411 of NW_025223257.1, forward strand.
AATATAAAACGGATCTAATTTTTCTAACTTCAAAACTCCCATCCCTTTTCGAACAATCTATTGACGATTGAGAGATTTCGAGATGCGAACAATCCTCTCTAAAAGTATCAACCATTACGATATTTCCATCAATATTTAAAAATTATTAATAAATCCTAAAATATTATTCTTCGACTATCTTGGATTACTTTCACCCGATATAAAAAGTATAAAATACAAATACAATTAATTTTTCCTAACTGCACTCCAAATCTTTTTGAACAATCAATAAAATTGGAATAACAGAGATGTCAAATCCCTGTGGAGGATTTCATTGAAATAGCATCACGATCCTCTCGCCGATCTGTCGTCCCTTCAAGGGCCATTTCTCTCATCGTCACGATCGCACACGAGTGGGTGTCACTTAACGATTGCGTTACGAGTGAGAGGTAGGAGGCACGATAACGAGCAGGTAACGCGGCGCTATTATCAATTTAATTGGTAGATCGTGTCGAGGTATCATCGAATAATCGATACACCGAATCATGGGTCGGTTTCACAAAGAGAGCCAAGTCTTGGAAGAAATTAATAAATCAAGACTGGTTTGGTAGAGGCCACCATGGCGCTCCTTCGTCATTCCAAACGTTTTATATCTAGCCTTTACGGCATTCCAACCGTGAAAGAAACGCTCGCCTAATAATCGTTTTCTAGCCTTTTTCACATCCTCGTTTTTTTTTTCTTTTTCCTTCGTTTCTTCGTTGCATCTTCATAAACTAACCTATCTTCCTCCGTCTTGAAACGCGACTGCTTATTAAATACCTCGTGTCTGCTTATCTGTTAGTTTTATCCCTTTGTTTCGAGAAACTATCGAAGGCTATGGAAGGCAATCGGGACGAAGAATGGGACAAGTTTATCGCCGAATTATCGACGGGATGATAGGAGAGTCCAGACCTCAAGAGAACAATTTCTCGAAGGATAAAGAAATCGATGAGATTATTTTCTGTAGATATTTCCGTCTAGCCTTCACGTTTTTCTTTTTCTTTCTTTTCTTTTTTTTTTTTTTTTTTTTTCGTGAATGGAATCCTAAACGTTTGATAGAAAGTAACGATAAACCGACTCAAAGGTTCGCCTAAATTAATATTCACGTCAGTGATCGTTCTAAATATACCCTGATCGAGCTATTCGAGTGGGTGATCGTGTATATACGCGATTTAGCGGCGCGTAATCGCGCCAATAAAATTAAAAAACCGCCCATAAAAGATCTGGCGGTATCTCGACCAGAATCCCTTCGAGATTCGAGTCGAGGATCTCTTCAACGCTGGAGGTAAAAAAAAAAAGAAAAAAGAGAGAAAAAGAGAGGAGCATCGATGGCCGGATTAATCGGGGCCATGTGCGCCACCAATCCGTACGCGGATATATCGACACTAATTTTTTTTTCATCCCCCTTAACCCCGTTAAAACGTGAAGACAAGTCGGTATGAAGAAAGAGAGAGAGAGAGAGAAAATTCGTGAGAAAAAGCAAAGACGAATCATACCTTGACGAGCAGGTGGATTGGCTGGCTGACGCTGAGTGGTTTGCCTCTTCTGGCCTTTCCGCCTCCGCCGCCCAAACACTTTATCCACGGCATTCCTCGAGTGTTTTCTCGCCTCTCCGTTGCCTCTTGTTCGCGACTCCGATTCCTCTCCCTACTCTTCTCTCCCACGATTCTCTCTTCCTAGCTCGTTCCTCGTCCTCCTTCCGCAAATCCCTCAAGGCTTTCCGCTCGTATCCGCGTCGCTCGTTCGCTGCATCTCGCGGATTCCCCCTCTCGTGAGAACTTTTTAACTTTTTAAAATTCACGCGTTTTCAACACGCCGATTATATATTTAAAACTCGACGCGAGTCTTAATAATATTTTTCTTTCGTACGGAAGAATCCTCTTCTCCCAAATATCCGAATTCCAAACTTCGCAGTTTCCTTTCGTCCGGTCACTGTTTTGTAAACAATATTAACACGCCTCTCCCACAGGCCAGACCAAGTCCATCGTGATCCCGCATCGAAGAATCGAAACTTCTCGAATTAATTATCTTTCTTTGTCACTGCACGGTGTACAATCGATCGTCCATTATACCGCATGATTTCCTTTCGAGATTTGCGGTTAATAGATTCGTTCAGGCACACGGAGGCAGGCTTCGATGAATTACGAGATAGATAAAAGATAAACACGAACACAGAGAGACGGAGAGGAGACAGAGAGAGAGAGAGAGAGAGAGACGTTGCGTAAACTCGGTGACGAGATGGAAACACGGCGTGGTAGGGAGCATCGGTCGGTTTTGCGTTTCCACGCTGCTTTTTCCACGCTGCGTCGACGTAGCACGGAACTAACGAGAACGTCCTCTCTCGCGCGCGGCTCCCGCGACACTGCCGGCCGTCCGCTTCGCTATCGTCGATTTTATACGCGCCTTGACACAGGCCGGGTCACACCGCGGTTCCTTATCTCCTCTTCATAGACAATCCTTTGCACTAATATATATATTAATAATCATATATTAATAAACATCTATCGTACAATTTATACGAATTTTAATTTCGTTAATCTTTTCTTCTTTTCGTCGATTGAATTTTTTTTTTTTTTTTTTCTTTAGAAATTCTTTTTAGAAACTTGAGTTTATCGTGAAGTTGGTGATGTTACCGCAGACTCAAGCTCGGATTAACTTCTGGTCAACTGTCAATGTAGCCTCGTCGATCAATCTTCTTCGTTTTGATCAAGTTCCATGGATTATCCAGAAAGTACCACCAATAATGAATCGTAATTGAATCTCGTGCAAGTTTGTAGAATGTTCTGTGACATTTTACAATTATTTTTTTAATTCAATAGTTTGTTCGTTTTAGAAAATTATTTTCTTTTTTCTTTTTCCAATTGTAAAATGGATAGATATTTATAAAACGACGATATTTTTTGTTATTTATATTCTTCCCTCTTTCGAAACATGTCTTCAATCCGTGGAAAATTATCAAACAGAAATTGAAAAATATATACACGTGTGCGTGAATAAACGTGAATGTGACTTGATTTTACGAGCGTCAGCTTTTCTCGACCAGCTCGACCCGCGGCCTGCCGTCGACTGACAGAAAATACCAGCCGGGACCCCGAAGAGCGTTCTGAGGGCCGGACAGAGGGGCGGAAGGAATCGACAATCCGTGTCGAAACGCAGCGCAACTCTCCGCATCTGCGCCTCCGCCTTCCCGCTTCTGCGACGATCACAAAAATCATCGAAGATTCTTATCCTCGACAAACAACGATCTCGAACCGATTCTTTTTTTTTTCTTTTTTCGGATCCTCAATATATTTGCTTTGCTCCTCCGCTTCTATCTTTATAGAGCGTTCATCGATCGAGAAGGTAATGTCGTTTGTCTATTGAAAAAAAGTAAATCGAACCAAACTCCATGACTCCATCTTCCCGGCCACGAATTTCCCAGAAGACGTTTCAAGAGATTTTATAGTGGAATAACTTTATGATCGTTTCATCTTTTTTTCTTCTTTTTTTACCGATCGCTTCAAGTCTCAGAACACAGATGTCAGATGAAAATAGATGAAGCTCGTACACTTGTACAAACATCTTCGTGTCACGAGTCAACCCTATGGACTAATGTGTCCGCATACTGGACCTACACACGCTCCCTCTGTCTCTCTCTCTCTCTCTCCTTCTTCTTTCATCTCTCGCCATATCGATCATCCGATTCATCTTACACTCTCCACACTTATTATCCGCGTATATTTGACGAGAGATACATACGTAACAAGGTTGTATCTCTTAAAAGTCATCTTCGTACCTACGCAACCCTTAAAACCGGTACTTATATGCTTCATCGTCTAGCCGGTATATTCGAGTTATGACAGGATGGTAACGGTGTCGATGGGGAAACATTGACATGGGTCCCCCTGCACGGAGGCAAATTACGTTACCACGTGAAACGAAATGCCCCGTACCCCCCGTACTATGTCGTACAAGGGCAGTATCAACGGGAACCGTGTTTACATCTCGTCGTGGTGCAGCGGATCTTTACGAGAGGGGGGCCTATAAACCCGTACTTGCTGCACCACACGTATTTACACACGAGCCTCGCCATCGTTCCGACCGATCATCGAATCGGAAATCAAGTTTCCAACGTAACGTGGAATTTTTTTATTTTCGGCCGATCTATCGACGAGCAAACAACGCGATATTAAGTTATCTGTATCTGAAATTTTTCTCAACCATTTACATAATCCGTCCAACTGTGAGCACGAAGAGCGGATAAACTCGAGTCGATAACGGGAACAATTTCGTAATAGAGTAATAAAAAAATATTACCGATTAATTACCGAATCGATACATTTTTAACGATATGTATGTATCGGGATATGTTCATTTCCTGTTGAAATGGGCGGATTTCGGATGTTTTCCTGGTGTTCTTGATAGCTCAATTAAAATCGCGTTAACATTCGAGGTGATTAACTATGGTTAATTAAAATATACGTGGCAGTTAATTAAGAAAATTTTGCGAGTATTTTTTTCCCATTAACGTGAAACAATGTAACACTTCGATTAATAAATTTTTGAAAGTATCGTGGCAATATGTATCCGTTCAATTTACGTTCCTTCATTTCCTTTTTATCCTTGCCATTGTTTTAACAATAGTAATTTTCACTCCAGGCTGTATAAAGTGACCCACATAAAATCTCACGAGTTATTTTCTTGCTAAACTAACGAAGATATCGACTTCTCTATTTTTTTTTTTTTTTTTTTTTAATCAAATAGATTCACATTTGATCTTTTGCTGCGCAATAAATTTAAACTCTTGTGAAATTCTTCTACTGAATTTTTTTAAATGAAAAGTGACCCATTTCTTTTTCCTTTTTTAAAATTATTAACACGAAGAATTTTTACGTTGCAAATGTTTGCGTATAACTCGACGAGCAATTTCGTTGCCGTATTATATCTTGGTCGATACAATTACACATGCACGTAGGTACGTAGTTGCGCAGCGTCCCGCAATTACAATCGAAGAGCTGCCCCCTTTCACGGCCACGAAACGAGATTCCAGGGCCTGCAGGGACCCCGGCCAGATAAATCATCGGCTTCTTCGAAGTGTCTCTCCTTTCCCGATGTCCGTAGTCGCTAATTAAGTTTGCAGAACGCTGTTGGTGCCGCTTCTGGCCGCATAACGAGGCGTGTGTAACTTTCTGTTCAGCGGGAGGTAATGCGAGTGGAATACTTAATATCGCGGGCACCCGGCCTCGGATCTCTTTCTGGGCACGTGCTGCTCGCCTTAGGCCAGAAAGGGTTGCGAATCCGGAAGGCGCGGCCACGTTTTCTTCGTTTCCACGAAACAACTGTTAGAGAGGGGGAGGGGGAGGAAATTACACTACACCGCGTTGCAGAGAATCTTCTATGGAGTGAGCCTTCTGAACGAGTAATAACGATTGTAGAAGTTGAAGGAAAAACTTTGGCAACTTTTTAAATTGCCAAGATAAACGTTGAAGGTATTTTTTTTTTTTCTTTGGATTTACTTAACTTATATGATAAATGATATACGACGAAGATGTTATCTCTTGTTCTGTGAAATTTTCTCAAACTTTTCTTGATGATATTGAAAACTTGCTTTACTTTTCTCTACGTTATTTTATCATTCCTTCGCTGTTTTCGAATTGTTATTCCATGGAAAAACCGGGAATAATTTCCCTCAAACTTCTTCCTCCGTTCCCTGGATCTTTCGGCTGGACACTTTCTAGTAACTTTCCAAAGACGTTCACGGAACTCAGGTAATCGCCAGACGTAACAGTGGAACAGTGTAATCATCGACGACCACCGACTAACTACAGGTTACTCGGCCAAAGGATGGTCGATAGCCCGACGATCTCAAATAGCGCCGGTAATCATAGAAAAATCGAAGATCGTCGTATTCCTCCACTTTTATTCTCCCTTCGTATTACAAAATTACATCCTCGGACGGTTCGAATCGTAATCTCTACCTAAACGTACCATTTCCTGGAACAGAAACCCATCGCAAATTATTCCTCGAGAGAAAATCTCGTAAAAGTTTGCTCGCCGGCGAGACAACGGCGATAAAATAAAATTTAAGGCAACAAACTTACTCCTCCCCTCATTCCAGATCGTATCTGCTGAACGTTCGCTGTTTTTCCAACGCATCTCTCCTTCCGGAAGATCTTTCTTTTCCGTTTAAAGGCGTTACTTCGAAAGCCATCTCCGCGTCGAGGAATTAGGCACGCGCGCGAGATATCATAAAAGAGAAGAAAACCAGGCCAAAGGATCGTAAAGAATCGGGTCAACCAGAAGATGAGAAAACTTTTGCCCTTTTCCTTAACGCGTCTCGTCTCCTGGATAACGAAAATCCTTCTCCTAACACATTTAATATCGCGATAAAAATCGAAGTAGGTCTCCCGTGGCCTTCGAACATTGTTAAATAGAAAAAAGACTTGTAAAACATTGAGAAATTTAACGAAATGCAAAATAATTGTATCAGTGACAATTGATATTATTAATATTCTAAATTATTCAATAGAAAGTCAAAGTTTTAGGAATTTGGTATCATTTTTTCGATATCTCTTAAATTAGCAAACTTTGTCGAAATCAATTGCCACATTTAATATTTTACAAAAATTTTACGATATCTTGACCTTTATTTCATTTCCTTCACTATCACTTCCTTCACTTCAAAATCTTCGGATATTGATCCTAATGACAATACTTAAGAAAATGTGTGAAAAATATTTGTCCGTCTTTCGCATCGCCTGCTTGAAAAAAATTGATAACGCGATCGTGCGCGTTAGATAAACACGATAGAAAATCCGCAAGAACATTCACGTCATCCGCATCGGATGTGTTAAACGAGAGAGATCGAACTGGTTCGCCCTGATATGCCCTGGCCTCGTTATAGGTGGAACGAAACGTAATATAACCCTTGCCGATCCGGGCTTCCCGGCTGTAAGGGTGGGCCAGTGACGTACGCGGTCGCGGGGTGCAGAGAGGAGGAGGATGGTTCGAGGGAACAAAGTTATTCCGGAGACCACGAGAGAGCCAAGAGGTCAGCCAATTCCAAGGGATCCTCTCTTTCTCTCTCCCCCTCTCTCTCCCTCCCTCTCTCCGCTCTCCTGTTAACTTTCGCGAGGCTACGTCAGATAGCCAAATGGGCTGTGTGCTCCGCATTGGCCTGCATTTTCCTTGCTTCCCTTTCCACCGATCTATCTCACCGACGCTCTGATCGAACGTTTCGCAGCTTTGGTTGTCGGTTTCGATAAAGAGGCGAGCAGAGATGTTGATTAATTGAACGTCACCCGGTGTTTTCGACCATGCCATGGATTAAAATGAATCAAAAACGATCGTTTATCAAACACCAGCTTTCCTCGTTGGCTTATGAAGAACTTTTAAGAGATGAGTAAGTGGTGAAGACTTTAAAATTTCTTTTTCTTGCTTCTTCTTTTTCTCCTTTTTGCTTTTTATATTGGAGCAGAGGAAAAAGGAAAATCGGTGTAAATTAAAATATTTATTGAAGAGATAGGAGAATGTGGTAATAGAAAAAATTTTTTAATTCCGTATAAACTGTAGTTTGATCGCACTTGCGGATTAAATCTCGAGCGTATTCCCCTTTAAATTCGTATGATAACGTTGGTAATACGGATTATCGTAGTGGTTCCAGAGGTTGGTATTACACTACTGAAACTATATGCACTTTAATGCGTTCTATCTATGAAACACGGTGCAATATCGAGTATCGGAACACTCGGAACCTCGTACATCACGATTGAAAACCACGAGTAAAATTTCTATTCTACCTTAACTTTACCCTATTTTTTATTTCGAACCTTCTCTTAAAAAAAAAAAAGAATCCAAGCTTGAATTTTAATCTTTTAAACGATTCGATATCGGTCATGATTGATGCGATTCTGAAACGAAAATAATCCATACATGGATTATGAAAAATTTTTATGTACACATTAATATAAAACTAATATGGTAATATGATAATAAACTATTCATCCGATTCGTGGAATGCACCTCTAAACGACGAACTATAATAACACTAAAGGGGTTAAGAGATATTTCCTGAACCGAAAGCATTTCGGCTCCCGATTGAAATTTATAATGGAAATGATTCATGAAAGGCGACACGCATACTGAATGGAAAATCAGAAAAAAATGAATAGGAATTTACGAGCGATAATTCATTCTTTCGATGCGCAATTATACCGTGAAAAATTAAGAAAATCCAATCGAGGCTGATAAATTTCACTTTTGTTCGTTTTCGATTAATAACGAGACCCTTGTTCGATTCTTCCTTTAAAAAATTCATCGACGAATGCGGTGGTATTTCCTAATTCGAAACTTTACTTTATTTTCGATGACGGAGCCAAATGTCTTTCACGAATGGACGTTCGAATGTAAAATCGATTTCGCGCGATTTCACACGTTTCATCTTTGAAAATATAGCTCGGACATAGTCTTGTCCGCGCGATAATCTCGCATCCGGGAACGAATTCGTGAATAGCCCTTGGAAATATGCCACTCGCGAGGAGGTAAAACGCATTCGTCTGCCTGTTCTGCAAATATTCCCCCTTTCGTGCATTCTTTTTCTCTGTCGCATCCGAGAGGCGCGAGATGTTCTTCTGCCGGCATTATGAGAACGACGAGGACAAATAATGCGGTAAAATGTAACTATTTTGCACAACCACTTTCCACTTTCTCGCCGCGTGGCTGGATTGTTAATGCAAATAATGGAGGATCGTGTGTGGAATCTTTTATCATCCTTCTTTTCTATTAGTTTGGAGAAATCTGCAGATTTTATAGATTTCTTGATTCCTTTTTTCCAAAACGTAGCATTTGTAAATATGCTGTTGCGTGCAAATTATTCGATATATTCGATATTTTATCATGGATAAAAATTCTTAATCGCGAAATCAAGGCTCAATATATATTATATTCTAAATAAATTAAAAAATTACATAATTCTTTCTCTTGCTCTGAAGTTAACAAATGCGATGTTATTAAAATCAGAATTAAAAATCAGAGAAAATTCTGAATATTTTCTCTGTCAAAAGTTGAATCAAAGAAAAAAAAAAAGAAGCATTCCCTTCCAAAATCTCTCGCGCTTCATCACATACATCATACGTACAAGTTTAGATCTCTTCGAATTCAAGACTAAATCGCTAAGCCTTCGACTAATAAGTTAATTCCATCCGCCACTCCAAAAATAATTCAACGTATCCCGGTGTGACGTCCCAGGATTTTTCCCTGACTGTAGCAAGGGCGAACAGAGCGAAAACGAAGCGATAAAGCAAAAGCAGTTCACCACTGGCTGGCTTACGCGCTTTCCGCTTGCTTCGTCGCGTGCGGTCTCTTTTCGACCTCCCTTTCTCTCAACCTCGAAACGAATAATAGACGCGCGAAACGCGTGGGCGTTTGGATATGCGCGCGTCCCAAAGGAGGGGAAAAAAAAAGAAAAAAAGAAAAAAGGAAACGATCGAGAAAGCGACACGGAGGCGCGACTTTCTCGCTTTCGCGATCCACGGAGATTAGATTAACGGGGATAACAACCCTCGGATTAATCGATCAGAATTTATGGGCGAGGAAAATTTCGCACGCGAATAATAAATTTCTCGCTCGATAAAGTTGCAGATTTTTCCATCGAGCCGGAACACGATTTATCTGCGATAAACCGTTTCCCATTAATCGAGTTTCCCCCTTTCTTCTAAGGCCGTGGTTGCCTTAACGGAATCGGACGATTTATCGGGATACTTTGTCGTTTTGTTTCCCATTTATCCTTGAATCTTTATATATATATTTCATTCATCCATCTTCGATGTATTATTAATTCACGAATTTATTCTATTTCTCGCTTTCTGAAAGCTGTGAAGCGTGAAACGTGTATCTCTTTAAGAAATAACTTTGATATTTTTGGTATTACAAATATTTATGTATGCTTGGATTCCTAAATTGTTTTGGAAATCCAAGGAAATAGTTTTCGTAGTATTTTCAGTTTCCCCATTACGAATACTCGTACGCATTCCTTTCGTTATTTCTGGTTTCGAAAAGTTGGTAGATTGACGAAATGTTTAAAAGGAGGGAAATTCAGACGAATGGTATCATGCTCTTTCAATCGAGTTTAAATAACGAGCATCTCGGGGGAAAAAAAGAAAGAAATAAAATTTCCGCGTTCCCACGAAAGCAGAAACCGGGCAATTTGCATTTTACGCGGGGATTTTCAAAAATGGCCGCGGACTTTCGTTTCAGGGAGAACAAGCCGCAACCGCAATAATCAAAGAGTACAATGAACGTTGCCTGACTGCAATTAAGCGGCGGCGTCCGCGTAATTAAACATTTCTGTTTATTGCGAAACAATTCTTGATGCTCGTGCATCGAGATAGAAAGTTTCGTGGAAACAAATGATTCGTCGATACGAAAAATCGATTGCTCGATTTCCCTCGTAAATCAACTACAACGTAACTAATAGAAAAGAGCAAGAAGAATAAAATGAAAACGTAATGGAATACGAAAAAAAAATCTCAATTTCTCTTATAAATCAACGATATCCTCGCCCATTACCGCTTGACGTAAGCGATTAAGTGAACAAGAAAAAGAAAGAAGAAAAAAAAAAAAAAGAAATGCAAGAAGAAATGGAAAGATCGAAAATAAAGTTCGCGTTGGATTTTGGAAGCAATAAGATTAGGCGGGGGATTAATCGTGTCGAGTTGTAAATAATTGAATGAATTAACGAGTTCATGTAATGAAAGGATAAATCGACCGATATACGTATCGAGATAGTAATGAATGGGCTCGTAGGCGCGTTAGAACGATGCGAAAAAAAGAAAGATGGGGAAAGAGGAGGGTGAACCGCTGGCACACCGGCTTACTTTTACCGCCGTGTAATTACGCTATCGATCAAAAGTTTGGCCACATCCACGTCGTCCACGCTTCGCGGACGACTGTGTGCCAGGATATAAATCTGTGCGACCTCTTCTTCGCGAGTTTGCCGTTGAAGGGTGAGGGCGAGTTCTGATAAAACGCGAGATTAATGGGGCGGAGAGATTTCGAGGAGCGCGTCGATGGGAATATATACGACTGAGTTTGTTTCATAATTTCTAGAATCTAAAAAATTGAAAAAGGAAACGGGAAAAAACGTTTGAAAAGACACACATCCGTCTCTCGAAAGAAGAAAGTTGTAATTACAATTCCTCGTTCCCTTTGAAAATAAATTTCAAATTTCCTTCATTTTTCTAAATTGTATGTATGAAAATGTAACGCGTGTCTGTTGCATCCTCAAAAATATTAAAAACGGAACGAAGAACGAATGAAAGCAAGAGAGAATCAAATTACGAGTAAAAAGAGAAAAAAGAACGTCAAAAAATTAAAATCTAAAGATCAATGGTTTGAAAACGTGTTATCGAATGCCTTGATGATCGGAGGTCAATTCCACGAGGTCAATTAACGCTCTCCATTCGCGGAATCGTAGAAAAAAGAAACGTCGCAAAACGTATCATTACTGTATTATAGGTGGTGGGTTTCGCACCTTGCCGCGAACCGTAACGGGATCGTGGGATAGAGAGCTTAGGGCAAGGGATGTGTAAGTGCGTTATGGTGTCACGTGACACGGAAACCATAAGGCTTGGTCCCGCGTGTGCGGGTACGAATCCGATTCCCGTTATTCCTGTCGGGATTCCACGCTAGTGTCAAAATTCACAGCGCCGCCCCGAGAGACCTTTCCCTTCTCGGAAATAGAGACGTGTTTTAATGCGATGGAACGTGTATGCCATGGTTACGCCGGTTACAAATTAACCATACCATTTTGAATAACTTCTTTCTCACCCCTCCCTCCCCTTCTCTTCCACAATAAATTCTCACGTGTTGTACGAAGTCTGATTTTAAATTCTAATCGTATTAAAATAAGCTTTGTATCTTTTTTCTTTTTTTTTTTTTTTTTTTTTTGTTAAACGATCGAGTTAAATTATTTTACAGAACGATTGTTGAAATTAAAGTATAATTTTGGGAATGGAGAATTTAATGGAAATAGAAGAGAGAGAGAGGTTTATATCGTACGTATAAAATATGATTTAAAATTTTAATAATTCTAAAACGACCTTTTCATATTTCTTTTCACGATGAGTTATTTTATGGAACGATTGAATAAAATTTTTGAAGCAGAGCGGAGAATTCCGTGAAGATATGAAAGCTTATGGAAACCAGAGTTGAAATATCTGATAAATAAATTCCGTCGAACTTCCTTTCAAGTGAGAGCATAGTTCTCGTACACAGCCCCCTGTGACGATTTATCGACCTTAATAAAGAAGATTCAGAGAAAAAATAATTTCTGCATTCCTCCGAAACGAACGAGATCAAGATGAAAAGAAGCATGTATAAAGAAGAAAAGTTGCACCGAATCAACGTAAACTGGATTCGAAACCCTCTCGTTCCCTATTTTCCTCTATCTCGATTGTTTATCCTCCGACCATAGAGAGTTTATTTTTCTTTCATTCTCGCATACTCTATAAATCGTTGACAAACACGAGGGAGAGAGCCTCGTGGAATCGAATCGTCGACGAAATTCCAGAGAACCGACAAAGAAGAGATATTAATTATTCACGAATTTCGAATCAGGATTTTAATAACGAATCGAATTCGGACGAAACTCATTACTACTACTACTACTACTACTACTAAATAGTTTTTTCTACGGTTGGAAAAACGAGTCTGGGTTGGAAATTTTAATTAAAATTTTAATTCGAATTTATCTACTGTCGATTTCCAAATGAGTCGACATTTTAAAATATGAAAGCTCGCCTCGTTTCCACCATGGATTTGAGATTAACGTTTCCCGTGGATATAAAATCTCGGGTGTTTCCATCGATCTTGTTCGACAGACAGCCGTAACCGTAATTTGTTCGTTGCTCGATGAAGACGTAAGGTACGCTTGTAACTAGCAACCGAAACACGGCGTGAAAACGTGTCTTAAAATACGTGACACCGTATTAATAGCGTGTCGATAGACAGTTATCTCATAATATATATCTCGAGAAGGAGAATTTACGACTGTGTACGCGTACGATATTAGATTAAAAAAAAATAGAATCCAATATCGTTTAAGTTGAATTTTTTTTTTATACGTTCGAGAAGGGATGAAGAAATGAGAAATCTCATTTAAGAGGAAAGGGGGATAGATCTATTTTGGATGGATGCACTTGTGCGCGTGATAAGAGCGCATGCCACGCAGAGTTTATATTACTTTTATTTTATAATGGATTTCTTTCTCAAACACTTTCGACGCGATGCAACTCGACCCAGTTCCCTGATTCGGCCTGTATACCGAACAAGACCGAAAGTGGGTCACAAAATACATCCTTGATTCAGAGCTGTAAAAGTATTTTCAAAACAGAAATATTCAACTTTTTTTCTTTTTTTATCAACAATTGAAAAAGATTCCCCAATCGATCTTGCACGTATGAAATTTTCCAAACCGATCCACGTTAATCGCACGTTATTGTTAAAATCATGGAAATACGTGATTCGAATCACTAAATTCCACAAATTTGTTATAACATCGATCGTATAATCATCGCTGAATGGTTATAATGAAAACTCGTTAGCGGAAAATATGTCGAACGCGATTATAATACCAATTCTCGGCTTATCTCGGCTCATTGCCGAGTAATAGTTCAAACACGTTGAAACAGCGGAAACACGGGCCCGGTTGCGGATTATCGGTCTCCAGACTACAACTCTTTCCCGGTGTTCTTTAGTTACGCTTTAATACCGGTACCAGCTACCGCCCTATACTTATCCCTGGCAATTACTTTCTACCTCCACTTAAAGCTATTTAAAGCTGAATTTAATCCCGACGATCGATAAGTAGCTAACTAAGAGATATCTAATTTTCGTTGAAAATAAAATGGAACAGATATTAACGAGATGTACTACGCTTTAACGAACTTAAAAGTGGAAGGAAAAAGAAAAAAACTTTTTTATACTTTTTGAATCGATACGATAATACGATTAACGTCGGATGCGATCAAGTTAATGCTCAGAAGAAATCGAATCGAACGAAGCGATTCTAAAATAATTAATTTACAAAAAAATTTATTTCCTTCCTGATTGTGATTGTAAGAGTTGAGAAATTTGACAAGTTTGAAAAATCTGATTCCATTGAAATTTCTCGGGAAAAAAATTGAAGAGAAAAGACATCGAAGAAAATCTTGGATTAAATTTAAAAATCTCGATAAACACGAGAAAAGATAATTTTAACAGCGGAATAAGAAAGGATAAGGAGTGTCGGCAGAGAACGAGGAAAACAGAGAGACCGGTGGAATAAAATTCCCATTCCCCCTACCGTTCGGCAGGCCTATCACGTATTCTTCGAGTAACAGCTTTACCTCGGCCATCAGCCAGTTTCCCATTCATTCGGTTCGCTCATTCATCCCGGGGTATCGGGCCGGCCTTTAATGCATTTTTGACGGGCCACGGAGTCGCGTGCCACACTTACCACCTGGACATCCTGCCATCCACCGAAACATCTGTGCGCCCATTTCGTCAATGCTTCTTTTCACGAGGATCGATTTCTCCCAACGACAAACCCACATCATCGTCTTCCTCGTCGCTATTCAGAGTTCTATTCAGACATGTAAGCGCGGCCAACTCTTCGGTGTCTGCCGTTTGCCATTCCACGAAACGTGTTTATTTTCCTCTCGCCTCGTATTTGTATAAAATTGGAAGGATGGAAAAAATAAGAGATAGCAATTTTTTCTTTTAAATAATTTAGAAAATTAGTCACTGCAGTCGAATCGATTTCTTTTTTGCAAGGTTCAAAGGTACGAATAATCATTGATTCTTCGAGGAATTTAAGAATCCTCGCGTTTAAGTCATTATTCAATAAGTTACTTTTGGAAAATAGTTTTTGCAATCAATAAACTATCCACGTTGATTTATTTCTGTAAAAAAAAGAACAAAGAAAAATACGTTTTACGTTCCAAAAAAAGTTAAAAAAAAAAAAAAACGCAATTTCCAATCCAACTTTGTATACAGACACAAAGCTTAAACACGATACGTTTATCTCTCTAAATCGATAGATTCCGCTCTCCGCGTATAAATCACTCGAAATTCCATTTACCAAAATCCAATGCTAAACACGGGTGAAACAAATTTCGAAGGGAGAGGGGAATCCGGGTCGATCGAGTATACGTACATCGATCGATGGAATTTTTAACGAAAACAAAAGGCGCGTAAAATAAACGGAGGCGGAGAAGAGGCCAAGGTGATCGCTGTTCTCGAAACCAATTACCTTGGAAGAATTCTCTCGCAGAGATCCGGTCGGCGAATATTTCCTTCGCGACTTGGAAGACTTTTCCTCGAGGCGCGGCTCGGAGGGCGAAAAATCGCGGTTGGAACGCTCTCGAGACTTTCTCGAGAGATTTTAATTGGGCAGATAAAACGAGGCGAAACGCGGAGGAGAAATCGTGTACGATCCAACGAACCGCTTTTTATTCATCGCGCGGAATCGCATCCCCGCCGTGTGTCTGCCCCTCGAGCATCGGACTAGTTTATACGTCGTATAACTGTAACTTTACGGCAACCGTGGGTCCGATTGAAATTCAATAGAGTCCGCAATAAAATCGCGACCGGTCCCGTAAAAGATGCCGTGCACCGGCTTACCGGCCGATAGTAAACGCTCGAAAGGAGATTGATAGAATCGCTCGTGGACTTGATCTCTGTCCGGGATTGCAGTTGGGTGAATTAGGGTATACGAGTAAACGAGTCCGTAAACGAGCCAGTGAGTTATAAGCGAATCATTTTTGAATAGAAATTGAAATGTAACGAACTACGAAAGTTTCTTTCGTAAAAGAGAAGAAAAGAAAAGAAAATTGAAAAAAAGATTTAAGAACTCTTCGCCGTATTTGTCGTATACACGAAACAGAAATCGAATTGATAGAATTCGACTTGATCTCTGTTCGGGATTGTAATTGGGTACACTTCGTAAACGAGCGAATAAATTATAAGCGAATAATTTTTGGATGGAAATAACGAACTACAAAAGTTTCTTTCGTAAAAGAGAAGAAAAGAAAAGAAAATTAAAAAAAGATTTAAAAACTCTTCGCCGTATTTGTCGTATACACGAACGAAATCGAATTGATGGAATCGCTCGATTTGATCTCTGTCCGATTGGGTACACTTCGTAAAGTGAGTTAGTTACAAGCGAATAATTTTTGAATGGAAGTTGATGTAACGAACAACGAAAGTTTCTTTCGTAATAGAGAAGAAAAGAAAAGAGAAAAAAAATAGTAACTCGAGACGAAGAAAATTAAAAAGATTTAAGAACTCTCCGTCTGATAGAATCGCTCGTGGATTTGATCTCTGTCCGAGATTGTAGTTGGATGAATTAGGATATACGAGTATACTTCGTGCGAGTGAGTTATAAGCGAATGATTTTTGGATGGAAGTTGATGTAACGAACTACGAAAATCTCTTTCGTAAAAGAGAAGAAAAGGAAATAAAATTAAAAAAGATTTAAGAACTCTCCGCTATATTTGTCGTATACACGAACAGAAACGGAAATCGAATAACTCGAGTTTAATGTAACGCGATCTCGAGGATATTGGAGGGAAGACGAGAGAGATTTTGAGGGAGAGGGGGGAGGGCGCGATATAATTTGCGACGCGTAAAACATCAGAAATAGCGCGACGCGTGGAAACGATGGGGTCCCGATAGGGTCAACGAACGGTCATCGTCGCGTTAGATCATCGCGCTAGATCGCCACGTTTGGGCTCTCTAGGCGGAGACAATCGAGCGATCAGTGTCAGGGACCAACCCTTTCACGACACAGAAACAGTTCGTTTCCGTTCGCGCGCGAATCTCGAACCGCATGCCAATCACCGCCATTTGCGTGCCCGATACGGCCAGCCGTGAAAAGAAAACAGTTACACCTCGCATAGTTTATTCGTCTATTCGTTTCGATGCACGTAGGAAGTTCGAGCGAGCCGATCATTCACGATTCTCTGAACAGATCTCCGATACCTTAATATTCTTAATATAAACCTGAAATCGCGGATCAACTCTTCTCGTCTCCTCTCCTTATTCTCCTATCGTTTCGAATCGAACATCGACAAGACGCGAAAGATTATTTTAAAAGACTCCCAAAATTATCCATTCACCTAATAACCTAAATTCCACCCTTTTCTAACAGAGACACACCCTGCAATTAACTTAACCTAACACCGTCAAGAATATCGCACGCTTCGTTTCCAGCTACATTCGATTAACACATCACCGTGTGTCGCGTCCATTAATAGAATTAATAGACACCGAGGTTACATTAATCAATCATCCGAGTCGCTCCGAGTCTCGAAACAATTACGAATCGATTCAACGTTTCTCAAAACTGTGCACATCGGTCCATGAAAAACGATTAACCCGCGGTCCACCCGAGTTTTATATATATAGCGCGCGCCGAAATAGATCGATTTCCATTACGGTATCTGTCCGTCGATGACTTCCACCCAGACGCGCGCAGCACGCCCTTCATCGAGGGCAGATGGGCCCTGTTAACTCATTATCGTTATTGTTTGCCCGCCGCACGCGGCCAGCCCGCCCCCCGCTCGTTTTAATACGCGTTTTAATATACCGGGTGGCGGGAATATAACATACAATGCGATAAACGGAAGAGAAGGAACCGCGTGGTGAGTCACACAACGACTCGAGGCGCCGTTTCTTGGACACGGGCCACAGGTAATTGGCCGATCGTACGATCAACACACGCGTGTTTGTAAAAGGGTTCGCTTGTGTGCTGCGAATCGAGAAAGAGCCGAAAAGCGGTCTCGTTGAGTCATCCTCGCCGACACGCACGAGCTGACCCTTTCCGACAAAGGCGGGGGTACTATTCTTTCCCATTTCGCTCTCTCTCCCTCTCTCGAGCCTCCGCCCGTGTCAAAGGATCGGCGAGAGCTGGGCGGAAGTTGCGCGCGGAAATGGCCAGCTCTTTTTTTTCTTTTTTTTTATCGACGGCTCGCGGAAAAATTAGCGGGCAGACATAATGCGTGCGATCGAAACGTGGCGGGTCACAATGAGACGGTAATTGGTCGTGAAGGGTTTGATGGATCTTCCGGGAACCGGAGGTATGGGAAACTGACTTCCCGTGGCTGGGCGCGCCACGCTTTCTTTCCAACGCTCATCAGCCGTTTCCCTCTCTTTTCCTTTCCTTCCCTTTCCTCTCTTTTTTCTTTGACGTAGATCAAAATATTCTTGAAGAATCGCGTATTAAACGTAGAGCATTGCAAGGAATTATCGTAAAGACGTAAAGAGAACAGTTGAAGAGAATAGATAGAATATCGTTCGAGTATTCGACGAATAGTTTCGATGTTCGTCGTGGATAAATCGTGTTCGTCAAGGAATGGAAAACTTGTCCCAGATCTGATCTAGAATACTTGGCACGAAAATAATTTCGTTCGTACGTGGATCGTACGATATTAACGCGTTTCCTAGGGGGGGAAAAGGCAATTACAGTTACACAATTCCTTCGACTGTCCAGCTGTCGGCCAATTAGGGAGAACTTTGGAAAGAAAAGGGATCCCCTCCTCGTACACATCCGTCACGATGCTATCATGCGATACGATTTACCGAATCGCAATTTCCTTTTCCAAGAAAATTCGTCACCCTCGTCCTCCCCGTCGAGGGGAGGAGGGTATTTAATCGGCGTCGAAAGAGGCGGTTCAGTCGCGGAAACGCGTCGTCACCGGTAATTACGCGAGTCAGCAGTCGGCCGTGACATCGACGACCGACCCATTTTTAAACTCTGCGGTCCACTGGTGGTGGAGGAGAGGCTGGCGACCGCGGGGAAGAAATTCTTCGCGCTCTCGTAACTGTTCCCTCATTAAAGATTTATGTTATCGCGGCGGTTGGCCAATGATCGGACAATGGATGAGAAACACTCGTGGAATTGTTTCGTCGGGATAAAAATTACGCTCCCCTCCTAACTTTAATCCCTTTCACTCGCTCCCTTTTTCGCTTTTCCCGCGATAAAACGAAAGAATAACAAAACGAAACAAACAAACTTTTAACCCCTCTTTTCACCGTTCCATCCTTTGTCGACTTTCGAACAACGAATCGCGTATATTCTTATATTGGAATTAAGAGGGTCTCAGCTTTTTTTCGAAAGGCGTATATACATATATATATATATATTTATATGGAGTCACGGGTGACTCCGGGTAACTGGTAATGGTTACGCATTGATGGGTCGCAGGGAGCAAACAGCCGAACACCGTTGGCCACGAATAACGAAGCATTGTATCGTATTGTATCGAAAATACGCTTCGACCCTCACTATTTTTTTCACCGTCGTTCCCTTCTCTCGACCTTTTGATGAGGCGAGGAGAGGGTTTTATCGCGCGCGAAACGAAAAGAGGAGATCGTTAGCACAGAGGGAGAGGGAGGAAACGGGAAGAGAGAGAGAGAGAGAGAGAGAGAATGGATTCCAACAGTGGCCGCGAGTCATTAGTAATTCGACGAGCCGTTGCGATTTAACGCTGAGAAAAAAGAAGAAAACTTCTTCTCGACTCGTGGTGCGTGGCCTTGCGAGAAGGAAAAGTAATCAGCAGCTCGTGCGGCCTCTCCCGGAACGCATTACTCTTTCACGAGGCACGAGCTTTTTTTTTTTCTTTCAAGGGTGAGGAGAGATCTCCCTCTCTCTAGTCGAGATTTCTGGCGCAACGACGAAGAAGAAACGTACGACGGAGCAACACAAAAGTCCCGTGTTTTACACGGGAGGCCGGCCATTTGTTTAGACATTAGCATAAAGCGCACCGAACTTCCTGGCCTCACAGTCACGTTCATTAGCAGCTACTCGAAAGCAAGCGTGGAATGTCGCTTATGTGTACCGTTGACTTTTTCTTTTCTTCCCGTTCCCTTTGTCGCCGTCGTGGCTAACCTTTCGCGTTCTCTTCTCTCTCTCTTCACCCTCTCTTCGCGCCATTATCCCTCGCAACGGGGACACAAAAGCGATCGCGACGTTCCCGATTTCGTGCCCGATCGTAACCCTTTGCCCGAACCATTTCCCATTGTTCCGTGCGTATCGAGGGTGAAACGAAGCGTGAAAATCATCTCGAATTCGCCGCCCGTCCGCAACAATGTTGTTTGCACTTGGTCGATTAACGATTATTCCAAACAGTGGCGATAACATCGAATTTGTACGAGCCTGTAATAATGATAAGTCGGGTTGTCAGTCGTGATTTCGTTCGATACGTATCGATAGAGATTGATAAACTTACCTTGCAGAAAGAGCCCCACTTCAAGACGATGCTTCGTGCATCTATGATCGAGAGCTGTTTATGTATTTATAAGTGGGCTGGGATTTGTATTTCTACGTGATCATTATTCTTAGCGAGGAAAATTGGCCTTGGCACGGTAACGAATCCATTTCGAGAAACGCGCGTGAAAATTTCGCGGGTGAACGATATTAAAAGGGTGGAAAGATCGTGTATAAGATGATTCAATGGGGAGATAAGAAATATATATATATATGTGTGTGTAGACAACAATTTGTATACGTATGAAATAATAAGAATATAAATATAGCGTATAAAATGATAATAAGAATGTAAATGTAAAAATTGGATCGAATAATTATTGTTTGTAAAATGTTTTAATTCGATAGTAAAGTTAATCAGATATTGGAGCCGTCTCTTGAGCGTATAAATACGGAGCAAGTATGAAAAAGGAAAGAAAATAGTGAGAGAAGGATAAAAACGAGGTAAACGAATGAATCTTACCGCCATCTATTGAGCGCGTGAGTAACAAGATGTAGACAAGGAAAGAAAACCGTGGGAGAAGGATGGAGATAGTATAAAAATACTGCAATCAGCGCCATCTTCAGAGTGCCGCAAATGAAACTCGAAATCTAAGGATAGAAAATAGTTAGAGAAGGATGAAAATAGCAAATATGGGACTCGTGGCGCCATCTCTCGGTTATTAAAAAAATATTCAGAGTTTATAAAAATACTCGAGAGATGGCGCCAGGAATAAGTTTTTGGCCTATTTTGTCCTTCCTTTCGCGTTCAAGAGATGGCGCCAGTTTCTACTCTTTCTTTATTTAACACCGCTTGGCAAATAAGACTACGCATTAAATATATCCAATAAACTTTCCTATACCGTGCGAACGAAAATTTTAATTTTAGATATTTAAATATCATAATTTTCAATATTTTATAAATAATTTAATACGGTAATTTATATTTTATCGAGACAAATGAATCGATAAAAGTGTATAAATTATCATCCACAGAGGATGTGATCATATTATCAACAGTAGTAAAAAATAATTCGACCTGAAAATTAATCATTGATTAATCACAGTTCGCAATTGTTGAATTTACTACTTTTCACAAAAAAATTGAAATTTGTTTGAAAGAAATAATAAAATTTCATAGTTTGAATGGTTAAAAAAATGGAAAATATATTTCACGATTTTTTATTAGGATCTTATGACTGCAAATTCAATATGTACATAATGGTCAATATATGCATCATATGGATTCTAACTATATAATATATATAAACGAGTAAAATATGCTAATAAAAATTAAGTAAAAACTATCGAATAGCATGTCACGAAGATCAACAATCGTACAAATCGTGAATTAACATTTACCAAATGTTTAAATAATTCTAACACGTATTAAAAAAAGAAAAAAAAATTCCTCTCCAGTTTAGAAGATTTTAAGAAAAGTTTGCAATTCGGATCAAGCAATTTTATAATACCCATCCAATTACAAAATACGAATTCCCCGACAAGTAATAATCGCGTCTAATACACATAGTTTATTTTAACTATAAGTTATCGTTACAATATACGCACAATAGTCTAAAGTCTTATTGTATAACCACAGATATATTCTCTCTTTCAGTTACTCATACACACGTAGCGCCTTATATTAAATTTGCTGAGAGCAAAATAGGAACTGTGATCGCCTGATGTACCCGATTCGTCTTCACCCGATCTATAAGTAAATTCTCAATTGCTACACAGACGTATTTAAATCTCCAAATTAAAACCAAACGTTTTCTTCCATTCATCTTCCGTAATACATTGGAAGAAATCCAAATTTCGTTTCACGAAAGGAACGTTCGTTTGAAATCTAAATCCCTAATATATATTTTTCAAATTCGATAATCGATCCGATGAACGAAACTCAAACAAAAAAAAAAAAAAAAAAAAAAAAAAAAAAAAAAAAAAAAAAAAANAAACAAAGAGAAAGAAGATTAAAATCAAGAGAAAAAAAAAAAAAGAAATTATTCGAAATCGACGAATTCGTGGTGCGATTTGCGTACAAATCAGGCCGTAAGAAGGCACCAGAGCTACGTAACGCACCAACTTCTCTCGACACGATTCGATAAAAGGCTTCCATCGAATGTTCGTAGGAGGAGAAGCAGAGATCGCGACGACGATCCGTTAGAAAAACGTCTCGTTAAGTTAACGAGGCGTCCACGAAGCATGGCGCGGCCGGTAGAAAAATTACCCGACCTTTTTTCTCCGCGCGCTCGCACACTCGACGACGATCCGTTTCCAGGATGAGGAAACCCGCTCTCCGCGTGAAATACGCGACGTCGAATCGATGGGAACGTCGCGCGCATCCGTATTAAAGCGGACCTTTTCTCTCTTCGAATCCAAGCCCCGGGCTCCGTTCCTCTTTCGGTTGGCAACCTTTAAAAAAACGGCTCTTCCCTCGGGCCAGACGTTCTCACTTTCGATCGATTGCACGCGAATCGAGACAGAGATCCGTGCGAACGGAATCTGATAGAACAAGTAGCAGTGAAATCAAATAATAGCTTGAAACAGATGCATTTTTCACGCATCACGACTTTAATATATATAATTAATTTTATCTTTCCTTGAAAAATTTAATTCACGAATTATTTCTAAGAAAGATTAATACATCGAGGACGTATTATTTTATTCGCTGCGTTTGTACACGGCGTCTCTCTGATCGAGAGAAGAGAAGCGTGTAAAAATGAATTTCTAAATAATAACGATATCTACGAATTTCGATCGAAAGGAAGAAGGTTTCAAGGTACTCGCGTAACATGAATATTTGATTTAGCAACCAAGCCGATTTATATTATAATATTCTCGTCGCTGATCGATGAAATATCGGCGATAAAAGGAAAAAAAAGACGTACATGACTCACGTGATCGCATCGATTTTACGATCGTCACTGTTAATCTCGCGACGGATACCCGATTACGCTTGAAAATTACGCAAGGAATCCGTAGCTCGAACTACGCACGTGATACGTCCAACATTCCACCACCCTCTCGGCTTCCTTCTTCTCCCTTCGAGCGCGATGCATCGTGCATCGTTGCACGGTTTCACGCTCCCCAACGTATTTAGAGGCAATTTCCGGCCCGATCCATTATTCCTGGATGCGGGCAACCTCGATAAATAATAAACGGCGATAAAACGCGTCGACCGCATTCCCCGCGGTGTAAATCGTTCCAATCCTCTATTTCTTTCTTCGCCTCTATTTTTTCGTTTTTTCTTCTTTTTTTTTTTTTTTTTCGTTACGAAAAAAAAATATATTCTCTCCTCTCCAAAGTGTTTCAGATTTGTCTCTCGATGTACGTGTTCGATTATTTATTTCGAGGAAATTATTCGTCGGATCGAAAGTGCGACCTTCCCTGGCCCTTCCACGTACATGTGTAAATCTCGAGGATGATTTTGTACTTCGATCGAACGAAATTTCCACCACTGTTCTACGAATAATAAATTTTGTGATTCACTTATGGTGGAAAGATCGACGACGTACGGCGTGATTATCATTAATTTGAAATATTGGAAAACCGTAGAGATTTCGATCTGAAATTATACGCGAAACGAAAAAAAGGATAAGATTAAAGATTAAGTTTGTTCGAAAGGAATAAAAAATAGGATGGATGTAAGATAAAATTTGTACACGATTTGTAGATAGATGGATGTTTCTGACTTACCGTGCCTCGAAAATCGGTAAAATCAAAATCGATAGGTTAAGGATACTTACTTCTCGAAACGAGAAAAGAAGGAACTGAAATAAATGGGAACTGAACTGAACGCAGCACAGTTTCTCTCCTTTCTAAACATATTTTATTGTAATCGTATTGGCAAGTTGGATGGCTTACATGCTAAGAATGGCAAAATAAAAACGTATTGAACATAAAGTAGTAACGTAGTATGTGTGAAGGAAGGAAGGAAGGAAGGAAGGAAGGAAGAGGAGACAAAAAATTATAAAAAAAAAAAAAAAGAAAGAAAAACGAATAATAATCAGATTTAAAAAAATTGGGAAAATTCGTTGGAACGGTTAATATCAGGTAGATAAATAGATTGGTATTTACAAGGTGTTAAAAAAAGAAGAAAAAGAAAGGAGAGGAAAGACAAGACAAGATATAGGATTTTCAGGGGAAAAGAAAACAGGATATATCTGACATACTGGCTCGTTCACGTTATAGCAAGACTGCCTCTGTCTCAATGGCGAGAAACGTGGGCGAAAAAAAAAAATCGATGGGCGAAGAAAAATACAACGAAAGATAAAAAAAAAAAAAATAAAAAAATCCAAAAGGACGAAGGAAAAGAATATATTCGAAGCGCGAAGCGTTTTCCTTCTGTGCACGTTTCTTTCTTTTTTTTTCCCCTCCCCCCTTTTCTTTCAATGCCCACGAAATAACGCGATCTCGTTTTCCTTGTATCTTTTTTTTTTTCCTCGATTCCCTGCCAGGAGACAGATGTACATCATTCTTTTCTAAACACGATCTAGCGAAGCTAATAATAATGAAATGATAATGACAATAATAATAATAACATTAATATTAAATGACGGTAATAAAAAAAAACGTAACGTAACAATATTGAAGCACCTTAATGATAGTTAACCGTTAAGTAAAGAACGAGGTGGCGTTGCGTCTCGATGACGGGGCCCATGATGATCGGTAATTCTCTCACTTTCTCTCTCTTTCTCTCTTTCGCTCACTCTTTCTCTCACTCTCTCATAACCATTCTCTCTATCATTATTTTTTTTTTTCTCTTTTATTCCCTTTTTTCTTCCCACCACTCTTCGAAACTCTTCGCTCTTACGGATATGCTCGAAATTCTCGCAAATTTTTACAACATTTTATTTTTCTTTCCGACAACGTTCGTCCGCATTTTTCCTTCTCTCCTTTTCTTTTCTTTTCTTTTCTTTTCTTTCTTTTCTTTTCTTTCTTTTTTTCAATCTCTCCTCTTCATCCGTTTCTTCTTCTTTCACTTCTTATTTCTCTTTCCGTACGATCAATATGCAAAATACGCCGATAGCGTTTACGATTAATGGGAGAATCGCGCCGGTTCAGCAAGGCGGCGATAACGATATAACAAGCAAATCGATAATACGTTTCGCAGGCAAAACGGTTTTTCACCCTGGCCCCCGTATGCCGATGATATTCAAAATTAATAAATCCGGCGAAAGAAAAAGAAAAAGAAAAAGAAAAAGAAAAAAAAAAAAAGAAACACGAGAGTTATCCGTCTCATGGAGGAAATCGTGATGGAAAGTGGATCCAGATTTATCAGCCGGATAAAAATCGTTAAAAAAAAAAAGAAAAGAAAAAGGATCGAGATCGGTCGAGATCGTGGCCGTGTACGCCAATATGAAAATTACTCGCCAAGTTTTTTCGTTTCGAAACGAAAGCGTGGCTCGAGAATTAATTATAACGATGAACTTTTGAACGACAATGATGCTCAAAGATTAAAACGTTTCGCTCGTCGTTTCCATCAAATGTTCCCTCCGTGAGAATCGCGGGATTTAAAATTTTATGGAGATTTTGTAAGAAACGGTGGAAACCTGTCACGATCGATCATTTCTCTATCATCATCGTATTGTTTCGAAAAATATGTTGAAATTTGATCACGCCGTACGTCGAGAATTGCACGCTCATTGGTTTCGTCACGCGACCGTGTTCCTCTTCCTCAGATCCGACGATGAGTTACAAAATAAGTTAAGAGTTTATGGTTTTTTTTTTTTTTTTCTTTTTTTCTATCACTAGAAAGAGATTCTATTATATAATATATAATATAATAATTATACGTCTATGGTTACGACGCGTCCCTGATTATGTTCTCTGTAAAATATCACGTAGATAGGTATATTTTATATTTTTCCTCTTTTCTTCTCACTTTCTAATAATATATATAATTATATGCATATAATATAATAATAGGAGGCCATCCGAACGTATTTTTTTTTTTCTTCTTCTTCTTCTTACACGGTCATCTCGCATTCTAGTCTTCTTTCTCACTTCAACACTCTTCCTTCTCTGTCACACCTTTAAAAATCTCTACATTTTCACCTGCCTTGCACGCGGCGTAACATCGTGTATCACGCATTAACGCATTCACGCGAAAAAAAAATGTATTTTTTTTCCTCGATTTCTCTCTCGTTCTGTCGTACGATCATCTCTTTCATTCTTCTCTCTCTCTCTCTCTCTCTCTCTTTCTCTCTCTCTATGCAGCAGTAAAATCACTAACCGGTATATATCGACGAGTCAACGCGTAAAAACGACTGTAAGTACAACGTATTGCATTGTGATTTTGGAATTCAGCACTGTCGCACGCGGAATAGTCGAGCATGGCACGCTTGGCAGTGAAATAGTATTTCTTGTCCATTTTCAGCGAGAAAAAATGCGGCTCGAGTGCGCGTTCTATGTCGATATTACATTACATATCGTAAAACTGAGGTAGCTCCATTGTTAATCTCCGACCAGATACAAGTCGTTTTTTTTTTCCATCTTTTCCGCTCAAAGTAATCAGAGAAGAATTCTATCGTTTGTGTGTTCTATATATTTGTGATTCGAATGCGCTAATAATTTCGAACATCCTCGATATTGTAAAGATATTTTTTTCTCATAAAAAGAAAAAAAAAAAAAAAAAAGAAAAAGAACATTGCATTCTGCGAATACAAATCTATCTCGACTTGCAACGGGGAAAAACAACGATGGATAACACTTTGGTCTGTCTATCTTGACTCTCAAGACTTTTTATTATCGCCACAATTTCGAAGATGTTTCGAATATATCGCGATCTCTGGACAGAAGAAATTTAATAAAAAATAATAATAATAACAATAATAATCTACTATGGCTATTTCATTCGATTTACCTAAGTCTGTATGTGTGTATTCGTACCACGAAACGAAATAGTTTGAGCAGTGTTCGCATTGAAACGCGACCGGCGATTCATCCTCTATCCATCTCGTTATCACCTAGAAACGTAAATCTTCGAATTATTTTGAGCAGTCTGTCTAAAATATAATTTCCACATCGAAACGCGACCGACGTTCGACGAAATTCTCTACACCTTTTTTTTTTTTTTCTTTTTTCTTCTCTCTTTATTATTGTATTGTTCCATTGCCGGCTCGACTGTTCCGCGGAAGGAGGCAAATCCTTAAACCTATATAATCCATGGAGGCTATATTATCCCGCGCTTCTGACTATGTGTATATAAACGTTGTGTATACATAATTATTATATTATAATAATATACTCGCTATGCGGAGATGCAATGGTTTCGTCGAGATGACGAATTACTCGCCCCCCCGAAATCGTCATCGTAAAAAGTAACGTTACTATATGCTTTAGGTAATCATGAGCGTGAATATAGCGCGAGAAGAAGACTGATATTTAATTAATTATGGAGGTAGCTGTGGTGATTTTTCACAATCGTTTCTTTTTTCCCTTACTTCTTTTTTTTTTTTTTCTTTTTTCCTTTTAATATCCCTTTGCCTGCCTAATAAACCGCATAATCACGTACGTGGCTCGCGAAACAAATTCGAGCCGTGCGATTCGTCGCGACAACGAAATAATTTGTATGAAGATGCATCAAGTCGGATACAATATAATGTAATGTATAATATATATAGTGTATAATATACTTCGTTTACGGCCTTTCTTTTTCGCGAATGGAACGGCTCCAATCGATTTCACGGGGCACATTCGCTGCAGATTCGCAGACACGCGGTGTGCACACGCCTTGCCACTTGCCAGAGTAAAATCTCGTAACAAACAAGAAACAAATAAACAAACGAAACAAAACAGAATAGACGCTGGCTCGCGAATCATCCGAGCGTCCGTTTGACGCATAAAGAATCAAACCTGTAGTAGTAGTAGCAGTAGTAGTAGTAGTAGTAGTAGTAATAGTAGTAGTAGTAGTAGTAGTAGTAGTAGTAGTAGTAATAGTAGCAGTAGTAGTAGTAGTAGTAGTTTCTATAAGTAATAGTATCACGGCCTGGTTGCTTCAGATTTCCTGAGTTTGTTATTACATTTACAACAATGCATCATGTAATCGTGTCAATTTTTCAGAGTACCTGAGATGGTAGATCGCTCCCCTGCGAAATTTTTAAGTTTCGAGAGAAAAAGAAAAAGAAAAAACTGATTCTTCTGAGGGTGTCACGTCCTCCCTCCCAAACTTCAATCATCAATAATTGCATGATCAAAAATTTAACGCACGACAGAACAACATTCGTCAATCTTGTAATGCAATTTAAGAAGAAGAAGAAGAAGAAGAAGAAGAAACGGAACGAAGATTCGATCGATATTAAGCAGGACGATATTTAATTATAATTATTCGTATAATTATTCGCAAGTCTTTTTCGAAAAGACACGTTCGACAATGGTCTCAGGTTTACATTGCTCTCGCTCGAGCCACGATGATATCCTCTATAGCGAGGATATCCGAAAGACTTTGCCGGATTCCCTTTATTCCGGTAGGCAAGAGAATTTCAGAGACGGTTTATTTGCATTTCCCCCCTAAGAACTCGAACGAAACGTTCCCGACTGGCGAACTATTCGCGAAAGGTTTAGCCGCGTTTACGGCGTCGTTAATCCGACTTTATAATCACCGTAAAGCCACGCGGAGACGAGTGCACTCGCACGATTCGGCATTTACGAGCGCCGGCACGCTCGCCGTTTATTATTGTCGATACCGAGAGAGCCGCGGCGGCTCGCCGATACGGAAGACGAGTGTTCTGTCGTGCGTTCACCACCTTTTTCTCTCTCATCCTTCTTTCTATTTTCTTTGACCGAAGAATCATCGGGCAGCCAAGAATATATTTCATTCGCTCCTCTTCGCTTCGATTCGTTTCGCGATATTTTTCAAGCGATCAAAAGTGTTTGTTCGTTGCCAGTTTGTTCTTTTTTTCTTTCTTTCTTTCTTTCTTATTTGTTTATTTTTTTTTTTTTTTAATTTTTTCATTTTCCTTTTTAACAGTTTTCCAATTTTTAATCGATCGGTTAGGGGAAAGGGGAGCGTTTTCCACGATTACGTTCGCACGATTGTCTCTCTAACAACTATTGCAATACTGTAGTTGGTGGTTATTTTATTCCAAATGACTATTGCGAACTACGTTCAACGGACTATTTTATTTCAACCCGGGGATACACCCGACTGAAGGGTGAGATGACGGGGTGCTGGCGCGATAAAGGGGATCGTTCGTGTAAAAATATTTTAATATGTATATGTACATTTCGTATATACATACAATATATTTCTGATTGTGTATATGTATATATATATATAGATATAATTATTTATATGTATATATAGCTATATAAATACTGTCGTAGAAAACTATGATCTGCAGGGAGGGTATCGTGAATATCTGTCACTTTAAAGGGATAGACGAACGCACCCCGCCAACCCTTTTAACTATAATGTTTGCTTACGTGCCTGTACGCAAACGTGTGTGTGTGTGTGTGTGTGTGTGTGTGTATGTGTGTGTGTATGTATACGCATTTGCAGCGTTCGATAAATCTGTACATGTGTCAGTGTACATATATATATTTCAATGTGTGTATTGCGTGTACGTGTTTGCATATAACATACATTATCGCGACGATTGATCGAAATCGACGCTCGTATCTGTACAGTTAAAGAGAAAAAAAAAAAAAAAAAAAAAAGAAGAAGAAGAAAAACAAAAAATTGACAAAAGATTAAAAGAAAAGCGAAGAAGAAAGTCTATCGACGAGATCACTTGTGTTGGATTCATCAACTTTTCCACGCGATTACGATCAACGCGTGTACGATTTGTTGATCGTCATGGATGGTTATTGAAATAATTAAGGGGAGACGCTTTCTGTGCAATTTTTCTCCGGTGAAGAAACAGCGAAAGAATAATGACGACGAAAACGAATGGAAGAAAAAAAAAGATTAAAAAAGATTAAAAGGAAAAAGAGAGTCTTAAATCTCGTCGTGTTTGATTAATTATTCGCAATGGCACAAAGAAAAAAAACGATCAAACCCTATTTTCCATTTTCCTCCCTTCTTCGTTCCGACCCGGACAGACAGTTGTCACAAACGCGTATAACGATACCTAGAAAACCTTTTAGCTTCCTCCTTCGATCGATGTCCACTATATTTTCTTTTTTTTTTTTTTTTTTTCTTATTTTCCATTATCTTTTTGTTTTCTTCTCTTTAAGATTCTTCTCCTCGACAAACATCGCGAATAAATTTGTACTCTGCGAAGAATTTCCTCTTTTTTTTTTTTCTTATTTATTTACTTATTATTCTTTATTTTTCTTCCTCCGGATTCCTCCCTCTTTTTTTTTTTATTTTTAATTTGAATTTTTATCTTAACCCTTCTTTCGCAACACGATCGCACCTGATCCGTAATATTTATAGAGAGCTTTCTTCAAGGCAAGAAGTGGTTTCTTTGTACCGATTAGACCTGGATTCGCGTCTCGATCGATCATATTCCCGCATTCTCTCCATTCTACGATAAAACACGTCTATCCACGAAGCTTTCCACCGTGCAAATTCGCGCAGCGACGACTCGTGAATCTTTCTGCGAAGCGAACGAGCGATTAAAAATTTCATCTGTCCGTAACAAGCGTTAAAAATAACACGGATCGAGGTCGCACGATATCGATAAACGGTATCGATTATGATTCTACTATTTTTTTTTTTTTTTCCTTTTTCTTTCTCTACAAAGATCTACCCGTGGCCTCGTCCCCGCGGATTCGTATACAAGTATTTCGATCGTATACAAATACCCCACTGTGCACGTATGTATGTACAATATAAAGATTTTAAA
Source organism: Apis laboriosa (assembly GCF_014066325.1). Taxonomy (NCBI): domain Eukaryota; kingdom Metazoa; phylum Arthropoda; class Insecta; order Hymenoptera; family Apidae; genus Apis; species Apis laboriosa. Next base: position 2,159,488 of record NW_025223257.1, read on the forward strand.
AAATCGAGGAATCTCAGCGTCGAACTTCTTCAACATCCCGCCTCTTCTAATTCTCTTATCCTGATAATTCTGTGAACATTGTTTCAATGCGATCAGTTCTCTCTTAATTATTGTCGCGGATAAAAAGTTTATACTCTTCGATTGGTAAGCTTAAAATCTCTAATAAATAAGATCTCGAGGATTCGTCGAAAGGGGGTTCGATTTTCGACGCTGCTCATCAAAAAGTTTGCTCGTCTCGCGCTCGATCCACGATCGATCGTCGGTTTCTTTTTTTTTCTCTCTCTCTTTTTTTTCTTTTTCTTTTTNTTTTTTTTTTTTTTTTTGATTTTTCGAATCTACTACTTCTTTTTTTCTTTTTTTCCTTTCTTTCTTGGACGTATCGTCTCGCGCAGAAATACACAGCTTATATTCCGTTCGTGAACGACGTATTCTTATAGCGACAAAATCACTAAGAGTCCCTGTGTTTCATAGATAAAATGCTCTTACAGGCTAAGAAAGGGTTAGTATACTCCGAGTATTGTTTACAACCTACTAAATCTAGGCAAAAAAAAAAAAAAAAAATAAAAAGAAGAAAGAAAGAAAGAAAAAAGAAAAAAAGAAAGAAAGAATAAAAATAGGTGTTAAAGATCTAAAAAAAAGAAAAAAAGGATTCATCTTCAGCCATAATCGATTTTCTCACTTATTCGTCATTCGTCACTCTTCCATGCACATTCGCGCAAGAAAAAAAATTCGCGCATTAAAAGAAAAAAGAAGAAATGAAACAAAATGATAAGAAAGGACGAAATTAATAATTATTATGATAAAGAACGTGAAAGGGAAGAAAACTTTTTGTTTAAAACGCGATGCGCCACTACGTATTGCTAAGTTTCTCTTTTTTTTTTCCTAGGCGTATCTAATTATATGTGTATTGTGTGTATATATATATATATATATTTATATGTATATAATATATATTCTCAAGATATACTGTAAATCAAAGTAGCTCGTGTATGCATTCAATTAGTAGGAACCATTTTAATATTATACTTCTCGAACCTGGACACGAAATCGCGCGCGCAGTTACGATCTTAGAAACTGCTTCTAACTTCTTTCTTTCTTTCCCATTTTATATATATATATATATATATATATCTTCATCGCCACTCGTGGAACGAGAACCACGTGTGTATAATTTACGAGGATGATCGGAAAAAAAAGAAAAAAAAGAAAAAGATAAATAAAAAATAAAATTTGAAATACAATTTATCGTGAAACGAAAAATCGTTAGAGAACGAGAAGAGACGGATTTATAAATAAAACGAGGCTAGAGAGGAGTATCGAGATGAGTCAGAGCTAACGACACGTTCAAGAATGCGGAAAGACTCCGATCGATGCTCCATTAGGAGCAAGACGAAGTTCAAGAAAAGATGAAACAGTTCTTCCTTTCCACTCGTGGCTTCTACCTTGTTTCCTCATGCGTCACGTTTCTTCTCTCTTTTTTTTTCTTTCGAAAAGAAAGAAAACACACAACAAAAAACAATACACGAGCAACTAATCGTCTATGAGAAGATCTCTACGGATAAAAAGAATCGTGTCGTTCCCTTCAAGAGAAAAATGATCGAAATAAAGAACTTAAGTACTAAGAAAAGTCATGGCAAGCCCTTAGGGGATGAATCTCTTTTTCCATTTCGATTAATTCGACGGATTTTCTATGCAAGAATGAAAACTATGAAAGAGGGTAAAAAAAAGAAAAAAAAAAAAAAAAAAAGGAACGACAAGAATAAGGTTAATTGATTTACCCGAGTCGAGACCTTTTTTTCTTTTTTTTTTTTTTTCGTAGTTTCGCGCGCTACTTCGCCTAATTCCATTTTCCAGAACCGAGTAGAACGCATCGTCTCGACCATCTCTCGAATCCTAACGAGATTCTACTTTATCACGTTTTATCGTAACAATTATATCCCCTCCTGGCTGGTCAAAGAAAGCTAGCCAAAGCTTCTTCGTTCGAACACCGTTCTAACCTAAGTTTACAAACGAAACGAGAAACAACGAGAATATTTCATTGATCGACACGATGAGATTACCCGGTTTCTCCGACTTTACATATCCCGCCTTTTTCTTTTTTTTTTTTCTATTCCTACGATAAAACGAGTAGATAATTAACAATCGTAATAATCGTCGCGATTCTAAAGCGACACTCTTCACGAGACACGACCGTACGTAATTGATTCGCGCGCGAATTCAAATCAAGCGCGGAAACATAATCTCTCTTTCTCGTGTGTGTGTGTGTGTGTGTGTGTGTGTACGTGCATATGTGTGTACACCATGCGTGAAAAATTGTACTGTGTGGGCGTGTGTCTATGTATTTTAATGTACGTAATGCCGTGTATTCGCGTCTGTAAGTGAGTGTACGTATCTTGGAAAGATGCACGCGTGCATCTAAAAAATATAAAGGGTGCTAAACCCTAACGCTACACACGTGTATCATTCTACTCGTTATTCTAACGCGTCCTTTTCTCTCCAATTATTATCGTTATTCTTTTTCTTTTTTTTTTGTTATTCGTATTGTGTACGTACGTACGTACGCGTCGTGGTATACTAACTTCTCTATAAATCTAGACAATATATATTTTTCCTCAACATTTATATATAATAATAATATAATATAATATAATAATAATAATATCTTCTCGGGAGTCGCGTACATATACGCGACGGTCACCGTTTTTTCTTTTCTCTCTCACTCTCTCTCTCTCTCTCTCTCTCTCTCTCTCTCTTTCTCTCTCTCTCTCTCTTTTTTCTTCCTTTCTCCCTCTTTCTCTCAAACAGCTCAGTTTTAGAAAATAAAAAGAATCGAACAATTGATCCTCCCTAGCATCCTCTCGTCTAAGGTTTCGTCGATTCGCTGGGGCGATCTCTCGTTTTTTTTTCGACGAACGAATCAATCGTTTCGACGAGACCGTGAAAACGCCGGTCAGTTGGAACTGGTTGAACGACGTCTGTCGCGATATATCGATATCTGATTCTTCGTATTCATAAATCATTTTTCATAAATGAGTAAAAATCATGCGAAGAATAGCCATGACGATATCATTTCTTTTTATCGTCTCCCTGATTCTGATTCTCTCTCTCTCTCTCTCTCCTCTCCCCGAAACATCATCATCATCGTCCGTGAGATTCGTCTTGGTCTGTCCTATCACTTATCGTTTATCGTGGTTCACTGAGGTAGACAGATGGAATATTTTAAACTGGGGTAAAAACTGTATACGCGCATATACACGTGTTTACATGATGTGTGATAGAGTATATATATATATATATATATATATATATATATATGTATAGGTATGTGTTTTTATGCGTGTGTATGTATCGTGTTCGTAAAATAAAAGGGAAAACGGAAATCACTGATCCGTTTCTCCGAGTGTAGCGAAGGAGGGATTCGTTTCTCCGATCGGAACCGGCCCGGTTTATATAAATGTAAACGTGTGAATTATACGTGTGTGTCATGACTTCGTTTCATCTTCTTTCTTCATCTTTTCTTTGGAAAAACAAAAAAAAAAAAAAAAAAAAAAAAAAAAAAAAAAGAAAAAAAACAAAAATTCTATTCTCCCGCAACGAAAAGAAAACAATGGGAAAACAAGTCTCTACTGAGGTAGTGGATGGATTTGACTGCGAGCGAAGGGAACGCGCCCAGATCCAAGATCGGATCCAAGAAAAAAAAAGAAAAACGCGTCTCTCCAAAGCGCTTGCTAATAATAATCGGGTCACTCGTGTAACAAACTATGGTCGCAGATTGCCGCGAGCGTGCCACCTATTCGGCTTTAACGATTTCCGGCTCCTCGTTCTCGCTAAAGTCGTCCTCTTCGCCCCCCGACGACTCCCCCTCCTCCAACAATCCAACGTGCCTGTCCTGCATCGCGTCCTGGCGATCCTCGTGCACCACACCGGGCCCCCGACCCTCGTCCCGGCCGATCATGGGATAATCCTCGATCCCACGACCGCCCAACTTGTCCATGGCGCTCATGTGCGCCATCTTGGCCGCGTGCGCCGCCGCGACAGCGGCGGCTTGTTCGGGGCTGAGGCCCATCGTCGTCAAACCGGAATTCTCGGCGATAAATTGCAAATATGTGTCGAGAATGGCTGATCCCGTCGCGCTGGTGTTGTGATGGCTCGGATGAAGATGGCCGGGTGGATGAAGGGGCGCCGTGTTCGGCTCGCGGCTGCCGTGCAACGTGTCCAAAGACTTGGCCGCTATCGCGGTCGTGGTCGAGTTCTTGGTGCTGCCGCTGCCGTTGTTCCCGCTGCCGCTCACCTTCGTGATCACGGTGTTGTTATTGGGCGTGGGTGATCCATACCTGAGGCTGAGCGGCAAAGTGAGATCCTCCGGATCGTCCCCGCCGCAGATGCTGCTCCCAGCCTCGGACGGGGCGCCCCCTCGTGGTATCTCGAGCCTCATATCGCCCCTTCTCGGGCCGGTGGGGCTGGCACGGGCTCGCAACTCGGCGGGACTCACCTTGACACCTGCTTTGGCCAACAGACGAGACGCCAATTCAGGGTCGAACGGGCTGGGCATGGGTAGGACCGGTAGATCCTTGGTGCTGATCCCTCGATGTTGGCGCGACATGTGCGAGTGCAACGAGTTCCTCGACTTGGCCACGGTACCGCACAGCACGCAACGATACCCCGGACAGATCGTGTGCTTATCTTCCAGGTGAGTGCGCAATGTGTGGGCGGATCGATAGATCTTACCGCATTTCGGGCAGGGGCGTGGATCCGTGGCGCGGACCCGCATCATGTCCAAGCCGCGGCGGGCCACTGAAAAAAGAAGACAAACAAAAGGGTGATGAAGGCGAGTTTCCCCAAGTGAAAGTTTCCTCTATCGTTTTTCGAGGAGCTTGCGATGGCCGATGGTGGCGGCGCAAGTCCCGGACCGAGTAAACCACGTGGGAAGAGTAGCTAAAAAAAGTTAGATTAGAAACGAAACAAGATAAAACTTAAAGGAAAGATGAAACTTTTTTCTGCTTTCCGTTCTCGTTTTTAGAATCTCGTTCGCCTCGGTAATTCGGTAAATCGAATAAAGATGGATGTCCATTGATGGATTGATCAGCCACGTCATCTTCTTTGAATACCTTTTATTGTACAAAGCATTACTTAAATAGTATATACTTTATTTCGTGTGTCTTACGTATAATCTTACGTACCCTAGTATCTGCTAAAATAGTGCGTATGATGCTCTATACATTGTCCGTGGCACGAGCTGTCGCTTGTGAGAGCGATTTCCATCCAATCAAAATTTGTAAAATCAAGGCGCGTTGTGTTTATCGAAAAGAAAAATATATATATATATAAAGTAAAGAAAAAAAAAAAAAGAAAGAAAAAAGAATATCGTAATCGAGACTAATCGTTGAATAATCGAGAATAAGAAATTCGTCGTTTCTTTCTCGTGAATATATCATCGTCACTCGCGCAACCAACAACTCGTGCACACGCGTATATGTATTTATATTTATATATATTTATATAATTTCCTCGTAATTTATTCGCAGCGTATCCTCTAGTAACTATCGGTGTGTCGAAAAAAACTTAACCTGTCTGGGATATATTCTTCTACCTAGAGAATACTGACGAAAAAACAGAAGATTGTAGAAAAATAAGGCTAGGCGCTGTTCGAATCGACTCGTTCATCGTGTTCTGTTCGTCGATCGTTTTTCAAATGTTCGCTTATATACGTTTAACATATGTTATTACATATGTTCGTCTGTTGTTTAATATATATAATATTTTTTTCTCTACGCGTGTGGATTTACGTGTAAATATACGTATTAATTAATTATTCGTATTGCGGCGCGTTTCTTCGGATAACGATTACGGAAGCATCGTAAAACTAACTTCTCGATACACGTCCAATTTTTTATTTTTCCTCGTTTATCTATTTTTATTTTTATTTTCTCGCGCGTAAAATCCTCGGATTCCAATTTTCCTATCGTTTCGATTTTTTAGCTGTTACGATTACAAGATCGACTAACGTTCCGCTCGTAATCTAAAGAAATTCTCGACTCGTGTTTTACTCCGCTCGTTTCTTAAAAACTACGCACGTTAACGTAAGGCTGGCTTACTCAGCTTTAGAGGAACATTGTTTTCTCTTGTTTAAGATTACGTTAACCTAACCGTTATTACATTATCGTAGTCGTATAATCAACGTCGATCTTATTAATACACGATCTCTATTGGTGTGACTACCATTCTTATTATTTTATCCATTCTTATTACTTTTTTATTTATTTATTTATTTATTTACTTTTTTTTTTTATTAATCAGGCTCTACTAGAAATACTGTTTCGTACATTTTCTTTTTATACAAAATCAACTCTTTCTCTCTCTCTCTTTCTATATATATATAGATTTACTCTTTTTATATATATATATACTCTCTCTATTTATTTATATTTATATATATTTATATATATATATATATAATATATTCCTTTTTTTCTTTTTTTATGTATATATATATATAATAATAATAATAATATTATTATTAATATTAATAATAATAATCTCCCGAATATTTACAAAATGTGCGCTTCTCGTTTAATTGTCAGGAAGAGAGGTGGGTGCTTGTGCGACAATTGTCTCGATAATAAAGCACTAAAAAGGGGACCGATCATCGTAGGCGCGCAGACTCGTCCCGAAATCATTCTAAACCCTCCTCCCCTCCTCCTCCCCAAGATGTTATACTTACATTCAACCAGATCGCAATATCGCGTATACAATACCTTCGAACTCTTTATAGACTCTGGCACGCGAGACATTTTTCCTTGAAACGCGCCCTCCACCCTCTGAGACTACCAAGACACGTGTATATGCAATCGATAAACGGCGAAACTTTTATATTGGGGATGTAAAAAAAAAAAAAGAAAGAAAAAAAAGAAAAAAGAAAAAAACCGCGCGCATACGAAACAAGAGAATACGAGAATGGAGAAGAAGAAGAAGAAGAAGAAGAAGCAAGCTCGAAGCAAGAAAGAGAAAGAACGAGATTAAAAGAAGAAAAAAATAGGGGGGAGAAATAAGTAGAGAAAACCCGATAAGAGAAAAAAAAAAAAGAGAAGAAAAAAAAAAATAGCTACGCGAGTCTAAGGTAACCCGGATAATATTATCCATCGGCCTGTTTATCAGACGTAAGTCCATCTGAGCGTCTTTATCTGATCCCATTGTACCGGATGCTTCAAACGCATGTGATTCCTCACGCTGTTGGGATGAGAGAACGTTTTCGCGCACGAGGCAACGGGACAGGTTGGCGAGTCGCGCGGATAATGATGCTCCAAGTGAGCCCTCATCGTGCTGATGTCCTGCAACGTCCTACAACAAAGGGGACACCTGTAACCGTGCTGTTGATGATGATCGCGTATCATCTTCTGTTGCCTGTAGTCAGCCGGGCTCCGTTGATACTTGGTCGTGGTGGTGTTGGTGGTCGACGCGGTGGTCGTCGACTGGTCTTGCTGTTGCTGTTGCTGCTGCTGCTGCTGGTCGTCTTCCTGTAGCGCCTGATGATGATGATGGTGAGGAGGAGGAACGGATAGTGGATGATGATGACGATGCCGATGATGTTGCTGGTGATGGCTGTGGTGGTGGTGGTAAGCCGCGCCCTCTGCCTCATCGAGCCCGTGATCTGCAACCACCACCACACCAACGTTACCACCAGCCACCACCACCATAAACTCAAACCCAACCCCTAATAAAAACAGAGAGTACCAAAGCGCGCGAATACGCGTTCCATCCGAGCCCTATACCCACCCGCAACATCCCCATTGATTCATGCGGAATATCTAGAGAGGAGGTTACATCTCCCGCAAATGGTTACCGGTTACCGGTGTATATATATATATATATATCCGACGGATCGCTAATTGCTCTCTCTCTGCTCGATATCTCGCGCAATTGGCAGACAGAGGACTCCATGGAATTCGTGCAATCATCGCGTAAATCGAATACTACTACGGCAGAGATGCTTGAACGTGTCCAGGCAGAATCTCACGTGCCAGATTATTGGGGGGGGGGGGGGGGAGGGGCCGGAACCGTTCGATTCTCTCTGTGAATGTACTATGTGGTATATTTGTATGCGTGGGGTGGCTGAACACGGACGCTTCTCCGGATATTACATTTCCAAGGATAAGAACTGGACACGCGTTTTGGCTCGAAGGTGGCGGAGGTGTGTAAGCGTGTGTTCTTTGTTATTAACTCGGAAAATACCTCATTTCCATTGCGCAAACGATCGAGCGAACACATTGTGCATCACTCGATCGATAGATATTTCGTGCCATGCGATTATTCTTTTCTTACTTTCTTGCCGGAAATCTATTATTACGGATATCTTTTATATATGTACCTTGTCTCTCGTGATAAATATGATATATTGTAATCTCTCTCTGGAACGTTGCCTCGGTTACAGTCACGTAAAACCATCCGATTCCTTTTTCGCGAACGAAATTCCCGAAATTCGCTGCTGCCTCGGCTAATCCTCTCGTTTAAACTCTATAGAAAATAGGAATATCTGAACGTGATCTCGATGATACAGGATACTAGCGAGCCGCGTTTCGAACGTCACGCGTTTCAACTTTCTTCAACGATGTACAAATAGTTTAATAGAAATAACCGGGCATAACCCGCCGATTCACCCAGTTTCCTCCAATATCCCACCCCTCGTAAAAATAACGCGACGATAATTCTACCAAATCCGATCGACCCCGAATAATTTCCGTGAATATGGATACACCGATCCATTCCAATTCGAAAATAACCCGACCGAGAACCCGGATTCGTTTCGATATCGAACAAGGCTATCCTGTATCGACGAGAGGCGTGAGGGAACGACCCCCGACTTCATCTGGTCGCGGATCGTTTCTCATGGGTGTTCGACGACGACGACAATGACGACGACGACAATGACGACGACGACGACGACGACGACGACGACGACGACGTGGGGATGGCGGAGCACGAAGAGGATTGTACTCATGGCAACGAGGAGGACGAAGAGGGCGACTGATGCTGTTGCTGATTAGGATTGTTCAGGTTTGGCCGTTGGTGTATCCCGTGCGCCTGAAGCTGATGATTGATCAGGTAATGCTTGGTCTTGCACCGTTTCCCGCACACGTTGCACTGCGGCCACGTCTCCGGGGGCGGCCAATTCGAGTGGACATTTTTCACGTGTTGTCGAAGGTTGCTCGGTGACGAGTAGCTTCTGCCGCAGTAACGGCAGAGAGGCCTAGCATCGTCGTGGCGCAGTGCCGTGTAGAGTCTCGCGAAATTCTCCACGGCTGCCGTAGTTTCGTTGGCGGCCGCAGCCACCGCCGCCAACGCGGCTTCCTCCCTCTTCGGCATCACCGATCCTACAACCAGGACGTGCCCGTCAGTTGATTCTGTCTGTCTTTCTCTCTCTTTCGTTTCTTTCTTTTTCTCTTTTCATATCCCTTTCTCTCTCTCTCCCTCTCTTTCTCTCTCTCTCTTTCTCTCTGTTTCTTCCTTTATCTTACTCATTCGCTCGCTCATTTTTTCTCATTCCCCATCTCTTACTCTCCCTTGCACTCACGATTTATTTCTCTCCGTCGTTCATTCCTTCTTTTTCTAACTGCCGCCCGCCACATTTACTCTTCTCTCTTTCTCTTCACGCGCACAATCGTACACAAGTCGCTCCTTCTTACGTACATTCACACACGTCGAGCCTCTCTCTCTTTCTCTCACTCTGCACCGACACACACCCACGCTGGAGTCACACACGCGTGACCAGCCTCTCACACGAGTTCCTTTCCTTTTTCTTACTCACTCCCTCTCTCTCTTTCTCTCTCCCCCTCTCTCTCTCTCTCTCTTTCTCTCTCGGTCGTGCCGTTTTCTCACTTTCTCTCTCGGTCATGCTCCGCACCCTCGGGCCACACGCTATCGTATCCGATCGATCTATCCTCTTCCTCTCTCTCTCTTTCTCTCCCTCTCTTTTTCACCGCCACGTGCACACTGGTTGCACTCCATGCACACGCATTCTCATACCTGGACACACACGCACGCAGGCTACTCTCGTACTCTCAGGGCATGCCCGGTTGTAGGATGTTTGGTGTGTTGTTGTTGTTGTTGATTGTTGTTGGTTGTTGTTGTTGTTGTTGTACTTGTTGTTGATGTCGTTGATGATGTCGTAGCCGTCAACCATTGACGCTTTTAACAAAAATTCTATATTTCGATTATCACGATCGTCGTGCAGAATCGCACGCGTCTTTCGATCCCATCCCTTGAGATTCTCAAAATGCCTCATCGATCATTCCCTTTCCTTTGTTCTCGATTGTCGTTTCTTTTCAAATTCGCCCGCGGGAAACGGTCACCGGAAATCCCATCCTGGTCGCGCTTCTTTGACAGAAGCTTGGATGATGGAAGATAGAAGTCGCCACCTTCGTCCTCTTGCATTTCAAGCTCTCGGCGCCACAGAGAGAGAGAGAGAGAGAGAGAGAGAGAGAGAGAGAGAGAGAGAGAGAGAGAGAGGCAGAGAAGAGTAGAGAAAAGAAAAAGAAAGACGGGGAAGGCAGACAAAGAGAGAAAAAACAAAAAGTAATAAAAAATTCAGAGAGAAGAGAGTTTCAGATGTAAGAAGAAGATAAGCGAAAGGACAAGAGGGGTGGGGTCGTTAGAGACGAAAGGATGGGAGAGAGAGAGAGAGAGAGAGAGAGAGAGAGAGAGAGAAAGAGAATACACGAGGAAAGGAGAAGACAGTGAGGAGATAGATAGAGAGAGAGAGAGCGAACTACGTAAGAACCCTCGTATTGATCCACCCTCTACGCCTCGTTACGACTATCTTTCCTACGAATCTCTAAGCAAAAGGCCTCTCCCACTTTCGTGCACGTCTCATTACGTAAAAGGGGAAGGATGTGCAGGCACGGCGTGACAGGTATCCGCCTTCGAAATCGTCTTCCATAAAGCTCGCTGCTGCCATCCTCTCGATCCCGCCCCCACCTCCACCATCGCGTTGAATAATATTTGAACGTATATACGAATTCGCCAAAAATTATTCGAAGCCGCGTTTAATTTACGACAATGTTACGCGTTTGTTCCGCGACAAATCCAATCAAATAGAAAGGGGATAAGGATTAATTTTTGCCCTACCCGTGAAATATTATAACCCGGATATAAGGAGCCGTAACGGATAAAAAGCGGCCTTTATGGTAGCTGCATAAAGGGAATGCGGCACGCCGCCGTCTGATTTACAGTCGGGACGAGCCGATTTGTTAGAATTACGCGAACGTACACACCCGGAAAACCGTATTCAACGATGATTTACGTATCGGCTGCATCGCGTTCCGCGATGTGGAATTAAGGTCACGTCGCGCATTCCACCCGTCGAATCCTTTTCACCGTGCCGGTACCTATCAACCGACGAAAAATAAACTCGTCGACGAGCAATGAATAATTTTCTTTTCTTTTCCATTTTTTCACCGCTTGAATTTTTATTCGTCAAAATTATTGGCGCGATATATTCTTCACAGGACGAGGAAAAAACGAGCGGCGTGGAAGAGTAAGAGTGACGGTAGAACAATCTCAAAAGTTTTTCTTTTTTCTGTTGTTAGAATCGCGTAAGACAGTCGGTTGAGTAATCGTACCAGTTTGATCGATCTGGGGTAGGAGGCGTGGGGTACGAGCGCGCTTGATTACAACGGATCTCTGAGCCGATCGATCGGAAGGGAGTGATAGAACATAGGAGAAATGGCAATGGATGAGGTGGTACGACGAACCGGAAGAGAGAGCACGAGGGTAGAAACGGAATGAACGATCGTGTGATCGGAGGAATCACGAAAGTGGAATGAAGCGCAGACACGTAATGGTTGTATACAGGATGTTTCTAAAGCGACCAATCTAAAGAAAGGAGCCGAGAGGATCTCGTCTCGTTAAGAAGTTTCACTTTTACCTTCCTGCAGCATCTTCCGACCGACAGATCTCACGAAGAAACGAAGAATGACAGTCGGAAAATAATGACGGACGCAAGACGAGAATTAAAAAGAGAAAGAATTTCGAGGGAAAAAAATTAACGAAAAAGAGGCGAGGAAAAATAAGAACGAAAAAAGAACAACTACTTTGAGGCAGATGGTTAGAGTCGGGAAAACTGAAAAGAGTGGCAGAGTGGTTAGAGATCCGACACGAGGAGCGAAAAAGACAAAGAAGAGAAACAGGAAGTGACAGAGTTGTGAAGCGTAGGCAGAAAATGGAGCAGAGGTTAGACGAGGCAGACAAGCAGGCAGGCAGGCAAGCAGGAAGGACGGAAGGAAGGAAGGAAGGAAGGAAGGAAGGAATGCTGTCGACGGAGAAAGGAGATTCGGTAGCGAGGCCTGGGATGATTGCGCCAGTCCATTAGCAGCGTCGCTCCGACGAATTGCGCTGCATTAACGAGGAGCCGCTTCTCAAGAAGCAGTCGGCACGCTGATTGGCTGAAGGGAAGCCGAAGATCGATGTCTTCGGCTTTCCGGCAAACTTCTTTGCCGTCTGCCTCTCGTCTTACGCAACGAAATATCTTGAAAACGTCGATCCACGCGATCGCGCGGATATCGACGAGAAACCGCCGGCCAATTCTCCATATCTCTCTGACGCGAACAGAACCATGGATCCTTTCAATCATGTCGGCCATTCGCTCCCCGGGGAACTAATCAGGGGAAGAAGATCACCGTCTTCCCTCTCGCGGACGTTTCGATGCTCCCGTTGCAATCCAGTTACCAATTAAAAACTGACTTCGAAATTCTTCTAGTAACGTCGTATTTCGTACGAATATTTTTATGATGTTTATTTTCATGTATAACGTAACATTCTTCCGGTATATCCGGTATATTTCTTCTCTCTCGCTTCATTTTCATCGCGCTGTAATTCCCAGTGAAAATTAGAGAGCGGGAAAGTTGGGGCAAAGGAGAAGTTTTTCGATAGGCCTAGTTTAACATTTCCATGGCGAAGCGAAGCAAGCAATTTCGAAGCGATCAATAACCCCGCGCTCTCTTTATCCATCCCGCGTGCCTTTCAGTTCCTTCGAACGGTTATTCCCGTCGGAAGGTACACCTGGTTTCCGGTAGCGAAGTTTAACGATCGGTTACATCGAACGCGGCTTGGCACGGCTTAGGTTTATGACAGGCTGATGTATGGGGGCTCGGTGAACGGATGGTAGGGTGAAGAGGAGGGACGCGGGCCGAGGAGAAGAGAGAAAAGTTTAATTTAGGTAGGCCACGTTGTTGCCTGCGAACGTTGCCTCGTGGCCCTCGTGCGCATCCACTTCCATCGCCGCGCCCCTCGTTGCCCTAAGTTTTTTACGAAGTTTCTCGTGAGGGTTCGCGGAGGAAAAAGGAAGCAAGAGAGAGAAAGAGAGAGAAAAGAGGGAAAGAAGAGAGAGAGGGAGGGAGGGGAAGAAGAGAGCGTTGACGAGAGTAATTTTTGTCCTTTCGTCTCGAACACGTTTTAACCGTGTTTCCCCGTTTCATATTCACGAAGCTCGCTGTCGAACTAGCTGTAGCTATTTCCTCCCTTTCGTCGCTCTTTTAATTAATCCCCACGTCGTCGCGGCAACACAGGGAAATTTGAAAAGCGACACGCTTTTCGACGAGATAGACAACCGCCCCATGGGAGAGCGGAAGAAGCTGCCAATCACGGGGAGCGAAGCCAACGCGCGCAACCCACCCTCCCTCCTCTCATTCTTTTCCCTTTCTTTCTTTCTTTTTTTCTTCCTTTCTTTTCTTTTTCCCTCAAATTGAAAAATCGTGTTCGCCGCGAGGCGTATCGCGTGTGACGCGTGACAAGACGCGCGTGTCTACGAGCAAGGCACGTCCTCCCCCTTTCCTAAGGCACGTTACTGGGAAACTATAAGGGGGTTGGTCGAATATCCGGGGTGGAGGTAACGAGTAGTAGTTCCAAACAGACTTTGGACAGCGAACGGCGTGAGAGACGGGGTGTTTGGACGATCGTGGGGATCCCGAAGAAGCTAAGGGTGGTTGGTGGTGGCGGCAGCGGCGTCAGTGACGGCGTCAGTGGGGGTGGCGGTGGTTCAGTGTGGCAAGGGTGGGCGCCGGGGGCAAGTGAGGGCAGATCAATGCGGACATGTGCGGGAAATTGCACAGGGATCGATCCCAGGACCCTCGGGGGAAGCGCGGCCTCTCTCTCTCTCTTCCTCCTTCTCTCATCCTCTCACTCTCTCTTCCCCTTTTTCTTCTTGTCTTACTCTCTCTTGCTCCCTCCCTCTCTCCCTCTCTCTCTCTCTTTCTCTTTCTCTCTTCCATCTCTCTCACTCTCATTTCAACCCCTCCTCCCTCGTCCCGCTCTCCACTGCTGCCCTCGTAACCGTCTCTCGCCTTCTCACAACTCGTCTCTCGCTCTCGCTCTCGCTCTCTCTCTCTCTCTCTCTCTCTCTCTCTCTCTCGTTCATGAAAACCATCCGATGGCTTTTGCGCGTCGCTCAACCGACTTCGCAGAGCGCGATCGTTCCCGTTTCTTCGTATTTTTAGAGGACATTTGTTGCGTCGCCGTGAATCTTCACCGGATAGGAAGTCGACTAATTCGAACGTATTTATTGACGGGGAGAGATAGTCGATAGTTTTCTTTTCTTCTTTTTTCTTTTTTGGAGGTAGCGCAAGAAAGAGTGAGAGCGTCGCGAAATACGATTAATTCTATCCACGAATTTACACGTATCTTGTATCGAATGGAAATAGATAGAAATGAATTTTATGCTCGTTGATCAATTTCACGAGGAAAGTAACTGTTGAAGAAGACAAAATCTCTTCGAAATCTGTTCCCAGCGGGAATTTCAAGGAAAATGAATATCCCAAATCCGACGAGAGGTTGACGGTTACACAGATACAAGAAACGAAGAAGGAGAAGAAGAAGAAGAAGAAGAAGACACGGTCGGGGGTAAGTGCCTTCGGTTGAAAATTGATGAATCGCTTCGTAGGAAAGCGAAAATACCTTCTATACGGCGTCGAAAATTCTTGACAATGTGGACAACGAAAAGTTCCAGGAGAAATATAATTCCAACGGAATAGTAGAAAATGAGAAATGGAACGTGTGGAATAAAGGAGGTGGGGATGAAATATATATCCCATTCGTTCCGCCATCTCCGTCACCCTTGACCTTTCTCTCTCCGCTGCCGTTTTATTTTCCAACCTTTATTTTAATTTCAAACACGCCTATCCGCGGCACGGTTTTAAAATTGAAGCGTCGCGCGTGCTTTTAATAAAAGCTCTATCTCCCCCGTTTAATTCAGTGACTACAACGGGGGCGAACATTTAGCGCGGCAATAACGGAACTCTGTAATCTCTCGCGTCCTCTCTAATCCCTACCGGCGAACGTGAGAACCGAAAATAACCCCCCTCCCCCTCCCCCGATTCGAGCTTGGGCTCGAAACTCGGATAGGAAAGGCTAAAAGCTTTCTAGCGGACGTCTGATGAAAAGAAGAAGGGAAAAAAGACTCTTTGTGGAGAGGGAAGAGACAGGAGAGAGAGAGAGAGAGAGAGAGAGAGAAAGCTCGAATCAACTTGTCCATTTCCTGATACTCGTTGGAATTCAATCAAACTTGCAAAGCTTGAAGGGAAGACAGGGAACTCCGTCGGTCGGTCGGTCGGTTGGTCGGTCGTTCGCTCTTCGTGTTCCTCTTTCTTCTTCGAGTGTTGACTCGAGCTTACGAGTAAAGTAAACAGCGATAGATAGACAGATAGATAGATAGAGGGGCACGGTGGCTCGGCGACGATAACAACGAGAGGAGGAGAAGAAGAAACGCGAGAAAACGTTTCTTCCATCGTAGTTGTTTGAAGGGCGAGCGAGGCAAGGAGAGAGAGAAAGAAAGACAGAGTTTGCGGCGAAGAGAAAATTACCAGGGAGGAAAGAGGAGAAGGAGGAGGAGGAGGAGGAGGAGGAAGAGAAAGAAGAAGAAGAAGAAAAAGAAGACGAAGACGATGCGAGGAAATGGGATGGAGAAAGAGAAAGAGAAAGAGAGGTAAGATAGAGAGAGTGGCGTGGAAAATCAATGTGGTCAGAGAGAAGATAGGGGTGGATGAAGGGGGAGAAAGAGACGGATGGTAGCTGAAGACGAAGGGGGTTCTCCTTTATGTCGGGTCACGTCTTTAATATACCTCGCGTGGGCGGCGGTGGCTGCGGCAGCTTAATCAATCTTCCTGCTAAAGTGTGCTGCACCACCACCCCATCCGTCGTTGCTGCAACCGTGAAACCCAATCTCATTCTATCGTTCCTCTACGTTCGACGCGGAACAATCGATACGCTCCGGCCGGAACGAGTCTAGTATTCCTGCATACAGTAGATGAATTCTATTCAATGTTCCTCAGAAATTGGGAAATTTAAATTAGTGGATGGTACGGGAACGTGTCGTATTGGCAAATTAAAAAAAAAAAAAAAGAAAATAACGCGAATCGTTAATTACAGAGTTATTTAATTAAGACGTTCGACGCTCGATGTAAGAAAGGGTGGGTTTAACTCTTTTAATTAACGATATTTTTTCCTTCTTTTTCTACGTTACGAAATTTTCTTGGAATCCAAACCCAAGAACTACCCATTTTCTTTCTCTATTTTAACCCGGAAGTAATCGACGAAATGAAAACGATATGACGGATCGCGCAAGAGAGGAATAATGGTAAAAGGAGCGATATATGACACACATGCTCCAGCCGCGCGCAGTCTTTGTTCGTCATTTTTTTTTCTTGATGACGAGCCAAACTTTCGTAATTTCGAGAGGCAACGTCTGTGGCACGTAACTCGTGAAGTTAAACGGGTTTATAGCGTGTGTCAAAGCGCTTTCGTGACTCTTCCTCGCTCTAATTTCGTGGCGTTATATTCTTCGCGTTAATGGCGCCTCCTGTCAATTTTCTGTCGACGACTCTTCCCCATACATGTCGAAATTCAGTCAATCTCGAATAAATCGAGGTAATAACACTTTAAATAAGTAAGTGAATTCAGATGAAATAACATTATCGATAATAAAAAATTTCCCATCGATCTTCCTAGCCTATCGAAAACGAAAAAAGAAACGAACGATAAGGATAAGGACGGGTAATTTCACGCAGCGATCTAACGATTCGCCGTCCGGACAGAAGACTAATGCGATAGATTCCAAAAGGGAATTGCAATTGTCATTTGTCCGGACGACGCAATATCGGATGAACCGCCCTTCGGGTCGGTCGATCCTTTCCTCCCCTCGCGCGCGCCGCCAACACGTGGATGCCACGAGGGTGAGTGAGAGAAAAAAAAAGGGATTCCGGAACATTAAGGAGACAAGAAACGAGAAGGACCAGCGGGAAATCGGGGATAAGATGGACGTTGGGAAGTAGAAAAAAAAAAAAGAGTAGCAAGAAGACCAAAAAAATACGCAACGAGGTAAAGAGAGAAGAAAAAAAAAAAAAAAAGAGAAATCCACCGAACAAACATTTGAACTCGACGGTGTACGTGGCCGCTTATCGTACGAAATCCCATTTTTATTCTTCAACCGATCCACCCTGTCCCTCCCCCCTATAAGTGGCCATCTTTTTTTCCACCAACCCTAAAGCCTCGATGTATCTGATCGCCGAAGTGGGCCACAATATCCTTACATCCCATCTCATTTCCTGTTCTTCCTCTCCTCTCTTTGTCTCTTCCACTTTGCCCTTCTCTAACCACTTTCCAAGCCAGATTATACTTATTTAATCGATCATACTTTCGCGTGTTATTTGTTCGAGGTTCCTTCCCTTCTTTCTTTCTTCCTTTCTTTCTTTCTTTCCTTTTTTTTGTTCTTTCTCTTTGGAAGTTTTAACGCCACCCCTTAGCTCTCGGCCAATGGAGGAATCTGTATTCCGAGCGTTGCACACAAAGAAGGGAGAAGCAAGAAGTGACACAACTGCGCGGAATTAAAGAAGGAAGAAAGTTATTTCCCGCAAACTTGCTCCGACTACGTGACACGTGTGACACAAACGGGCAGATCTTTCATTCTTTCCTAGGACGCGATAATCACGCGATCGACTTTTATACTTTCCTTTGCAATTTCTATCGTAATCATCACTCTTCCAAACTTCTCCCCCAATATATACGTCGAAGGTTATCACGGTATACGAGGAGTAAGTTTGGTCAAACGATGGAACAGGCACGCCAACGTTTTTTATCGGGGAGATTTATCAGGTTGATAAGAATCTGGCTAAGGTCCGAAACGAACGGTTATCCGGATCGAATCCGGGTGATAGATGACTCTAATCTGTGAAGAGTAGAAAATGGAGAGTCGATTTCGCCAGTGTCCTCTAAGATTTCCTGCGTTTGATGATGAGAAAAAATTAGATTAGGAAAAAAAAAAGAAGAAGAAGAAGAAGAAGACGGAATTAAATAAAATTAAAAGAAAAAAAAAATAGAAAAATTTTATAAATTTTTCTCCAACCATTCATTAATTATTCAAAACCAAAACAACAATTTGATTTATGAAAATTACTAAATTTATACTAATTCCATACAACAATTCCAAACATAATACCAAACATAAAAAAAAAACACATTTCACAAAAAAAAGACAAGAAAAGAAAGACATATGTTATCAGGCCATCACCTTCGGCGACAGGAGGAAGTAAAACCATTTCCTCGCCCTGTCTGTGAAACCAGAGGCGGCGAGTGCTTTTAGAGCTTGGTAGCTCTCAAAGGTGACGCAGTTTCACGCCAAGGAAATAAGAACAAGACGATCCAACCGGTTGAATGGCAGGGATTGCGGGTTGATGGTAAAAACGGAGAAAACGAGAACGAAGGATCGAACGAACAAAGAGAGAGAAAGAGAGAGAGAGAGAAAGGAAGAGGACAAAGGGGTGGCTGAAACAAATGCTCCACCTCCATTTACGTCGGAACTACGAGCGTCAGGGTTGGGTAGCACAGACAAGAGATGGAAGAGATTCGTGGAAATGCCGTGGAATTGGATAAGCCAGGCAGGGTTTGTTTTGCCAGGGGTTCCCAATGGGGGTTGTAGGCTGATCGTGTATTAGGCATCGCGTGGCCTACGCTCACTAGGGCCGAGTATCGCGTGTCCTCCTCCAACTTTCCTCTCTTCTACCCTCGAAAAACTCTGGTCCGACACTGACACCGTGCAACCTTAACGATAGACAATTCGATCGCCATTGAGTGGCGTACATCCATTTACTCTTCGATCCTTCAACGTCTTGCGTGATATTGCATCGAGATTACGCGATATATCCATCATATTTCCAAATATATCCTATAACTTTACGATTATCGTGATAAATCTAACTAATGCACTAAAAAGAGTAAAAGTAGACGAAATGGCAAGATGACACTGACATATGCATGATGAACAACCGTAAACGTCGAGTAACGGAGAAGAATTGCCAAGACCATTCGAATATCGGGGTGATATTGAAATTGGGTAATATCCCTCGCGATGCATATAACTTAACGATTACAATTTACGATGAATGTAGAAAAGAAATAGAAAAAGAAAGTGTAGGGTAACTAGAGAAACTATCGAATGGGGTATTAGAGGGGTAGAGCTCGTCGAACTCCATTCGGAAGACAAGCCGAATCCTATGAAATACGTGGAGAAGGAAGCGAGAGATAGGGGTGAGGTGGAGGGTGGAGGAGTAAGGTGAAGTTAGAGAGGAAGGAGCGGGAGGCACTAGGTGCTGTTTGTTGAATCCTCGAGATCAATACAACCCAGTCTATCTCTTTCTGCCCTCGTAATTCCGTGTGCCTAAATGTGCGCGGGCACGTTCGACGTGTATGCACGTACGTGGTGGTGGTGGTGGTGGTAGTAGTGGTGGTGGTGCACAATGTTGCACTCAAACGCACACGTTCAAACGTATCGTGTGTATATATATATATCTATCGCGGCGAAATGCGACGCGTCAAGATGAGAAAGCGACAGAGAGCAAATGAAACGCGCCTCCGTGTTTCTGGCTACCAGTTTTAGCTATGCGTGTCAATATTTTAAAAGCATCACGGAGATACTCCGGTAAAAGACAAGCGAATATTACGCCCCAAATTCGTTTCAACGCCACGAAACGTTCGAAATAATTCGCTCGGTTTTTCTCCTTTGTAATAAAAATACACCTCGGCAATTCGGTCGATCTAATTGCAGCCTCGTCAGAATTTTGCATTAAGGAGGAGGAGAAAAAAGAGGAGGAGGAAAGAGGGAAATTTGATTCGTTTCGAAAAAAAAAAAGGAGAAAGAAAAAAAGGAGAAGAAGGAGAAAAAGGAGAGAGGAGAGAGGGGAGAGAAATATTCAGGATAAGATTCGGTTCCATTAGAAAGGTTATTTTCATCGGTTCAGCTATTCCTTTAGAATTGCCCGTCCGTTCCTCGGTTCCCCTTAAAGACCGCGAATCCTCGGAAAAGGGTGAATACAGCCCTATCGACGTTTTCCCGTGAATGACTCTCTTTTCGAAGAAACGAGGCTGACGCATCCTTCTTTCTTCCTCACCTACTATTTATACCGATAAGAATTCCGGCGAGAATTTCAAGAAGTCTCCGCTGGCCAATCGCGGGGGGGCTTACTTATCGCTGCCTCGAAGGATTGGCTGCGCACTGCGGTACAATACGAAAATAGGTCGGCCAATCCTCGTATCAGCACCCTCTTTCACCCTCCTCTTGCCTATCGCCTACCTCCGCCGTTCTTTTAACCTAACTACCGAAAGAAATAAAAAAAAAAAGAAAAAAAAGAAAAAGAAGGAGAAAAAGAAAAAAGGGAGGGGGCAGAGAGAGAGGCAAAAAACTCGCGGAGAAGAAAAAGAACCGGAAAAAAGAAAAAAAAAAAAATAAACTATCTATACGTAACTGGATTCCACGCGAAAAAAATACTTACTTCCCTATGCGCACGTTTTCGATTCGCGTATGTACAATAAAATCTACTACAAAGATTATTGCGAGGTCGTAGTTGCCTTAATCCCAAATAATTCCGAGCTATCTATCAGAGTTCCTCCAGGGCCAACTATACAGATTACCAGCATCCACTCTCATCGACCCTCTCTATTCCCTTTTTCACCCCTGTATACGTGGTCCAAGGGAGGCACACGTGTCTCTGGCGTGGTTCTTCGATCGATCAACGATACACGCGTTTCGATCACTGTTTGTCCTCTCCTCCGGACCATCTCTCCGGAGCCGGATATTGCTGTTGCGATTGCTGCTGACCGCCGGACACTTGGCCGCCCGACGATTGCTGCTGCTGCTGTTGTTGTTGCATCTGTGTTTGCATCTGATACAACGGGTAACTCTTCCGTTTCCGGATACCGTGCATCGACAACAGATGTATCTGGAGGTATTGTTTCGTCTTGAACTGCTTGCTGCACACGTGACACGAGACGTACTCCGTTTGAACCGTGTGCACGTTCACGATGTGCTGCTTCAGGTTCGAATTGTTCGAATAGATTTTCCCGCACTCCGGACACTTCGGTTTACCGGATTGGCTCGCGTTGTCGGTCTGCTGGTGGAACCGACGCTGTTGATGGGTCTGTTGATGGAACAACGCCATACTCTCTTGAATCTTCTCCTTGGCGCACGATTGAAGCATCAGATTCAGTTCGTTTTTCGCGGACGCTGTTTGTTGTTGTTGCTGCAACGTTTGCAGATTGTTCTGCAACTTTTGATGCATGATCGACAGCTGCTCGGTATTCAGGGAGTTGAGCGAGTTCAGGGCATTTAGGGCGTGTTGCTGCGACGCTTGGCTGGTGGCGTGGAGGTGATGGTGATGGTGATGCTGCTGGAGCAGAGACGACAGGTCCTGACCTTTCGAGTTGTGAACTCCGCTCTGGTAAGTTCCAGACCCGGCGTGCTCGTTCCTCGTGGAGGACGTACCCGGCAACCAACCGGAACTCGAGCTTGAACCGTCTCCTCCAGAGGGCTGCCATCGCCCTGGAACCACCAGCCAATGTCAGTCCTCAGCCAACCTCGTACGATCCCTTAAACACTATTCAATTTTTTTTTTCTGTCCTCCCACAGCCCTTCGTTTTCAATTCTGTTCGTTTATATTCTTTTTTTTTTGTTTGCTTTATTTCTGTTTATTTACTTATTTTTTTCCTCTTATATTTCTGTTACACTGTTTCCCTCCCCCAAATTGCGTGTTGTTTGTTTAATTCCCTGAATATTTATGATCGAATCGTAGATTGTATTTTGTCAAAATGTTTTTGTCGCACTCTTTTAATTTCAATTTTATTTAATATTTCACATTTATATGTGTTAATTTTGTTTCGTCAGATTTTTTATATATATACATATATATATATATCTGTTTGTTGAATGTGGTAACGTGTGTATTTTGTTCTTCTTCGTTGCCATTTCCGAGACCTCCACCCTCACGTCATTTTTATTTATTTACTTATTTATTTCTATTTTCCATAAACAGTTTTAAACAGTCGATCGAATTCGTACCTCGCCGACCAATTAGCCTTAGCAAGAAGGGTCGTTCAAAGAATTCGAGATTATTATTAAAAAAAGAATCGAGTTTTTCTTTTGCATGGCAACCCTAACGATACCGTTTCTAATGATCGCAGGCCATTTTTGCGGAGGAAAATCGATATTGTTCCGGCAAACGAACTCGAAGAGCCGTCGGAGACGTAGCTCTACGACACGCTGTTGCTCACCATTTTCTTTTCTTTCTTTTTTTATTATTATTATTTTTTTTTTTTTCGTTTCATTATCAACAATTATTCTTTCTTATTTATTTCCTTTTTCTTTATCCAAAAGGAGTAAATTGGGCAAGGGGATGCAGGGTTGTGAGAGGTACGAGAGTTCCATGCATTCAACGCAACAACGAGAGACCAGAGTCTTGAGGGAATCGACGGGAGGATATTATAGTTTGGGCTTACGAATACGTAATAAAACCGAATCGAGAATCGAATCGTTGGTTTCTGATCACTTACCGTAATTCGGATCCTGATTCGCCGCGTGGATCCCGGACGGTCCTGGTATCAGTCCTGTAAGTATCAAGTACGATCATAATCACAAACCTGTCTCTGCTCATTCACACTGGTCATCAACTCTAAATAGAAAATACAGTGCGATACATCGACCCCCCCCCCCCCCCACCGTTCAAAATATTAATTTCGATCGAGTCGATGAGATAGAGTTACGATACGTTTATCGAGGAAAAAAAAAAAAAAAGAAAAAAATAAAGGAAGCGAGGTAATTTCGATCAAATTACCTGGTATTCCCAAGAGCGCCGGAAACGAATTACGGTGATGTTCCATAGAATCATTCAGGATGTCGCTTGGCTCGGTCTTCACCGAGTTCAGGATGCTGTCGTTATTCGACATCTCTTCCTCGTTGTCCGACATGGAATTCGAGTCCTCGCCGGTAGATTGCGCCTGTAACCGATAAAAATCATCCCTCTTCCGCGTCTTATTCCGAGTCTCTCCGCGAATAAAATATTCTTTCGACGGTGGTCAACGATCGTTTTAAATTTTTTCAAGAGCCGTACCTGAACGTTGTTCGTGGGTGTCGTGTGTATCGTAGGTCCCTCCGCCAATGCCTGGCCCAAAAGCGATTCTTGAAGGTCGGTCTTGGGCTCCACGTGGTTACCCAACGGTGGGCTATAGCTTCTAGGTCTCTTCTCTGGTGGTGGGCTCAGACCGCTCTCGTTCAACTCTCCTCTGCCGTTGTCTTGCCAAGGATTGCGCGGTGTCGCCTGTCAAGTCCGAAAATCCAATGTCCAATTACCGCGTACTATGTCCAAATTTAAATCGGTAGCTTGTAATCTCGAAAGTTGAAACTCGTATTTACCGGCGCACTGCCATTGTTCCCGCCGGAGGACGAGGGAGGAGGAATTTTGGCAGCGCCGCTGTTCACATCGGCCAACCCTCGAACCTGAAGCATCTGCGCCGTCTTTAGGAACGCGGCGAGCTGTTCCTGACCTACGTGCACCTCTCCGTGGTACATGAAGCGCAGCAACGACTCCATGTCCGACGAGGCGACGTCCCTCAGGATCACGATCGGATGCTGGCATGGATTGGCCTGCGGTCGTGACAACAAAAAGAGAAGAGAATAAAGAAACGACCATCTTCTTCTCTCAACCGGGCGAAAATTAATTTCGGACTCGCGATATCCCAGTTGATCGTTGATTATGATCGATACGGACGAATCTCCGTCCACCGTAAATCGGTTAATCCTATTTATCAGGTCGTTCAGCCCGGCCAGATCCGGTCAATTGATTTACAAGGACGATTTACAACCACGACACGTATAACGAGCAACGTTTAATCCACGTCGTCGATGCCTTTTAAGTCGAACCGACTTATACAGCTATCTCTTTCTCCCTTCGCCCGCTCTATTCCGCGTCTTTCCACTTCCGTTTTTCATCCCATCCCCTTTTTTTTCCAACTCGCCAACAACAACCGAGCGAAATTGACTACTACCACCATTACTATTACTGCTATTATTATTACTACTACTACTACTATTACTACTACTACTACAAATTGACCACCACTCGTATGGACTGGCGGCTGTGTAACATCGACGACGATCATCTCGATGGAAGATGGAAATTTATACGGACGTATATAGCGGCCGTTTACACGTTAGAGGCGTTTCTCACCGATCTATGTTCCGCCGATATATGGAGCGCGGCAACTGCCATTATCGGCACCGATATTAATTATAATTAATGACTGCCGGCCTTCCCGTGGCAACTCGGCTGCCACTCGGTTATTTCGAGGCGCGGAGGTGTCGTCGATCCGCGAGACAAATTCGAGAGGAATATAGGCGACGAGAGAGGGAGGGAAACAGCTTGGAATATCTCTATAGAGATTTCGAATCTAACGTGAAAAAATATTTATTATTGTAGGCAGCTATCGATTTATCCCGCGTTATAATCGTTCCAAGGTTTTGTAACAGCGATCGACGGGTTGACCGGTTGAAACTCGATCTCTGTCGATCCGCTTTTTAGTCGTTTTTTCTTTTTTTTTCTTTCTTTCCTTTTTTTTTTTTTTTTTTTTTTATACGTTTGAAATATTGGCGTGAAAGGAATAATCGAGACCGATTGAGGTAAGCGCGATTCGTTCTGGAAACTTTTGTTGCCCAACGATTTCTCGGATATTATATATTTAGAAATTGGGATAAGAATTTTCTGGGATTAATCTCTTGCTCTATAATTGTGTCCGACACAATGGACGGACGTAGAAAGGATCGAAACGTGGGTTAAAACTGAACTTGGATATATAAGTAGTATCAATCTGCATTCCTTACATTTGCCCCATTAACCCGTGACATTTGATGCCAACTACACCTAAATAAATTATTTTCAGACGTTGCACGTAATTTCGACGTATATTTTTATATTTTTAAATTTACGATTACGCGAAAAAAAATATGGAAATCGGATCGATAATAAAATAGGGCGGGGATCCACTTTAACGCTTCAAGAATTAATTTATCGAAGACGAAGAATTGAAAAAGCTTATAATAAACTGGCTGCTAAATCAATAAAATCGCCACGGAAAAGCGTACAAAAACGCTTCATCACTGAGTCATTCGATTTTCGTAAACAAGAGGAACGTTATTCGCCAAGAAACCTATATATCGGAAAGGATTCTATTTTGAAAATTACTACCAGAGAAAATTATATGTACGTATGTATACATATATGTGTATTTACGTAAGAAAAATTCCATTAACCAAAAAGCACACGAATAACGGAATTACACGACTTATTGTAATCCTTTCAATTGAAATTCTTATATTATAACAGCCTCGCCTCAATAGGATTACGATACACCGTGGCGACGGCATAAACATCTACTCGTACATTACTCGTCGTCACGCCGCGG
The DNA here is from genome assembly GCF_014066325.1 of Apis laboriosa. Lineage (NCBI taxonomy): Eukaryota > Metazoa > Arthropoda > Insecta > Hymenoptera > Apidae > Apis > Apis laboriosa. The sequence goes on from NW_025223257.1 coordinate 2,185,252, forward strand.
CTATTCCCTCTGCAAATCGTGACTGCATACACGAGGAGAGGAGAGGAGAGAGAGAGAGAGAGAGAAAGAGAGAAGGGGAGGAGAGGTTTCGGTCTGATCGTGAGGCTGGCTGGTATAATTGAAATAATCGCCGTGGATGAAAGTATCTTTGGTCTACGTTTCGCGGTGCATTTCCGCGCGGGGGGTACACAAAGACACGAGAAGCAGCAGCGACCGATATATGGAAAGGGGGCGAAAGAGGCGAGAAGAGAAAGGGAACGGAGAGAACTCCGCTATGGACTCCTTTATCGCATTAACCAATTTAATTAACAACTTTGAGACGGACTCCCTCTCCCCGCTAATTAGACCTAACGCGATTAAAACGGGTCAATAATTAATTGTATGGACGCTCGTGCGTCGTACACGAGCACCGAGAACCCGTTTGGGGCTAGTGTTTTCCACGATTGTTGTGGAAATATTATCTTTCGTTATTTCTTTTTATATAGGTTCTTTTTATATATATACGTATATTTGTTAATATATTTTTGTAAGATTAAAGGATCGAGGAAAGTTGGGTTAACTTGATAAAATTATTGTTGTTGAATTTATCAAATTTTGTTCGTGGACAGAAATTTAATCGAAAGATTGCGTTAAATTTTCTCTCCCCTCCCCCTTCTTTTATCTTTTCCCGAAGGAGCCAACGATTTCGTTCTCTTGAAAAGTTTAAAAGAAAAAAATCGAGAGATTATTTAAAACACGATTTAATAATAAGATCTCCCCTAGATATTAATTCTCATCGAAACGTAATGTCGAAATTGAACCGAACGTAATTAGACACGTCGGTGCCGTACACGTAATAATACGCGTGAGACGTGCCACCTCGAGCCGGGGAATTATATTTCGCGTATGCATTCCGTCAACAACCAGTGAAAAAAGTGCGTTTCCATCGCGCCCAAATGAATGATCAAAGCCGATTCTCGATACATTTACCGTCCGTTTTATTTTTTTCCGCCGACTGTTCGATTCGAACGACTTAAAAGAGGATTAGAAAAAAAAAAAAAGGAGAAAAGAAAAAAAGGAAATTCTTTCATTATTCTTTCAATTCGAAATTCGAGCTTTTTCCCTTACTCGTAGGCTACTGCCGTAAGCGCCGCGAAGTTCGAACGAAAGGAAAGAAAGAGGGGGCGGAAGTGATCGATAAGTTTCAGCGACATTTCAACAAACCAGTCGTCCAAAGATGGAATTGGAATAGCTTATTCCAAAGTTCCGTTATATTTCCATCGAATATCAATATCGACCGTTCCATCCGCCATTACCGGGCCCGAAAGTTTCAAGTTGATAGGATAGGAAAAACAAAGCGTAATTAACCGGCGTATTCCGATCCATTAAAGACGATAGCCGGGGCGTTGAAACGAAAACCGGGGATATAAAAATTCGAGATAACCGGACAATTAATTATTGCGTTATCTCGCCACCATTTTATTCTCGTTAAAAACGCATCAAGTTCCTTCGTAGGGCCTTCCTTCGATATCGGAAGTCGCGATCTAAAAACGAACAACGATGTAATTGCTTACATTATACGCGGCACACGCATTCCGCAGCTAAATGTTTATTCTTTCTGGTTCACCTTCATTGTGTCCCATACGTTCTTCTTTATTTCCATTAATCTATTCCGCACTTAAGAGCCAGATTAATTCGAGTCTATTTTTTCCGTTTCATTTCGTACAGATTCGTTTAGATACGATGAAAATTTGTAGAAAATTTAAGAGATGATTCTACGGATCGAAACAGACAAAAACAGGTAAAAGTTGATACGCAAAAATATATATCTTTCAACATATGTGAGATATTCAATTTTTCGACGACATTTTATATAATGTCGAAATTAAAAAACGATACGAAAAACGATACGTATTTCATTTAACATCGAACAAAGTTCCTACACCTCTGCACTATTTTATCGCAATCACATACTTTATCACCTTTTACCTTATCGGTATAATCGAGCACGCATTCACGTTATCACAATCAAATAACAAAGGGTCACGAATTCGAAAAAACGTTGTTGATGCACGATCGCTACAATTTTTCCGCTTCGCTGACAAATGACGAAAAAGGACTCGAATTACTTCTTACCCATTGGGTAAGGAGTGATCGAAGCTCGATCACGAACGATCCGTACGAAAGAAACGATATCCCTCCCTCCTCCCTTTGCCACTATACTTGGACCGCTTTAATCGATCCAACGATCTTCTTCTTGCGTTACTTACAGTTTTTTACAGAAAGCGGACTCTGAATTCCAACCTGATTGAACACACGTACACACACACACACACACACACACACACAGAAGTGGACTAGGAAATCGTAGCGACCGATGATATATAAATATATATATACACTAAGCAATACCGATTCTATTCGAAAAAAATATTTCCTCCATGCACGTCGTTGTACAAAAGCTGTAATAAAGATGTAATAAAGAGAATTTCCCACGTTTCCTTCGTATCTCGATATCGTGCCGTTAACGATAACGAATCCCGTAGAAAACGCCCGCTAATGAGAATTAACGCGGAAAAATGAGCGGAATTATTTAGCAAGGGGGGAGGGAAGAGGGAGGCCGAAGTATAATTCAATCCCTGTTCGTCGTGCGATCAAAGATTTCACGATTAAACGACGATCCACTCGCGAAAATCGAGGCGCGCCACGTCGTAAGTGCGTATCGTCTCGCTTTCGACAATGAAATGAAATCGTTTGTTTATATTCGCTACGCGAACTTTGGTGTACGCGCGCGTGTTTATATTAAAGTTTCGATACAATGTCGATCGAAATGTTCTGTGCTGTAGTAAACACATTCGTTTCGAGAATTTATAAATTATACATTTATATATTTATAAATTAAATACGGACGATTGAAAAAAACATTATAAACGTAATTTTTTTTTCTCTCTTTCGAAATTTTATATCATATTCACACCACTCGTAAAACTGATAAAAATTTATTCTCGAAATTTCAAATTTAAAAATTAATACGGAATAATTGGATATAAAAAATGATTGGCTCGATTTTTTTTTTTTTTCGATCATTGAAATATACTCCTAGTTAAAGTTTAAAGCTTCGTCGTTCGTGAATGCATTTGCTTATCAAATTAATATGCGCATACTATCTTCTGTGGTTATCTTTCGTCGTGGTATATGCCACGGTATCGAATCGCCACGAATTAATGTATTCACGATTTACTTACGAAAAATCTTAGGCACTTTGTTGTGTGGATCGCGTAATACGTTCGATCTTTCTGCTACATTCAAACGCATCGAATAGAAATTGTTTTCAACTTTGAACAGCTGTATTGGAACGATTCCAAGGCTTCCGATACACCTCGATTCCCGCGCCCTTTCGACGGGGGGGTGGAAGGGGTCGGGCGATGAGCATCGTTCGAAAAAAAATTCTCGTAATCGCGCGTCGCGGCTGTGCCGTGATCGCATGTAGGCGAAGCACCCCAACTAAAACCGTAAGTAGAAAAGTAGATACGATTGCATGGTTTCTGATCCGGTTATGCAGTGAGCGAGCAGCCGTCATGGCTTCGCGAAACGTATCCGTTCGCCCCATACACGCGACCCTCCCTTATGGACAAATACACGGACAAGTGGTTGCACGTGTGCACACTACTCTCCTCTTATCTGCTTATCTGGGTAGTTGATGTTTCACTGACGCATGTTTTTAAGCTTTTCCCGTGTTAACCAGTCAAATCACGAGGTAAGCAGCTAGGGCAAGCCTATATACCGGTGGTGGTATCGATCAAACTTGCCCACGCGGTTACTCCTTTCCTCCTTCCTTCCTCCTAAATCTAAGTCTTTTTCCTCATCTCGACGAGTGCGCGCGACGATCCAGATATATATCCGCTTGAAACTGGGGATCAGATTGTTCATCTTCAAGAATTAAGAGACGAGCCTAAGGATATTATAGCATAATATATTAACATAATAAGGAGTTAACCGATCTATTTATCCGATTACTTCGATTTAACTTCAAACAAACAACATCGGGAATCTTTCATTATAACCGCGATTATATCTTCTATTATATCCAGATAGATGTTCGGATAAACTCGTATCACGATGTAGAATTTCCCACCACATATGGGTTCTTTATAACCATATACCGATACGTGGAATCAAATGTAAAATTATGGAAGGCTCGAAGAGAGCGGATGCACCTTCGGAGGAAAGGCGCGTGTGGCAGCGACAATGGCGGGAACACGGGAGTGCACATGCGTACGTATGTATGTATGTGTTACGCGCGGCGCGTTTCACGCTCCCTCCTCCACCTTCGGCGTCGCTTTTCCAGGCGCAGGCTGTGCAGGAATGCGCGCACGTACAACTACGCACTTCCGTTGATAAAAATACACGGAGGCATAATGTGTCTCTCGGTACACGCGCGACCGTCGTCATTTCGCTTGGCTTGTACTCGCTCGCTCGCTCGCTCGCTCGCTCGCTCGCTCGCCGGTGGAAAGGGAGCGAGCGAGGGGGAACAGAGAGCAAGAAAGAGAGAGAGAGAGAGAAAAAAATAATGGAAGGAGAAACGAGACGGATGGAAGGAAAGGAGACGACGTATGAAAAGAGAAATAAAAAAAAAAAAAGAATGGAAGTGGGAAGAGGATGGAGAGGAACACGTTATACGCACACGCAGCACAATAATATACCGGCGATAATTCGCTGGCCGCATGTGTGCCACTGCTGCGCGACATTAAGCGTAATGCGAGTGCACCGTGTGCATAGACGCCGCATTAACGAAAAACGAGAATGCCGGGGGCTTATTAGAGGCGTAGAGAGCACGTTTAACGCGATGGAAGAAACCCCGGACGATCCTGGGGCTCTCCGCCTCATGAAAGTGAAATACAAGCGTGAGAGAGGAGGGACAAGAAGGAGAGAAGCAGAAGTAGAGGAGACGGTGGAAAATGTGCGATGTCCAGTCTTCCTGTGTCTCCCTCTCCTTCTGGCCTCCGTGCATTCCGCGTTCCCGCAAATTGACACGAGCACCGCTGTATGTATATATTTAGATGTGCCGGCTGGTCGGTGGGAGGCAAGATATTTTAAAATATGAAGACACTCGGGAGAGCAAGATGCAATCCGCGTCGAGACACCGGACTGGAAATAAAATTCGGCTTCTAAATCGATAATATATGTATATATATATATATACGTGTATCCCTCATCGACGAATATTGGAATTATTCGATTTTATTTTCAGCGTTGCTATATAACTCAGTGATTCCCAACCTGAAAATTTCAACTTAACAACCTATCAAGGAGTTGTCCATGTTGTTAATCAATTGCCACCTTCTTTGGAAAAAAAATCTAATTAATCGGAAGCCGCTAACTTTTTTAACTCTCTCCTTCCCTTCTCTCACGAGGGAATTGCAAAGTGCTCGAATAACGGGAGGAAAAAAAAGTCGCAGCTCGAAGGAAGTTGGAAAACACCGGCGTAAATCATCGTATTAATATCTCGAAATACCACGAGTATCTCGAGAAACGAAGGAAAAAAAAAAAAAAAAAGAAAGAAAGAAAAAAAGAAAGAAAAAAAAGGATACAAACATTTCGAATTTCTAATCTTCCAACGTTCCCACACCACTCGTCCGCAAAACCGTGTGTAATTGATAGTTAGCAGAGAGAAACGTAACTGTTATTTCAGCTATCGGCCGAGTTGATCTTCGCGCATTTTAAATTCAATCCGTAACGTGTTTGTACTCGTGTATATATATATATATATATTCATTTCGGATCGGGAGGACGGTTTCGATTCGGCCGCGTTGGATAAATCACCATACACGGGTTCTCCGTAATGGCGTGGCGTAGAGGCCGCAGCAAGGGGTACGTAGTAGACAGCAACGCGCAGCGTTTAACACATCCTCCCGGTATGTATCACGGTATACACGACACACGCAAACTGGTACACAACCGTCGTGCCGTTCTCTCCTCTCTCGTTTCTCCCGCCGGCGTCAGATGGAAATTACCGATCCGATATGCAAATAGCCACGGTGACCGCTAATGCGTGGTTAACGGTAACGTTATTAACGGATCGTTACACGATGTCCACGCGACGTAGGTGTACGGCGAGCGTAATTATACGTGCACGCGTCTATTTCACGCTCGTGACACACGCCCCCTCCCCTTCCTCCTCCTCCTCCTCTCCCACCCGCAACGTTCCTCCTCTACGCGTTTCGTTCCCAACCCGCTTCCCCCTTGGCGGAAATTCAGATTTATTGGAAAGAAGGGTGAAAAAAAAAAAAAAAGAAGAAGAAAAAGAAAAAGAAAATGAAAGGAAAAGGAGGAATGGAATCTATAATATTTAATGTATCGCGTGTCGTAAAAGAGATATTTTCTCGTGCTGGTGGGTGAGTGAACCCAATGGTGGGCACGAATTACAGGTTTTTGATTTATTTATTTCGCTTGGCGATCGCGAGGGATACGAATGGGTTAATCTATCGCGGTTTAAATTTAAACGTGTACGATTTCGATAAGATTTGCCGATAAGGTGTTCGAGCCGACTACGTGTTTCTAGGAACACGGCGTGATGCAATGACGTTAGGAAATGAATAATCGGTTTGGAACGAGAGAAAACGTAGAGAAGCCAGTTCGATGATCGATTCCGGTAGGTAGGGAAAAGACGATAATGTATAGCGTTCTTGTATTGCAGCGTGTGTTGAACCATGTGGGTGGACGTTGGAGAGAAAGTGACTCGGCCGAGATTGCCTCGAAATTAACGAAATCGTGGTACCGGTATCCAGCTTATGATATCCAGCTAAATTGAAACCGAGGAAAAGAAAAATTGGAAACTGTTGTCGGGAGTCCGTTGCCACCAGGATGATTCAGCTCAGTATTTCCAGCGAGTAATGCCCACGTTATAAAACAGCCAAGTTGGACGAGGCGTCCTCTGGAAAACGAAACCGCGGAGGATCCGGTTGAATATAAAAGAATGTTAATGCATTGTCGCAAAACCGGCGGGAATAAAACGAATGTTTCGAGAAACATCAGCGTGGACGGGCGGGTGTGGATGTCAGTCGGCAGAAAAAGCCACGTTTTGTTGATCCAGTGACTCAGTGGTAAAGAAAACCGTGAACAAAGGGGCTGTTGTTTGCCCGACGACAATAATTGCGCGATATTGGAGGATATTTCACGATTACTTTGTGCGCATTCACTTTATCAGCGCTACCCCTATCTTTGCCTCGTTCGTATTCGTCGACGGATAAATCGTAAACAAAAGGATTCGACGATCCAGCTTACGAGAGACCAAAAAAAAAAAAAAAAAAAAAANAAAAGAAAGAAAAAAACAATCGTAATTTCTCTCAATAATATCCCAAACAACGGGAGAAGCTAAAAAGCCAAGTACATCCTTCTGACACATCCTTCTGGCACGATATCCGAATTAAAAAAAAAAAAAAAGAACTTCGTCCCTCCTCCTCCTCCTCCTCCTCCTCCTCCTCCACCTCCTTCGCCTCCTTCTCGTGTATTTCTCCGTCAGCTTTCTCCGGATTTCGTGTGTCGTGAGAGAGCAGTGTGTCGCCGCTCGAATTCTTGAATTACACGCTAACATATATAGCAACATCTTCTGGCGAGCACATTTATAAAGTAACGCGCGTGCTTCTGGTGCGCACTCGACAAGATAGGGTTGGAGACGAGAAGAAGAAGAAGAAGAAAAGAAGAAGAAAAGAAGAAGAAGAAGAAGAAGAAGAAGAAGAGGGGAAGGGGTCGCCGCGTCTTTTCGATCCCTCCGACGTGTGACTCATTTTATTCTTTCTCTCTCTCCTCTCTCCCTCCTTTTTTCTCTTTCCTCTCTTTTTTTTCCTCTCCTTCCGCTCCCTCCGCCACCCTGCCTCCCTCTTTCTCTCTCTCCGTCTGCCTCTCCGTCTCTCTTCGGCTGACACTTGGAAGAGGAGACACACGCACGCACGATACGCGAGGGGGAGGAGGAGGAGGCACGCAGAATTTATTACGGTGCGGTGGCCGGTCTTATTTTAAGACTAGCGACCAGTATATTCCCTATGTGTGATACGTGTGCACGCACACAGGCGGTAACACTCGGGTTACACGCGGCCAGCGTCTGTTTCCGCGCAACAGTGTTGGGGTACATACTTACTTACGAGTCAATGGATATTATAGTCGACAGATGTACTACGGCTGTCTAAATTCGACGCGGTACCGACGTCTTGTACGAAAAAATATTTCTACGCCACTCGAAATCGTGCGACGTACGACGATTCGACCTGATTACCAGAATCAAATTATTCATGGTCGCGGCGTATCGCGGCCAGACACAGACACATGTTGTATATCGTAATGCCGCCCGATCGAATCGTGTGGAATAAATCTTTGATCGATTCGTCCACGTGTACGTGATCGTACTACGTATATCGTACGCGATACGTACTACGAGATAGATACGGATGTAGAAAGTTACGAGATGCGGTGGGCCACAGAGATTGGTGGTTCGATGCGTTGGCGATAGAAATGAGTCAGTTAGGATAATTCACCGGTCCGATATCGGTTTAATGGAAGGGGGGCGGGAGGGATCCCTGTATAGGGAAACGAGTATATTCTATCGTAGGAAGTGGGACGAGAGAGTTTTTCGTATGACGGGGCGTATGACGTGTACGAGTTTATTAGAACTGGTAGGAGATGGTATGATCGTTCGAAAATAATTTAATTAATTGGAGACGAATAATAATAATTCATTCGTCTGGTTTTGTTGAGTCTGGTAAATGTGTCGCGTTGTTTTGCTTTCAAACTGGTATCATGGATTCGTTGAAATGCATGTTGCATCATGTTTATAATTCAACGCATTAATGTAAAACGCTAATGACTGAGGTATTATTATTATAGTCTCTAAATTTAACTTAGGCTCGACATTGTCTTAATCGTTGGATAAAACTATATTGTCTGTTGAATGATGTTTTTGTTTTTCAAAGTAAAAAAAAAAAAAAAGAAAAAAAAGAAAAGAAAAGAAAAGAATAATAAAAAAAAATAAAAAAAAGGAAGAAAAAAATTGATAATACGTAAAAGCAAAAAAATCGTCTTATTAATCCATGGCTGTTTTCGATGTTGCTCGTTTCATGGAAACGAAATAGAAAGGCACAGTATTCAATATCATATTCGGCATCTTTCTTCTTAATTTATTTTTAATGCGAAGTCGCGACGGCCGAGCAAAGGTCGCGCATAAAATTTACAATCGTTAAATGCCATCGATTATTGTTGAGAGAAACACACTGAAATTCTAGTTATTCATCATAGCAGTGCAACCGTAGACATTTTAACGAATCCGCGCCAATTCCAGTTATTCCCTTGCACATGGATCACAGAGGGAGGCGAGACGAGAGAACGGAAGAACGAGAAAAAGAAAGAAAGAAAGAGAGAGAGAGAGAGAGAGAAGAGAACGGGTAGAGAAAAAAACGTTTCGTTACACGTATTTCTAATTAATTCCAAAATAATTCCAGTATATCTTCGTATATTCCAGACTATACTACGTCAAACGTCATAACATCTTGACAAACTTTATTTGATACTTATCTCCGAATAAAACGAAAGAGAGAGGGAGAGTGAAAGAAAAAAAAAGAAACGAAAAACAAAGCAAAAAAAAAAAAAAAAGAAGCTAAAAATAAAAATAAAAAGGAAGGGAAAAAATTAAAAGCGCAGACCTCTTTCTCATCTTTCTCGTCTTTCTAATTCAAACGTCATTCGAGCTAGAAACGCGGCCCATTAATGGAACCTTCGTCGAAGGAAGTACGCGGGTTAGAGGGGTTAAACGACGCCGTATATCCGAGGTAACGTCATGAAATCGTGGCTTGTTTTCCTTTACGGTTTCTAGAGAACCACTTACGCTGCACGTACCCGCGTAACATTAAAGCACGCGCGCTGCCAACCTTTTTTAACGCGTAGAACATTTGCGTTTCTTCTACTGGTCCAGCGAATGGAGCACCATCTACGTCTCGCAAGATCAACCGATTCCTAACCTTTTTCTCGTATCGAGGAAAATTGAAACGTATCATCCGAGATATATGATCGAGGCTTTCGAGAACGAGTACGACGTTTTTCCCGTCGACGATTCCCTCCGATAGCTCTCAGGATCGAGTCATTCTCTCCGTTTAAATATGGCGTAAGTTTGGAATGTTACTCGACGAAGTAGCTGGTATTACGTTACGTATTAGAGTTATCGATTTTGCTAGAGTCGGAAAGTTACTGCTATTGGCTAGCGCTTGATAAATCGTGATGCAAACTAAGAAGGAAGTTTCAGCCGTAGTTTCGATTACCCAAACGACGATCAATTGATCAAATATCGGATTAATGGAGCGGTATTATCTAATAAGATAGAATAAACACACACTCGGTGTCGTAGACGTCAATTTACGCCATTCTATAGGGTTTGTATAATTGCTAGATATTTGTCGAGCCAACATGTCTGGCTTAAATACTAGAACACGTACCGATTATCACGATCAAAATTCAAACAACACTCTTTATAAACATCTTTTCTCGTCAATCCATTTTGTTTGTTTCTTTTTTTTTTTTTTTTCATCGATAATCAAAATTATCGACATCGTTCGAACGATACAGGAGAATAACGAAGATACCGATTACAATAATTTTTGCGAAAATTCCAGGAAATGGATCGCGCGATCGCGTCCAAGTTAAACATCGATGGCTGCTTGCCGTCCATCCAGTTGATTCTACGCAGAAAAAAACGGCGCAAAACGAGATAAGAGAGTAGTAATAGCATCGATCGTAATAAGTAACGAGACGTTTTTCTGGAGAACGACAGATGGCATTCGTCGAGAAACGTTGAACCGTACAATTATGCGGTTACGTCCGTTCGGTTAGGTGGGGATCCCCGGTCGTAAGTTTCCATCGGATCGTTACTCCACCGGCTGGTGAGAATCATTACTCGACTCGCCATTATACGACTCGCTTTTTGCTCGTCGCGTGGGTGTGCTGGCCATGACGCGCGTAATCGTAAACAGCCGTGACGTTGCGAGACGGAAAGAGCAAGAGGATTTGATTGGAGCCTGGGTTCCGTTTGCTTATCTATACCGCGATTCCGAGAATAATACGAAACAAGAAATCGCACGTTTCTCACTTTGTATCGTATAATTGACACGAGTGTTTTACCCTGGGATGTAAACCGATTGTTCTCATTGCATAGAGAGATCGGCTCATCAATGAAACACGACACAATATAAAGATAGATTCGAAACGTACACGCTGGGTCGAGCGTAACAGTTTATTTTATCGATCTTTTCATTCTTTCTTTCCGTTTCGCTTTCACCATCGTACGAGCCGCCCCCTCTTCCCCCATTCTTTCGAAAGCACGACAACGAAATATCTCTTTAAACTCGAAATAGACGCGAATTTCGATCCGATATACGGAGATACTATACGAAATACGAGACGTATCTCTTCGAAAGTATTCGAAAATCATTCTCGTAAATAAGCTGAACGCTCGCTTCGAAAAGAAGTCAAGAGAGATTTTCTCGCGGTGTCTCCTTTACACGCTCGTAAATTACATCCGCGGATCTCAAAGTGATTCCTCTCTTTCCACCATCCAACTCGTAGCATCCTCGTCGTCGATCCTCGAACGATTTCGAGGCTCTTCGGGTAGAAAATAGACGTCACGATCTTTTTCTCTCTCTCTCTCTCTCTTTTTCTTCTCCTCCACGAGAAGAGGTTCTCGTTACAGGCCACGTTTCAGAATCACCGCTCGAGCAACCGGAAACAAATAAGATCGAGCGTCCTCTCCCGTATATTTCCAGAGCGTGCCCTTTTTATTTCTTTTCTCTCTTTCATTCCTTCTTTCTTCTCCTCTTCCCCGACGCCTGGACGGCGAGCATCGCATTGGTAAATTTAAATGCGATCGGTCACGAGACGAAGAGGAGCGAGCAAGTAGCGCGCGAGTACGCGAGGGCGAGGGATCGTGAGCGCGTGCGTACTCACGCACACGCACGTGTTAAGATCCTCCCTCCGTCTCTCTCTTTTCAAAGGCCGGAGAGGAGGCCTGCGCACGCCTTTAAATATAGAATATGGAGCACCTTGCCCGCCACCGCGCCACGCGATGGGATTGTGCAAGCGTAATTTTCTGTTCCTTGCTCTCACCACGTGTCGTTCTTTCCTTCACGATACGCGGCTAAGTCTCTCCCATCGATTCCCCCTTCCCTTCCTCTTCGTGTTTTCTTTCGAAACAGATTCCCTCTCGGAGACACGGACGAGGCGAGGAATTGGATTTGGGTTAACCGAACCTCTCTAGCTTCGATCGTCAACCCTCTCTCCGGTTGGATGGCTTGGCTCGTTTATATTCGGAACAAACGGTTTTCACATTTTCTCGAGATTTTTATTTTTGTTGTTAACGATCCTCCAAGATTTTTTTTCTTTTTTTTTCAAAGTCCTAGAGATGATTCCGATCGAGTCAAATTTTCGAATTAAAAGAATAATTTTTTTCGTAACACGCTTGATCTCTAGAGGATCCGACTGGAAGGTGTACGGTATTATGAACGAGAGATTTATACGAAGAATTTTACTTCATAAACGTATCTACTTTCTTTGATGGCTTATATATTAATATCGATAAAAATTGATAAAGTTGACAATTTCGCGATAACAAGCTCTCTCTCTCTCTCTCTCTTTCTCGCGTAAACAATATAATATTTTATTTCTCGTAAACTTTGTATTCACTATTGCTATGTTTTAAACCATCCTGCACCGATAGCGATATCAATTTCGATCGGATCGATTGGATTTCACCCGCCCTTTAGTTCTCCAATTATAACACGCGTCTCACCCGGCCTCACCTCATTGTAATTTACCACACTGGCGATATTGCTTTTCCAAATAACGCTCGAAATAACGCTGTCGTCGCTTCCATTTTCGCGCCCATCCGTCCCTTTTATATCATTATTTTCACGCCACATATTTCTCGCGATGCGTACACCTCTATCTTGCGATTAATATAGCCTTACGATTCCAGCGACTTCTTCGTCGACAATTCTGATCAAATCCGAATAACTCTACCTCGATGATTCGAATATTCATACCGCATCTCGTAAAGCCAAGAACCAAGAAACTCTCGATAAAACACGAATTCACCTCGATTTTCGATCGTTTTCCCTCCACGCAGATTCGAGTTTTTCTTCTTCTTCTTCTCCAACGCATTCCAGAACAGTCCGTTCAACGAGAACGCATTCAGATTCCTCGAATCAACGAATCACATCACAATGTAGCGATCTATTTGTGAATCGCGATCTGTGGTTCTGTGTGATTTTCTTTCTTCTTTATCTTTTACTTTTCCATTATACACGCGGAATTATCACGGAGGATGGAATCCGTGAAATTTATATCGAAGATATCGAGTAGATCGTAGAGAAATCATAGAACAATTTACCCCGAGGTTCGATACGATCGTAGGCATTAACTCGGCCATAAACTATGAGAACTAGTCAAGCCTGTTTTCCACCGTATATCCTTCTCTCCTTCCTCCCCTGGATCGGTCAAGATCCATGCTAAGAAGGCACTCCTTTCCAAGACTGTCACGCATCGAGATAACTGCATTAATGCTCCACGGCGACCGCGATCACCACCGCTCCGTGGAGAAGAATTAATCTTCCAGCAGCGTTATTACCGTAACTTCCGATGCATCTTGTACTTATTCCGCGGGGAGGAGAATGACACGCCGTTACACGCGTGTTTTAATAACATTGCTGCAACTTGGCTGGACACTTGCCTTGGCTTCTCTTCATTCCAAGCGAAATTATCTTGCCTCGAGCCGCGTTCATCGTAAGTTCGTTGCGCGAAGTTACGATCAATTTAATGAGAGAGAGAGAGCTGAGAAACTGGATCGAAACTCGGTGGAGGAGACGAAGATGTCGTCAAAAAAAAGAAAGTATTCTAATCTAATAAATAAACATCGCGTATATGATAACTATGTTGGAATGGATACGCGGAAGAAGCCAACAACTAGTGTTATTAAATATTCCGTAAATGAAGATTCAAAAGAACTTTTAACAATTGAAGCGTTCGAAAAAGTTTGAAGATGATTAAAATATTAGAGATAATATCGCGTTATTAGAATTTTCCTTCAAAATATATCGAATTTTCGCATCGATCGATCGCGCATCCCCGGAAATTTTATCTCTCGAGCCACGGGCCATTGTCTGTGCTGCATTTTATCGATCCAGGTTGAAATTTATGATCGATACACGGGATCGCGTACACGGAGAGGAGATCGTATTTTGGCAAATATGATTGCGGACGTAGTCGATAACTCAGTGATTCGTCATCGAGTGCCGGCCGATAGTCAAATGAACGGTCTGCCGTAAATCGTCGCACCGGTGTGCGCACTAACGCATAAATCAAAACGAAACACGGCTGTCAGGTGGTTCGGGCAGACTCGTTATCTCGTTGCGCGCGATATCGAGAATATCGGACGCGAAAATATTCGGACCGGCCGACTCTCCTCCTCTTCGATCCTCTTCCCTCGCTGTTAATCCTGGCCAATTGTACCGCAAGGCTTCAATTCAACCTTCCACGACGCCCATTTCCCTCTCTCTCTCTCTCAACAATTTTTACATAGCGAACCAGGAGTAATAATAATCGCCAACCCGACGTGCCTACGAATATTAAACAAACGTTCCAACGCCACTGGGACGCCAGTGAAAGTATAATAACGTTGGATGTTAATGAGCAGAGACTCCACCTTCGTGGCCGCGCAACGCATGATTTTTATTACATCGTCCGCGTGACTTATATTTAAGCGGCGATATTACACTGCTTCTCGCTCCTCTCGTATGACGTAGTGTCGCAAACACGAGGACGAATCGTTATTAACTCGATGCTCAAGAGCAAGTAGTACCGTGACTGACACTTAAAATCAATTAGCGGTACACGTCAATTAGAAAGTCGAGTTGGCCTAGCCGATGTCGATCTCTTGCCGAGCCGGGCAATGTAATATGTGGAACGATCCTTATTCTTTTTTTCCCCCATTTTGCGAATTTTTAAATAAACTATCGAACTAACGTTACATTTTTTTTTTTTTTGAAACTGTATTTAATTCGTATATTTAAGTATCGACGAAACGAAAGCATAAATAGGTAGGTAGGTTCTCTCTACAATCTGTTTGATTTATATCTCGAGGGAAAAAATTCTATCGAGCTTAATAATCCATAGATACTCGACATTACTCGACCAGGGATTCTTTGGATATCTACGCGTATCTAGTTTTTCCATAAATTTCTCCTCTCGGATAGTGCGGGTAAAATTAAAATACATGAAATAATTCGCCGATTGAATTTCCGTTCTCTGAATTTCAATTCCGTTCTCCAAATGGTGTCTCGATTATCGATCGTTTTATCCAAGGTCGAAACGATTTAGAAGTCTCTTTCTATCGATCGAGAAAGAAAAGAATTGGGGGAAAACGAGGGGTTCTCGAAGGGGGATGGACGATGTCGTGACGACACGTTCGAGTGATCGATAATCGTTTGGCCAACGATTCGAATTCCCTGACGACGCTCGAAGGGGTCCACTTATTATGTAAATCCAGCCGGAAGTCGTTTCTTCCCTTCACGGTGGCCGTAATTACTTTCTTCCGTTCTCGAAATCACCAACGGGATGAATCGTCCGAATTTTATTGACTCTCGTGTGCATTATGCGCACGAGAACGTTGGCACGGTGTAAATTGGCCTTTTCATACCCGATTTCTCGAATAATTTTCAAGAAAATTTAAAAGGTAATAGAAGGTTTTGATACAAACGCGTATTAAAACACGTTCGTTTCACTTGCATTAAATGGATATTAAATTCTACAGGTTTGTTCTTTCTTTCTTTCTTTCTTTCTTTTTTTTTTTTATTACTGCAAAGACCGCAATGGAAATGATAGCAATTATCCTGGCTTGATTAAGGAAAATAACATGGTACGATTCTAATTCATGCAACAATGTTGTACACGCGATTTATGTGACTGACGTTACAGGAAATTGTAGCGGTCGAAGGAATCGGTGTCCTATCTCTACCCTCTATCCGTCTTGGTCGGTTGAGAAAAAGAAATACAAAAAAAAAATTACTTTTTCTTTGCCACGATAATTCGCGCCCACGCAGGGCGGGGAATAGAACACATTGTTTTCCTCGATCGAAATTGTTATTCCGAAATATCCATTCTTCGTGAGTTTCCAACGATGGAAGAACATCAAATATTATTCGTGCAAATTAAAATACAATTGTTATACGATTGCTTCTCCATGCACCGGCGGACCGAGAACGAATTTTTCCCGCGAAAGCGATTTCACTTCGCGCGGCAATTTGGCAAAACAGAATATCGAAACGTAACACGTTCGCCGAATTCCACCGAGAACGTCATCCCTTTTTTTCGCAATACAATTAACCTGTTCGAATCGATTTCACTATTTTCTACCAATCGAAGAGAAAACAGAGATAGCCGATGCATCGTTGAAAAAAATACATAAATTGCGCTAAGAAAAGGAAAATCATATATTCGAGGTTATAATTTAACGCGATATTTTAATTGAGAGTGGACGCGAAATTTTGTATACGATTTAATAATAAATTGAAGAAAAAAAACGATACTGTCTCTTAATTAATTGATTGATTCCTATGTTTCTCAATCTTTTTTCGATATCAATATAAGCTCTTCGACGTGACTAACGTTGCTTTTACTAATTTTCACGAAATCAATAAATAAATAAATAAATAAATAAAATTGTGCAAAGAGAGACACCTCGTATAAAGTGCAAATGCCTGAAATCCAAAATCCAAAAAGAAAAAAAAAGAAGAAGAAGAAAGAGAAAGAAGGGAAAGAAACGAAAGGAGAAAAAGTACTGACCTTGAGGAGGCGGCGGAAGTAAGGACTACACGCAGAGAGAACGACCTTGTGCGCGGTGAAGCTGCTACTGTCGCATGCCAGGGTCACGTCCACGAAATCCTCCTCGTCCCTGAGATGACGAAATGAGCTGAGGATGCTCGAGTGGAAGTCGTTCCACCTGAGTGAGTACTGTTGCTCGCCGCTCGACGAGGACGAAGAGGCCGCCATGGCGTCCGTCCCCTCGGGACCCACGGCCGAGGGCACCAGAGGTGCTATCGTGCTCACTCTGGCACCCCACGAGGACACCTTCACTTCACCCTCTCGTCGCGTTTCACCACGCACCCCTCTATTCTTTTATCGGCACCCTTCCAACGCAACAGCCACACGGACAGTCGGTTGCCTGTCCTTGCGCGATTACGTTCTACGATTTACGATGCTCTCTCTCTCTCTCTCTCTCTCTCTCTCTCTCTCTCTCTTCTCTCTCCTCTTCAAGGTTAAACGAGATCACTGTTTCCTTTGCTACTGCGTGCTTTCGGTCAGTTAACTTTGACCCTCTTCCTCCCCGAATCAAATTCTTTGGTAGTCTCGTTTCTTTTTCCTTTTTCCGTGTCCTCTTATATAGTGATTTTCGTGATTTTTTTTTTTTTTTTTTTTTTTTTTTTTACTTGGTCCGCTCGAGATCCCTTCTATTTTATTCACCTCTCCGTTCGAAGAAGTAATCGACAGTATTCTCGACTGTCAGGTATAAGGAAATACGATGAATCTCATAACGATAACATCATGATAGCGACGAGAGGACGTTATCCGTCGCCGTTGCTGGAGAGTGACGAGACAATGAGCCCACGATCGCTTCTGAAAATAACGTTGCGTTTATTGGGAGCCTTTGATCCACGCGACGACGAGATATATATCTTTCAACATCGAAACGTTTATTTTAAATATCATTTTAACAATCCGATGAATCTCCATTTCTTCGATCTTTAAACATTACTTTAAAAACGATCAACTTTAAAAAGAGGACGGACACCCGTTCAAGACTAGTTTTATCATCTCCTTTACCCGTTAACATTAAAATTTGTGCTTCCTTCAACTTTCTCGAGAAAAAGAATAAATAAATAAATAAATAAATAAATAAAAAAAGAATATTAAAAATACCTTATCTAGTTACCTGATAAGTTCGACGATCTCCGACGCTTCCTTCTTCTTCCTCTCCCTTCTCCAACGAACTCCGCCTCTCCGCCTCCTCCGAAGCGAGCCACGACTATCACTTTCTTCCGTTTAACGAAGTCCTTGCACCCTCTGCCCAGCCACGGCTTGATCGACGCGTCATTCCGACATCCGTTGCCGTGAGACAAGACGGCGAATCTGTCGATACACCTTCCTCCTTCCTTCCTGGACAACGTTCAACCTTCCTTGGATACCGTCTACCGTGTCACCTGATATTCGTCCAACGCCCGTGTCCTTGCTTATCATGCCCTTGTTATCTCCACTTCCTCCTTCTCCTCCTCCTCCTCCTCCTCCTCCACCTCCTCCTCGATCGTCCCTTTTGCTTCGATCGCCCTCGCTTCGCCTATTTACCCGCCTCGATCTCTCCTCTTCTGCAAAATAGGAAAAAAAAAACAAACGGATCGAACAAGCGGCACCTTTCGAGTTAACTCGCGTGACTCGAGTTTAAGATCAAGTGACAAAGCGGGATAAGTGAGGATAAATTAATCGAGCAACAATTTCACTCGTTCATTTATTCCTCGCGCAATCGAGGAAACGCAGTGGCTCGACGCGAACTCGGATCGAATCGTGGATATCATTCAGTCAGTTCGGAGAGGGGGGGGGAATCGGTAATCCAGATCGCCTCGGAGGATTTTCCTTTCGATTTCATCGAGGAGGAAATCGAGAAACGATGGATTGATAAGGAATTTATATAACAAACGTATTCAAACGCGTGTGCGTTTGATCGTAATTCTTCTCGTAATTTTATTCGTGGATAATGATCACTTATTTACTTCCCCGTAATGGATTACCATTCTCCATTCTTGGATTATCGATCTTTTGCGTTTCGTATCGGTTTCTCTCCGTCCGTTTTATCAGTTTCTCGGCTCGGTTCGGCTCGATCCAAGAGATAAGTGGATGCTCCTGCATCCGTTCGATCAGAATGAATGGACGAGAGAGAGAGAGAGAGAGAGAGAAGAAAAAAAATTCGAGAGCATGGTATCCGGTTCCTTTCGACGCGTCAACGTGCCGCATACGTTTTACACGAGGCGTGTCGATTCTTTTGTGAGTTGCATCACGAACACAGTCCTCTCCCCGAGGCGATACCATCGCGATTTTCCAACCATCGAATAATTTATCCTTCGTGCAACAAACGATCGATCCGAACACGGATTTCTCTTCGAATCTTCGGTTCGTCCGTCAAAATCGTAGATAAGCACGTAACCCTTAGATCCTTATCCGAGAATAAATTTGGTGGGGCGAAAAAGGTGGGGATAAAAAGGGGGAAGGGAGACGAGAGGAAGAGGAAAGGAAAAAAAAGAAACGAGAAACTAGGAGGAATAATAGTGACGAGAGGCGAGAGAAAATCGTGGATCCCACGAATATCGCGAAACGATAACGCGGTTATCGGTGTTGTTTACGGGATTTACTTTGTAACAGGGTCGACAAAATTGACATTAGAAAAGCAAGATACGTAAAAGATTGGCCGACTCGATTGAAGCGGTGAGCGAACGAGTTATAATTGAAAATTGGACGTAAAAATATGAGAGTCGTAATTAAATTTCGTGTCGCAGACTTTCTTTTTTTTCTTTTTTTCCTTTTTTCTCTCTCTCTCTCTTCCTTCTGTTACTAAGATAAAACCTTCGTGAGTCATTGGTAATTAAAAGAGAACGCTTTAATACGTCGAAGTTGAAAAGGGTTCAATGAGTCTGAGCTCTATTTTCATCATACCAAGTGTACGAAGTAAAATTAGAAAAATTGTGATGGACGAGGATGAAAAAAATGATCGTGTCGAATACTCGAAAATGGAACGAAATACTCTCTGGAAAATCGATACAAAACTCATCTATTTATCATCTATTTATACGTTCAATCTTCCGCTTCTAATTACAAAAAGTGGGATCAGATTTCACGCGAAATAACATAAAGGAATTCGATTACCCATCATCGATAAATAACACTTTGTAAACAGGCCAATGCTTGGCGTCTATTTGGCACCGATCCCTTTTAAATTACAGCACCGAGCCACCGCCACGCTGATCAAAAAACGCGACGGGGGGAGGTGGTGGATCGTTTCAAGAAATCGAGCAAAACGTCGAGGGAATTCCGTTGAATCGAAATACTTTCCAAACGATCGGGGGACGCATGGAACACGGGCTCGCGAGGAATCGTGCGCGGGATATTCGCGTTCCCCATTTTTGTCCATTCAACAGTGGCTGAGGATTAGAATTCCGTTGCTCGGGGCCGAGAGAAAAGAGCGGGGCCGAGACGCGAGCGAGAAAAAGAGGAAAATCGATGCAATATCGGGCTGCGACGCGACAGGAATCAAAAATGTACGCCTCCGAGCACTCGCGGCATTATGAAACTGACATAATGACCAGCCGAGAGGATTTCACAACCGCATACCTAGAAAGCGTTACGAGGCGTGGAGCGCGCGTTATCTCAGTTTCGATATTGAAATTAAATACGCATTTTCCCGCGAGTCCTATGCGATCGCCACCCAGAGGCGGAATTCCAACTATTCACACGGCCAGGCCAGCTGATCGACCTATATATATATATATATAAGGTGTATATCGTGATTTAAAATGAGGTGAGATTCTTCGAATTGTGATGAAATAATGACACGAAATAATGGTCGATACGATTCTTTTTTTTTATGGTTTTTGAAATGTGTATCGTAATTCTGAGTTCGTTTTTTCATTCGTAATATCGATTTTTGTTTATTTATTCGTAACGTGGAAAAGAAAAGAACGTGTTTTGCTAAATTAACAAAGAAGCTTCTAAGCTTCTGTTTTCACTATATCCGAAATATATACACATATATATACAAAAACTAATCACGCAATAACGTGTGTCGAGTACAATCTCGTGTTGATACATCGAACTTTGTATCACACGCTATAGCATTCGACAGAATATAGCGCATAGTATTACGCTCTATTAATACCCGCACGACTATCACACTTGCCGGGATATTTTTAAAAGTGGTGCCTAACAATGTTCCGCACGATATCGCGATAAAATAAAACTCGTTCGAATCGAACAACAATTTGACGAAAAGAATCGTCAAGAGAGAAATATCGAAAAGTATTAATCGGAGAAAAAAAAAAAAAAAGAGAAAAGAGAGAAAAAAGAAGAAAAACGGAGATTGTATTATTATTAATAACGATAACCATCACCATCCCATCTTTGCCTTTCAAAAGCAGAAACTCGACAATCCCTCGGTCCACGTTTACACGTACGAGCCTCGAGCTCGAAAATGTTCGATTCTCAAACACTCGACTCGACTCGATTCTCGATCAGGTGTTTCGCGGCAAGAGCGAAGAAGACCGCGTGCGTGCGAAATCGTGTCGCGTTTCCACGTGTGTGCACGTTCCCCGGCATATTCCATTATATCGTATGAATGAATCGCGCGTCCCTGAATATATTTCGATCGATCGTGTTCGTGTCTGGTATTCGCGCTTAAGCCCGCCTCCCCCTCCCGCCTCTCCTATCATCGCGCTCGATTCCGCAAACCAACACAAAAGCCGAATATATATATATATATATATACGCACACACATATATATATATATATCTCGATGAAAATTGAACCGCGCGTTTTCGGCGTGGCAAATATTGAATGAGATAATTAAGGGCTCCTCTCCCCTCCCCCCTCCTCAGATGTTTCGATCTTCGAACCCACGCGTTAATTACTTCGTCTTCGATCCGTTTCGAAGAACGAGACACACGTTTCGTAATTTAGAACACTCGTGCACAAAAGAAGACTTATTTTCCCGAGGTAGGAACGAGAATGATCTGCATACGTCTGACGGCGAGCGAGTGATTTATGGAGGCACTGCCTATGGGATCGACGGACAGAAACGGAGAGAAAGAGAGAGAGAGAGAGAGAGAGAGAGAATGTCGAAGACCGACATCATTAGCGATCGTTATTTTGCGCCCGTGGCTCGAATACTTCGATCTGTTCGCGATACACTGTTGTACCTGGGCACAGTTCGTTGCTCGTTTTAATTAGAAGAGAACGAATCATATTCACGGTACGTCCGGTTTCATAAATATGCGCGTAATTTTTTAAAAGGTTCGAGATTCGTAGTGGAGATTCTCGAAGGATAGAGACGGGCGAAGATTATTTTGAAATTCTGTCTTAGAAATTGTTTCAATTTCTCCTCTCCATTGTTTTTAACGTTTCGTTTTAGATGGTTATTTTTTGGATCGGGAGGGAAACGATTAGATTTTTTTTTTTTAATAACGGATAGAAATCGAAGAATTAAAAGTGATAAATGAAAAAAACGAAAAAAAAAATGTTCGCGTAACTCTCGAGAGATTGTTTTATCGATCATTCCATGCATCGCGACGACAATGTTCGTTTCTCCTTCCCCTCTCCCCTTTTTTTATTCCACTTTGCTTTATTTTATTTTATTTTTTTTCTTTTTTATCTGCTATTTACGATCCAAAGTGTGCACAATGTACGCGATACACGCGCGCGATAAATCAAAAAAAAGATACGAGCGTTTAAATACATTCATTCCGGGGAGAAAAAAAATTTCGCCGAACCGAATCAAGGACGTCGGGGCGTGCAACTTCCTCGAAAACCCGTGATCCGCGTTTTATATTCAACGGGGCGATCGTAAAGCTCATTGCAGTGCGGCGCAACACGTTTATAATCGCGAGTCAACAACGCCTATCGCATTACTCCCCGCGTTGGCCACGCACCGTGCCAATACTTTTCAATTCAACTTTATCGAGTTTCTCGATTCTTCACGGGCAAACGATTCACCTGAATGCGCTTCAGTGAATCTTTTTCGTTCGTAAACGACACTACTACTTCCCCCCCCCCCTCCCCCGTCCGCCATTTTCTTCCTCTTGGTAGAGAGATGTTCGATTAATTAACGATACGCGAGGTGGATGCAATTAAAATCCCGACGAGTTTGTGTCATCGGTGGAAATAATCGGAGTTTTTTTAAATTGAAAAAAACGCCCCAGACACGTTTTGCATTGTTCACGGCGTATGCAAATGCGATGTGAAATTGTAAACCGTTCAACACCTTCGGGATCATTTGCATGTCCATTCGATTTAATTCGACGCGGTGTAATTGCGAGTCAATAAACCTTATCGCCTCGCCGCTGGTGGAATAAATATTTTTATTTTTCACGCCGAGCATTATCTTCCTTCCATACGCGCGACAAGCAACAATTTATTTGCGAATCTTTCGAAGACCGACATCTCTAATACCGCGTTGTTTAACGAGAGACTCGAGAGTCTTGCTACTCGAAAGTCAGTCGCAGTCAATAATAGGTATATCGGAACGTACAAAAATAACTTCGATTAAAAAATATTTGCGCCGACGACTTTTCAATTTCATCGTTCGTTTTTTTCTCTTCCAAAGGGAATTCAAGGTTTAACCGTTTCGATGATGTAAATCTTTTAAACGAATAAATAATAAATATAGGCTGCTTAAAAAGCAAACAAAATCGACCGACTTCGACCGGTTCGAAAAGATCTCCAATTCCTAATATAAATCTTTTTTCGAAGTCAAAAAAGAAAAAGAAAAATCCCCAAAAGTTCCTCCAAATACAATAGATACACAAATAGATACGCAGTAAATAATTCCTGTCACGGTCAGATATCCACTTCCGCAAATACGCGACTCCCTTTTTCCGATTCTCGAGCCATAAAATTGAGCCGAAAACAGTCCGCCACAGTGAACGATACTTGTGTGTTTTCCAAGGCTTGGCGTGCAACGACACGAGACGCGTGTACGCAAATTGAATTCGAAAAGTGTTGAACGGCCGATCATTTGCATACAGGTTGAATTTCGCGCGGCGCAGTAGGCGGCCCGCTCTCTGTTCCAATCCACGTAATTACGCGGCGCGAAGACGGGGGTCACCGAGTGTAATAATTGAATGACGATTGCCCGGATAGCATAATAATCAGCCCACCACCGGCGGCTAAATGACTTTCACCGACCGCGTCGCCCGCTACGTCGACTCGTCTCAAACGTGCGCGCGTTCCAACTCTCGTGTTCACGTATATCGAAAATACCCGTTTGAACGATGACACTTTCCTCTTTCTTCCTACGAACAGCTTTCTACCGCGTAGAACGCGAACATACTTTACGCGACACCACGTTGCAAAAGTGCTTTCGCTTTGCGAACGATTTGCGAAACGCGACAAATTTATTGCGCGCCTTCGATCGACTGCGAAATTACCTTCTCGCTGTATACTTGCTAATTAATTTGAATTCGCGAGGGAATCGCGAAGGTGAGGAAGAAAATTAACGACCGTGATTCTTCTTCTTCTTTCCTCTACGTTTGAACGAATTCGAGGGAATCGAAGAAATTTAACGATCGAGCTTCGTCTTCTCTTTCTTTGTTCTTGCGTTATATCGTGTGTTTGCAAGATTTTTCTTTCTTTCTTTCTTTCTTTCTTTGAATCGATATATTGAATTTTAATGGAAGTAGAATCTTTGCATTTTAAATGCGGCCTCTCTCTCTGAATCACATTTTTGCATTTCCACTCGTAACTCAAACGAATATATAAATATTCCTTCGAAATAATTTCACGAATATTCTTGAAATTATAGTTGTATCGGTTCACGGTTGATATAAACTATTATCGAGATGATAATACACGATAAGAAGAATAAATCAGAAGAATCGTTAATAATCTACGTTTTTCCAATTTCCTATTGATCCATCAACACTTTTCCAGACTCGAGCCGCAAACGAGAGATCGCGTGATCGCGCTTATCAACAGGCTTCCATCCATCGACTCACGGATTCACGCGTGATACTGTATCTATACCCGTATATGCTCGTGTTTACAGGTATTTCCTCGATAGTTCTCAGGTTGACGACCCTTTGATAACCAACCGTGCTCTCCCCACGATCTCTTACCGTCCAATTAGAAGACATTTAGCAATCGATGCGTTAATGAGGTCCCCGTGCCTAAAGCCTCGTGCTCGTCTTCGTCATCCAAATTCACCGTGTATCGTTCCGTCTCCCTCCATATCTCTATCGAGTGAACGTTTGACGATTACTTAAGTTCTTGGAACGAACGAAATTTATCCATCGACGCCACCAGGTGAAACGAAATAACGATATAATCATCCAGTAAATTTTTTTCCTTTTTCTTTTTCCTTTTTTTTTCAATAATATAATATACATAAAATTGAATATCGAATTTTATACAGATGATTGTTTCTTAATTAACCTTCCTAAGGTTTGAGATATCGAAAAGAAGAACGAAATTCATCCATCAAATATTGCAATTGGTTTTATGTGATATAGCTATGAGTTTCGAGCTAGTTTTCTTAGTTTCTTCTTGATAATACATCGAGAAAAAAAAGAAGAAGAAGAAGAAGAAGAAGAAGAAGAACAAAATTCATCCTGGTTGATCCCAGATGAAACGAAACCTTCGAGATAAAATAATTTCTTTTTTCTTTTTCGAGATAAACTTGAATATCGAAATAGTGGGGCCGGTTTTGCGCGAATCAATATCACGGGGAAGAAAAATGGCGGATAGAAAGGGGGATCGAAATAGGGAAAAAGCTGGTGATGCAGCACAATGCTCCGCGCGCGTACGTAAATAACGCGAGTGCTGTTATCTCGTTAGCTCTCTGCAATATGGAACGCGTTATCTTGCAGTCGGTTGCAGAATATTGCGTTTTTATCGCGAAACCGCGGGATCTGCGTGCCGTGGCGAGGGGACGAGCGGGAATAGATACGGGAGATCGGTATTAAGATCGATTACTCGCCGTGTCGAGCGCATTTTTCATTCGATCCGAGTGTTAACCACCCATGATACGTGACGCATCGATTAGAAATTTATTCATTTATTTTTTCTTTCCTGTTCTTAATCGTTACAGAAAAAAAATGTGAACAATCGAATAGAATCATTTTGTACAGTTAATGATAATACGATCGTGATAAATATTATTAATTACAAATTATTATATAAACAAAATTTTAGAGGAAATTTCCTGATTCTCTTTTTTTCTTTCATATATATATATATCCTTCTTTTATATATATGTTTACCGGATAATTGATAATTATATTCTTTTTGTCAAGACGGATAACACGGAAAGATCTTTTCCCAAATAATTGAAATGACGAATGATAATTTGTTATAATTAACTGACGAATGCATTTGTTCCTCGGAACAATAATTCAAGAGTGATAATGCTTTATCTAAATAATAATCGTTAATATCGTACGCGTTTATTGTTTTCGAAGGGAAATACCAGAAAATTTATAATAATTAACGAATGAATTGATTTTTGATTGACAATCGTACGAACGTGTACGTCGCCTCGAAAATGAAACGCCTTGTATTTACAAAAGATCCGGTATCGCGTATATAATTAGTTGAAATAAAATTCAATAACCTTATAAAAGCTCCGTTAAAAAAACGTTCGACAAAAAAATCTTATCTGTCGAATTTTTAGTCAATTCGCTGAAGAAAATTCGATCGCAATCGGAATATATTTCATTTCGAGAACGTAGCATCAGGGAGTGCAATTTTATCGAAACAATAAACTCAACTTCTTTGAGCAAACGTTGCCGATATCTACGAAATCCGTCGCGACGAAAATAATTACATTTCCTTCAGACATATATAACCGATACGTGTAATCGAGGGACTCTTATCAAACGATTAACGTTGTCCGTAGATAAAGACAAAGTTGAGATCGATTAATGGCCGGTATTACGACCGGCAAGGCTTGATTATTCACGCGAGCTGCGTATCGATCACGAAATTCTATGTGTTTACCTTCAAGGATCGCCGATTACTTTCGACGAATTTCTTTTTTTATTCGTCGTTGGTAATTTATCGTACTTACTATACGATTTTCAAGGCGAAGTGACTGGCCAATTTCGTATGGTTGGGCAATTCCTTCGTAATCGCTTCGTTCTCCTAACATTCAAATAATCCAAACAACACTTCTCTATTTCGCTATAATCTTTCCATTAATTTAATCCTCGAATAATCACAACTTCTATCCATATATTAAGATACAATTTTAATATATAAAAGAGAGAGAATTAATTCTAAATTAAAATTTAATTCTAAAAAAAAAATCTACCTTGTTCGAAATAGAAGTAGTAATTTTTCAAGGCAGAAGGACGTATAAAGGTCAACGAGACAATCTTCTACACTTAATTAATTTGCAATTTATCTGCAATCTACCAATCTACCAAAAAATAAGCAATTTCGATCTTCCATGTAAAAAGCGGAAGGAAAACATACATAAGATTCTTCCCAATATATCCTCGTAATGAAAAGAAAAAAGAAAAAAACGTTCTCTATCGATCCAACGATAATTCATCGCTTCGCAACGTGTACATAATCCGTAATACGTAATAGTTCACGATTATTATCCGCACGAACCGATTTTTCCGCGGCGTGGAAAAACGGCCGGGCTAACGACCGGCCAACCAGATAACCAACGGCTCGCGGTATTTTATGCGCGAGCAGGAAATGCACGCGTGCGCGATCGATCGATGGATCGATCGATTCTTTGGATGGAAAGGAGCGTGCCAAGGGATGAGTGCGACACGGATAGATCTCGAGGCGAGAGAGCTAGAAGAGATTGGCTACACGTATCAGGAATGCCGCGAATTCGAGGTGTGGCTCTCGATTCAGCCCCCTCCCGCCTCCTCGGGGATACCTCTTCCTCCTCCGCCCTCTACCTACTCGAGACTATTATGATCGACCGCATTCGGATTCCAGATCCAGAGGACATCGAATGGCTCTGGCGAAGATATCTTCATCGTCGATCGCGACAGATCCCATCTCTAGGAGAGACCGTTATGCGCTCGTTGTTGGACGGAGATTTCAAGGACGGATAGGGAAAAAGGAAAAAAGAGAGAGCAAGAAAAGCTGCGAGCGATTTGTGCTGTTCGAGGAGATGGTAAAAAGCGATCGGAAGCTTGTCAATGTTTCTCGCTGTGGTCATTTCTTTCTTTCTTTCTTTCTTTCTTTTTTTTTTTTTGGTTTTTGGAGAATGGGAAGTTTCGAGAATAGAATTAAAGTGAAATTAAAGAATTCACGATTCAAGATGAAAAAAAGGAGGAAATATTCTGATAATTTTTGTTCGACGAGAAAAACGAATAATTACAATACGTCCAAAGTTTTATTTAAAAAAAAAAAAAAAAAAAAATAGAAAGAAGACATTTCACATGCATAAACGTAATGCACCCTTATCTCGTGTAAAATTAAATCGATTTCGCTGTGTCGACCATTTAAAAAAAAAAAGTGAATCGTGTATGCATCACGATAAGAAAACAGATAGTTGGCGGCGTATTATCTGTAATGTATTAGATGAGAAAATTCCCCGATAACGAAATGCTCTTTTTCAAACTACAAACGTAGAAAAGCCGTTTCAACTGGCACGAATAACTCCATCAGCGATAGATACACGTCCAAACAGAACCAATCTCTTAGCAAATAATCTACATATAACCATCGAAAAAAAAAAAAAAAAAAAAAAAAAAGATCTCGCGAACATATTCTCAAGAACACTATTGCGCGTATTGCTACGTATATCTACTGGTACGTATGTGGAGAAAAAAATCAGCACGCATCGCGAGATGTTTCCGCTTCGAAAATTATTCAAAGAACACCGTGCACGAGGAACGTTTGCAGTCGGGAGGCATCGTTCCTAAATATTGAAATGTATTCGCGGGAATGGGGAATGCGTGATTTTCTTCGCGGCCCTCCCCTCCTCGAGGGACCTGACACGTCACGCGGCTTAAATATTAAAAAGGAATATCCGGCCACGCGGCAGAGGACGAGGAAACGTACGATGAATGAAACACGTCGTCGAACGTCCTTGATTCCGTTTCGGTTCAAGAGTCAAGTGTCTGCCGTTCCCTGGACACGCCGCGCAGGAATCGATACGGTGAAAGTTTTTTCGTCGGTTCGACGAAAGTGAAAACGATGGATTTTCACGACGGTGGGTGTGCCGTGGCGAGCCGTACTCCTCTTGCGGGTGTGTACACGTGTACGTTAGATCCGAGGGAGGAAAGAGGGGGAGGATAGAAGAAGGGGGGAGAGCCATAACGTTGGCTCGTATTACTCGACCTTTTCAACGAGAGTCCTCGAAACGGACGGAACGCAGACCACGTTGGAAGTTGGAAAACGAGAAAATATCCAGAGGACCATCGGCTATAGGAGAAGGGGGGATGACGATGGAGGAAGAAGCTGTACCACCAAGCTGTGGCGGTCGAGTTACCGAGAGTGGAAACGCACAGAGAACGTGAAGTTTTTCGGTAAAGCTGTAATGAAAGTGTGCAGTTCGAGCGTTCCATTTGTGCGCCCGAAAATAAACATTCTCTTGGACCCCCCCTACATCCTGACCCTTCTTAGGAGAACCGAGAAGAATTCTCTTTTTCCCTTGTTCGTTTAGGATCTCTATAGAATATCCGTGGAAATTTGCACGGATGTCTTTGTCGAAGATTTATCGAGTTTCTTCGCTTCTAGAAAGTTTATACGTTATTTTATTTTATTTTATTTTATTTTATTTTTTTGTTTGGAAATATTCGTGGAATATCTGCGCGATTTTCTTGAATCGAATCGTTACTTTTATTTATTATCGTACAATATATTGCAGAATCTTATCTTCGGTCAATCATCAATATCGAGAATATTTACGATAAATGAAAGCTTTCAGGATTAACGAAACGAATTACTTGTATCTATAGCCTTGATGATTGTAAATTATTTCAGGTTCTGAGTAATCTTTGATAACCACCTTGAGAAAGAATTTATCTGATATACATTCCTACTCGTAAGTCTTGGAATATCTTCTATTTTTTAATAAAACTTTAATATAAATCATGTTTTTTATTCAAACAGCTAATACACTTTATCTCGAAACATTTAAATAAGGGTGTATGTATTATAAATCAAAAATTTATTCCAAAACAGATATCAACCTTCTATTCCAACACGCGCACATTTGAAAACAAGAATCCCACCATAAATCTCATCTCTGAAAAAAATACCTCCAGTAATTTTACCTATTCTAAAGTGATCTAAACCAGTGTTTCTCATCCTTTCGTACGAATATAATAATCTCCTCCACGTGATATTATACACGATGATAAAATACTGAAATAAACAACGAGCCAAGAATTAATAGAATTATTACGATTCTACTAATCTAAAAATAATCGATCCTTCGAGAATGTGGATTTAAAAAGAATCGAAAAAGGGATGAAAAGTTCGAAAAATTCTCGCTACAAAGATGACTGAAAAGAGAGAAAGAGAAAGAGAGAGAGAGAGAGAAAAAAGAATACTATTCGCAGAAAATCCCAAGAAATCCAAGCCAAGTATCATTGTGCACGATTACATCCTGTACATTTTTCACGTAGCAGACGAGGATTAAGATGGGCGCGGAGCGTGGCAAGTACAGTACCAGCTCGTCTACCTGGGTTCCGGGCCGAAGCAAATCTTTGGGACCATTAATAATATCGCCGGCGCAATTATCGGGCCAGCTGCTACGTTCCCTCGAGGCCCCCATTCTCGGCCTCTCAGCAGGTACGTATGTACACGACTAGGAGCGAGATTTTCGTGTGAGTGTGTACGTGTTTTTCCAAACCGTAGAGCCAGGTACGTAGCCACGGTTCCCTAGAACCCTTAATTTCTGTTATCTCATTGCGGTTCGCCGCTTGGCCCGCTCTCTAAAACAATTCCAGGGCCCACTGGCTGACCCCGAAAAACGTACTTTACGAGCAAACTATGTATTAACTACGTTCAGAGTTGTAGGAGAGACGGGTTTATTGGAATTACGAAGATCGCTTTCGAAACCGGTCGATTTTACGAGTACCCCGAAAAATGTACTCTCGGAGCGGGGCACAGGCTAGAATAATGGAGGAGGATGGAAAAAAAAAGAAAAAGAGGAAAAAAAATTTGTAACAATGGATTATAGAGAAACCATAGAGAAGAAACGTTGACGTGAAACGTTGGACGAAACGTTCGTCCGCTTATAAAATTTTATACCCGGCCATTATTGGCTTCCATTTTCCAGTAATTATCTTTTTATTGCGTTATTCGATCATCGCGCGATCACCTCCTCTATTTATTAGTCCCTGTGCTCTGCCTGAAATGCTCCTTTTTCTATCTTCTTCTTCTTTTTTTTTTTTTTTTTCTTAATATGGTCGATCGATCGGATATATCGGTTCGAAAATGTACTTCCTTCTGTCGGTTAAATATCCAAGGAGAGATTTAAGAAGGAAGAAACTTTTCTTTTGCATCTATTTTTTCCTCGTACGATACTAGAACGATTACGATATACTATACGAGAGAAGTTACGTTTTCGATGAAGCAACAATGAAACATTACTAACATTAATAAAAGAAATATATGGATTTTATTTTAACAATGAAATGAACGAACTATGCTAATATTTATTGAAGCCAAAAACTGATCGGCTGGATTTATTAAAAAATCCTTTACCTTCAAAAATTAAACGATTAACACTCGATAGAGCAATTCTCTTCTTGCCAATTAGAGCACTAAAAACGCGTAGAAATATCCCACAATCGGCTTTTTTCACAAAAAAAAAAAAAAAAAAAAAAAAAAAAAAAAANAAAAGATCGAAACTTTGTCAAAATGTTGCATCTCGTGAACGCATCAATGAGAACGCGACTTAAGAATTGTTTTTAAAGCGCAGAACGACAAGGAAGAACGACAAACCGCGACAAATGGCGACAAACGGTGACAAACGACGAAGTTTGCGCTCCAGCACCGACAATTGACCGTCTCCCAGTGACGAATGTATGTACATCATTTTGCGGCCGCAATCTCGTGCCCGTCAATTCATTAATTAATCGGTGGACAGGCCGCGCGTCGCTCGCTGCGTGCACGTTGCCAATTACCGGCACATTGTCGCGCATAAATCATTAGCAAACGTGACGCTTCCATAATTCGGTTAATTTGCACTGTTTTTGCTCCGCTTTGCCACCGTGTACCGCTTATATTTCAATTTTCTATCGTGAACCAATTCTAATCTCTATTATCGATACAGGATAAAATTATTTCAAATCCGCCGTGATTTCCAATTGAATTCGAAATAGGAATTGGAAATTTTTAAAAAATTTTAGAAGAAAAAGTATAGTAAGTCTTTTGACAAATTGTCAAAATTTTTCCAATCTTCTGTCGCGGATCTATTCGTATTCTCGTTTATCGACACAGAGTATCGTAAATCATATTTAAAATAAAATTCAATTTTCTATCGCGGATCTATTATTATCGATAGAGTTTATTAAATTTAAAATTTGCCATGATTCAGAATTCTGAACGAATCATGGTAAATTCTAAGAGGTTGCTATAAAAGTGTACGCTATATATTCTAATAAATATTTAAGAAAGTGTGTATTTAAATATGGGAATTGCGCTTAAAAGACCGTACACGTCGATCCCTATCTAACACGAATCGTGGGAACGATAAAAATCAGCGATTAATGTCGCGATAGATTAAAACTGTTATCAACATTGAACAATTGAAAAATTTGCAACACGATTTCTACATTGTATATTTCGTGAGCATTTAATTCTTACGTCGCATGATTCTTTTTATTTCGTCACAGTATTACGCGATAACAGAATTACAGAATTAGAAGATCGATAATCGATCCAGATAAACTGAGCATTTTAAAAATAACAATCATTCCTCTCCTTCTTTTTATTCCATTTTCGAATGGTACGCACGATTGATGGAATTGAGAATCGTACGAAGGGGGAATAGTACCGGCAATGGTAAAGTACTTAATAAATCGTCCCGAAAAGATACGACCTTCGTGTGCGTGGAACGTTCCCAAATGCGAGGCTCGTGACTATCGCGGCTTATCGAGATGCGTGTGAGTCAGTCATTAATAAAAGGGTCGCAATGCTCACGGTGAAAAGCGGAGAGAGCGAGGGCTCGTATCGATCAAATAACCATCGGCCGCCATGTGGAAAGACATTGGCTCGGGGGATTTCCGTTTCTAGTGTGAGCCATGGCGTTAATCAACCTTGCAAATTCATCGTCAGAAAAAAAAAAAGTGAAAAGAGAGAAGGAGAGAAAGAATGGAGGACGAAATAAACGTTTATAAAATAAAATTTTCCGATCATTCTTCTTCTCCTTCCTCTTCTTCTTCTTTTTTTTTTTATTTTAAAATTGAAAATAAATTTACACGGTTACATTTATGAGGATGATTAACGAATCCTCACAAGATTATAATTAAAATTTACCTTCGAAATATCGATTTCTATTTATACGTCGAGAGAGTTGGTTCGAGGAAAGATTTTAATAGAGGAAAAAAATTCGACCTATGAGCACGGCGTAAGTTGTGTACTAGTTGCCGAGATAATACGTATGCGTACATTTGTTACGTGTCCAACATCCCGTGCGTCCAGGAAGTTTCGTATCGAATTTATCAAAAACACGACGGGAAGCCTGTTATAAGATGATAGGCCAAGGAGAAAGTGAGCCAGTGTACGGTAAACGCTGACAAAAATTCTAATAAGAACAATTACTGTGAAATCATAGTTGCCTTGGCGATACAAAAATTCGAGCATTACATTCACAGTTAGTTAAGAACTTTAAATGAAAATACTTAGAGGAAACTTTAATCAGAAACTTTAATTACAAACCGTACCTCTAAATACCGTTAATATTATAAAATAAGTTCAACTCGATAAAATGTAATATTCAGAGAGAATAATGAGCGTAAAAAATGAAAAAAAAAAAAAAAATAATAAAAAAAAAAAAATCGAGAGATGCAATCGAATATCACGCCACGTTATAATAAAATTCTACGCTTTACAAGTGGAATGTTTCGATTCCAAGAGAGGTTACTTAAAATCAAAAAAAAAAAAATCCTACGTCGACGGATTCCTAGCAACCAAATGCGTAATAATAACAAAATCTTGAGACGCGTGACACAGTCCACGCGGTGGAGGACGTCGCTTCAAGAAATTTTTCCACACGAACGTTCTGACCTGGCTGCTTTTGATACATTGTTGCTCGAATTGAAAAGGAGCGGTGTTGTACGTTTAGACCGTGCGTTTTAGGACTGGAACAGTGTGCACGTCACGTGCGTACACGCGGCGATGAGTTAGTGTACGTGGTGCACAGCCCGATTTATTGATCACACGCGTCGCACGCAATATACGATGCGTGTGCGTGTCGCAACGAACGGCCTACGAACTTGAAACAAATTCCTAGTCTGGAATCCTACTTGTGACATGTGCATAGAAACCGGCCTGCATTAATATAAAACCGAAGGGACACGAAATTCGACGACCGATCGCGATAGAAAATCGATGGGGATAGAAAATCGAGGAATCATTCGATAAATATGTTAACTATGTTAATGTAATGGCTAATGAATCATTTTAGGAAATCTATGACTCGAAACTTGGAATTTGGAAAATATTGTTAAAATACGAAGAATCGTTTCACTCTTCATGATATTATTTCGATTTACTTTATTTTGCTCCAATTCTCACTCAAATTTTTAAACTTTAAAAAGTTTAATAAATAATTCAGCAAATCGAAGTATCCAATAATGAAATTTTATATGACGAAATATATGTACAGAGCTTAAGATCTACATATAAAATAATCAAAGAAATCTCTTTGAATTTTATCAAGAAATAATCAAGAATACAACAATCGATCCGCAAGAAAACAGACTGTATCAAATTGAGATTAATTAAGAATCACACGATCGTGAAAACTCGTTCACAATCTTTTCATAGACGATTTAAATTCAAACAATTAAATTCATCGATTAATCATTCGAGCGAGTGAAAAAAAAAAAAGGAACGTACTTTTAAGAGCTGGAATAATAAAGTCTAATCAGAACGAGTGGAAAGGGATTTGGAGAAACGGTTGGCGACGTAACGCGGCTAAGAAACGGTAGGCAAGGCGGCAAACAAATTAACGGACGAGTCATTCGAGCGAGACGATTACGATACGATCGTTCCGCTGGAGACACAGATGAAAAAAGGCTAGAGAATTAAATTCATCGCTATGGATCAGAGCAAAAACGTGCGTTACTTACAGATCGTACGTATATAAACGGACGATGATAAAATGATACACGGCTACTGTGTGGACTCGAAACCGCGAGAAACACGAGCCTCGTGACACAAACTGGTGCAATTGCAATTCACGCAACTCTGCAACACGATTATACTGTGACCACGGATCCAATATCGCGGAAGAATTCTTCGATGTAATTTTAAACACGAATCTCGAAGGTGTATCGCGCGGAGAGAAGAAGGAAAAAAAAAAAAGGGCGACAGTACAAGCAAGGATTTTCGCGCGTCCTACTCACGAAGTCGAGTCCACGTAATTTCTATAAAGGCATGACTACGCAGCGAGAGCAGTGACGGCGTAGTTAACGACGTGGGCCGTGGTCGATCGTGCAATTAACTTTAACGAACGGCGGCCTTGCGATTAAACTTAATTAGTATCGCGGTAATAACTCGTTAATAATCAGAGCGGTGTAGCGCGTCGCGGCCATAACACGCTCATATTCTTCGTGCACGTGTGTGCACGTGCGCTCGAGACGCGATTTTAGAGCATGCATGTGTTCCATTTTCGTTTCTCTCTTTTCTTTATCTGTTTTATATATTTACGTGACTATACGTGGACCAAGGGAAGAAAGACACGACGAGAGATGTTTAAGGATGGACGTTTGAATCGGCGGAAAAGGCTCCCTCCTCCTTCCTCCTTTTTTTTAACGACGACGCTCACGACGTGAAGGCGTGTACATAGCGAACCAGCACAATCATCACCAACAATCAACGAATTGCTAACGTAAGAAAATCATCACGTATGAAATTTATCAATTCACTGGCCGTGTCCGTTGGCGGCACATTTTCCTTCCGAGCTTTTGGCCAGGGATATCGTGTACTTCGTGCGTATTTGTGTCTTCAACGATGGAACACAAAAATCGTACAACACCACCAATAGGATCCAAGTTTTCGATCGGTTCTCTTCGTGTTCCCGTTTCTCGTTTCACTTACAGACAAAGGATTATCGTTGGTTGCCAGCAAAACACATCGAGACAGCCACCATTGAGGAACTCGGGACTGAATATAAACAGACAGAGAGAAGAAAACGTTCGGAGTGTAGAACCGGCACTGACTGAATGATCGACTGACTGACTGAATGGCCGACTGGTTGACTGGCAGCGAGACGCGCGCTCTTCTCTGTTGCGAGTCTACACCGGCGAGCCACTGCGTTCCTTCTTCTTCCTTTCCGTGTGTGTTTAACAGGCTTTCCCTCACACTCGTTAGTCCTTCGTATCCCCCGGATAGACAAACGTAGCCTTCGACAAGCCTTTCCGGCTTTTCCACACGACGATACGAAATATGTATAAACTAAAGATTCCCGAGAGAATAGCGTCTCTGTCAGCCGCGTATCTATCGGACAAATAAACAAGAGGGACGCGCGAGCGACGAGATTACGATCCGCCGTGGAAAAGAACGGGTAAACCGAGAAAAGAGAACAAAAAAATATAGAAAAATAGAGCGCGCGAGACGTGCTCCGTTCTATCCCGGACTGTACTTAGTCAAACGTAGCTGACGAACAAACGTAAAAACGTGCACTACCGTCTCTCTCTCCCGGCTGCGACGAGCGAGGCGGTTAGAAACATCGAGCACGAACCTGATTGCGGGGCGGCGCACCGAATTATGGGCCGCTATGCGCTTTCGGCGGCCTCTCGCTCCCTCTCCACCATCTAACTCTCTCCTGCTCTCGCTATCGGCTTCCCTCTCGCGCTACCCGGTATTCCATCCCCACCATCGGCTGTTGACTTGCCCCCACCACATCTCCCCGAACCTCTCTGCTCGTGCTAGACGACTCACTCCCACCAGAAACGCGAACACGCTTCTAGAGTCCGCTCTATACATACACGTTCCCCTACCAGCGTTGTATTGTTGGCGCGAGCGGTAGCATTGCCCCTTTGCGCCTGACTACGAACCTCTCTCGCGCGAGAGCAACGTTGCCACCTTACGGCGTAGCCGCGGGGATGATGAACGTGGTCGGCTGAAAAGAGTGTAGCATCGTCGCCGCGCGGTGACTCGCGCCGATACGCGGCCGACAACTGGCTCGCTCGGTACACGCGTTGTCACGGATGATGGAGGAACGCCACTTCCGACCGGAAGTCACCACGCTCCTGCTCTTGTCACCAGACAGACGATCCTTTGTCGCGGTTGATCGATGATTGGATAATGCGCTAGAACAGGTAGCGGGAAAGGGTTATTTTTTTGAGAGAGAAAGGAGGAGGAACGCGAAAGGGGAAAGTTCGAGGGATGCTTCTATATTTGGAGGGAAAACGTCTTTTTTTTTGCGTGGTATAGGGTGTCTAGGTAGAAAGGATATGTTAGAAGGAACCTTGTTGGTTTCTTTAGAGATTTAGCAGTGGAATTTTCGTGGGCTTCGTTTCGCGGACTGTATTTCGCTTTAGTAGTCTTTCGTTATAGAGATATCAATGAAGACGTTCGTTTAAACTCTCATTAATTAATTATTCCACTACCCCAATGATGGGAATGATGATTCCTTTAATTCCACTGTGATGTCAATCGTTGTGTATAAAAGTTTAAAGAATCATAAACGAGCACTTCGTCTTTAAACGACCAATTTAAACAATTACCGTAGAGAAAGACGATGTTCTGATTCCAGCCACCAGCATGCAGCACTGCATAGGTATTCACGCTGTTACCATTCAATTCATAGTACTTTATTTTACGATCAATAACGTTCTATTAGAACGTGGCTATTTGTTTGAAATAGAATTCTATCTTCATCGAAAGTTGAAATTGGGATAAACTCGAGTGTTATCACTGCAGGTCGGTAAGAGAAACGAAATCACGGGATGAAATCATGAGGGGAGTGACTGTTTCTCTCGTAGAAAACTGCAGATCTGCGTTTCTTCTCTTTTGCAAGTGTACTTTCTTTCATGACACTTCTTCTACCCTCCGGCAGATGTCGGGACTATCGATCGAAGGGGGTGGTTTTATCCCTTTTCGACGCGATAAACTTCGAATACCGAAGATACGATCGAGTGAAACTTGGTATCTCGTTGTCATCGATTATT
The DNA here is from genome assembly GCF_014066325.1 of Apis laboriosa. NCBI lineage: Eukaryota > Metazoa > Arthropoda > Insecta > Hymenoptera > Apidae > Apis > Apis laboriosa. Next base: position 2,223,394 of record NW_025223257.1, read on the forward strand.
TACGAACATAGATTCTATGTATGAATCTGTTTAACTAATTACAACAATCGATAATTGTATTAATTTTCACTCAACTCAAATCGTTGCATTAAGCGTAAGTTAATAACACATAATTAAACGAAAACGGTACTCTTAATGACTATTTCAGGACAAACTTAGCTTAACAACGCATAGTCATTTGGAAATAGACTACAAGAGTGCAACGAGAGTCAATTGCAATAACGATGTTTGTAATGCAATTTATTTTAATCGTGAGTTCTTACGTTCTTACTCGACAACGCTACTTCTAAATTGAAACTTAAAACACGCCACAAAAGCGACGTTTAACGAAAGTTCATCGTTAATTCATCGTACGATACGAAAGTCTCTTCCAGCGATATGATTATCCATTCGATGAAGCATCATTGAAATCATCGTCCTCTTGTTTCTCTGCACACCACATTTGTAATTCAAATGATGAATAGAAACAATAAGAGAAATATCGATGAATTTGAATGGAACTGCAGAAGATATCGAATATATTCTTCTTCCATAACCAATCATCTATCTCCTCTCACGAATTTACTTATTTATTTATATAAATAGACGAAATCTTCAACAATTCCTAAAAAATTAAAATTCATCAATCTCGATATCCATATTATACCGCAGGAATATCCATATACAAGGCTATCAGGCGTTACTGTTACAATGAATGCGATTCAAAGCAAGGTCATCCCTTGACACTTACACCCTGCGATCCCAGAAGACCGCCAGCTCATCTCATCGAACCGCTCTCCTCCCAACTTCCACCAAATCATTTCCAACTTTCACCCACCAATCCGATCGAGTCAATCTCTATCGCCGATACAAGGTGAGATTAAGAAAAAGAAAAGGATCGGAAACGCAACCACGTGTCGAGCAACCCTCACGCCAGTGGAGAAAGGCGCGTGTTGACGCGCCGCAGCGTAGCTCGCGTGCGCTGGCGCATGCGATCGATACTTTAGACAGCCGGGGTTTTCACGTCCCCGCGCGACGTCACGATACAAGAGCCGAGCAAGACCGACTAAGGACGAGGCCGACCGAGACCGGCCGAGGTAGCGCGAGCCGCGGTAGCAGCAGCCGTCGACGCGAGCACGGCCCCAACCGTCACCGTCGTTTCGACGTCGTGGACACTTTCTTGCCGCCGGATCGTCCACGCGGAAATCCGTCGTTCGGGTCGCGAATAAACCTCGTTCCAATTTCCCCTGTAACAACCATCGAACGCGTTATTCGGGTTAATCGCTCGCGGTGGGACGTGAGCCGCGCGCGAAAGTGTGATCCGCCAGTGGTGTGCTCGTCTTTTGACTTTGGAAAAGCTCTCTATACCGAGAGACATACTGGGTCGGACGTACAAGGATCGAGTAAGTTTCACGATACGACGTGGCTTCGTGGTTACTTACTTCACAATTTCCATACGGTGTCCCGTCCATACGCTCGTGCGTTTCGAATTACGGCTCGTAACACAGGATGGATTGATCCTTTCCCCGTATTCTCTCGTTTGAGGAATCGAATTATCTGGAAAAATAAGGCGGCGATACCGTTACGATACCCAGTCGACGCGTCACCGCGTCCGACTCTCGGTCTGACTCGTGACCGTCACATTCTACTGTCGCGTAACGCGCTCCTTTACGCAATAGCCTGTGAAAAGATCGTAAGGGGTGGTGATCGAAAGGGGGGAAAATTACAGAGAGAGGGTTCGTTAGAGCATCTTTCTCCTCGAGAAATAGAGGGGACGGTTTAATGGTCGTGTCTGAGCAGAGACAAACCGCAACCCCTTTGGGTCGCAGCGCAGCTGAGCTCGACCGGGCGCGACCCACAACCCTACATTCGCGGTCTGCGGCGTGACCTAACCTCAACTCACCCCACCTTGGGCCGAGCTTCGTTGCCACCCTCTCTCCTTCGAAAGGCTGGAACGTCGGAGAGGACGGTTTACGCACCGGTTTATCGTTTGATTTCATGCCAGTTCGCGCCTCGCAACGCTCCTTCCGCGTCTCTCTCTCTTCGAGTATTGCTAGTCGAGCTAATATACCCGTGGTCGGGAGACACGTCACGTTTTGCGCTAACCACTCGAGGTAGCGATGCGGAGAGCAGCCATAACTTTCGAATGATCGGGTCTGACCTTGGCAGAGAGAAGTTCCACGTTTATCACTATCAATGGTCTTCGTCTTCCAACGGTGACACTTTAATTAATGATCATCGATTTAACGAGTCGAGGTTGGCATAGCTAATAATGTTGCAACGATCGTTGAGGTAACAGTTTGATAAAATTTGTGGCTGTTTTGTGAATGAAATTTTTGTGATATTAGAAAGAAAATTATTTTCCCGGAAAATTTACTCGAAAAATTTAATCGAGTTACACTTTTGAAAGTGTTCAATATGTATATTTATATATTATTTAAATCGTTTTGAATTACAGTTTGCGTCGATATGTTACGGTTACGAAAACATCAATTTGTCGATCCAAGCAAGAAACGTAAACTACGAAAGACATTGACGAAGACGTTGGATAGAGAATACACGAGGAAACAATGGGGGAACACGTGTCATTGTGTCAAAATAGCTTGGCTCACTAAATTTAAATTGAATTATCCGTCGCGACGTATGGTAACGGTGTGAAAATTGAATTTACATCTTACGTAGTTGCGGTAGTGTTACGCCAAAGGCTGTGAGAACTATAGGCCCCTTTATCGAATAGTCTCGCCTCTTCTTCGCGCGCGCGTGTGTGTGTATAAAAATATATCCACGGATATTTTCGCGCGGCAAACTATTCCAATCGTTAATCTGTCCCGCCAACCTTTGACCGATAAAACGCTTTATATCGTAAACGTAATCGTCGTGACAACTTTTTCATCCACCATAACGAATAAAATAACAAATATTCGCGTTCTTCCTAACTTAAAAATATCCGTGAATCTAAATCCAATCCAAATCACAATAAATTCAAGTATCAATCAGCCGGCCAATTTACAATCAAAATTCGCCACACACACACACGCGCACACATCTCGAACACCTCTCCAATCATCTGTCCAATCGGTTCGATCGATCCCGTATTAATCCCTTCAATCCGCCTTTATTTACAGATTTATTTACACTCGAAGCGCGTCATCTTCAGCCGCCACTCTCTCGCTACTTCCGTTTCTCCACTGCCGCTTCGTCGCCTCTAGCCACCCACTCGCCCCGTGAAAGCGAGCAAATAGCAAATAGTAATCTTCTACTTGCGAGAGACAAAACGCTGTAAAAAGGACGATCTTGAAATTCTTGTAAAAAAAAGCTCCTCCAAAGAAGAGGAGAAAAGAAGAATCGAAAAGAGCGAGGAGGAAGGAAAAAAGGAAAAAGAAACGAAGAGAAATAAGAGAGAGAGAGAGAGAGAGAAGATCGGAAGGAAAGAAAAGAATCGCGGAGGAGGGGAGGGTGGCGTAGAATCGTAAGTGGAAGAAGAAGAGTTGGGTCGTGAGGGGTCCAAAAAGCGTAGCGTTTGGGTGTGATGTGGTGGAGCCCCCCGAGGGGCCGCGGGGGCAGGAGGTTCGAGGCAGATCGGTGGTGAGGGCCCCAGGCACGGCTCGGTTGCCCCGCGGCGAGGTCGCCGGAGGGGCGGGGGACGAGGTAGGATGGTGTGACCTCCGGCGTTATCCCGCCCGACGCGGAGGTGGTGCTGGAGGTGGCGGAGGCGGTGGTGGAGGAGGTGGCGGTGGAGCCGAGCAGCTGCTGCTCGACTCGCAGGAGGAGGAGCCGACGGCGATGTCGAGGCAGCTTCGCGGTGAACGGGACCACGTGAGCCGTTGCGACCTCCGAGAACAACGCGACTTCCGCGACCTTCGGGACCTACGCGACCGGGACCCCAGGGATTTCAGGGATTACCCCAGGGACAGGGACATCAGGGACGACAGGGACGACGTGGAGAGGGTGCGGGACGATTACCTGGATTACGATCATCATCCTACCGCTGCGTCCACTTCGGCGCTCACCAACAACCCGGTGAGTTTCTCATTTTTCGTTTCCGCTTTTTTTCTTTTCGAATTTCGATGATCCCCCGCTGGATCGATGATGTTCGTGATTTTGTACCTTCGCTCTTTTTTTTTTTTTTTTTTAAATTAATAACAACAGCCGGATCCGTAATTTTGCTGGACCAATGACTCCGCTGAATTCGTGTTTTTCCTTTTTTTGAATTATCGGTTTTTTTTTTTTGGGACGAGAAACGGATTTAGGATTGATAGGGTTCGCTCGTAGAGCAGGGTGAATAGAGTAGAGTTGGGATTGTAGAGTTTTCGGTGAGAGTGGGTAATAAAAGGTGGGAAGAAAAGGGCCACTCGAGACTGTACAAAGGTCAAGGTTTTTGATACCACTGTTGGTCGGATGGTGATAAGCAGTGGGTATCATTATTACAGAAGTAGACTTGAAGGGGCTTGTGAATACGAGGTGTGAAAGGGGATGAGGTACTCCAGTTTTTGCATCAAGGTCAAGGTTTTTGGTACCATTTCTAAGGAAGAAAGTTTCTCGATGCTTGAAATTAATTTTGAAATCGAATTGTCATTTCAATGATTTCATTTTTTTTTCCCTTTCTTTTTTCTATTTTTTATATTTGCATCATGTATGTACAATATTATTTGTACACACGTGCACACGACGAGGAAACAACACAGATATCGATTATCTAATTCGGGCACTCTATTTTATCTATCTTTCGTACTTATCTTTCGTCGCCCATATCGAAATATTCATTAATTTTAAAAGTTTCACGAAAGAAAGAAGCGTACTCTCAACATTCCCAAACGTCCAACAAGTTCAAATTATTTCCTACAAGAGCAATAACGTTATGAAAAAGTTAAAAGTCTATTTATCTTTTTTCTTTGAAATTTACGTTTATCGAATCCATCGACGACGCACATCTATTCATCCTGTTTACGAAGTTCGAGTATACGGGGTGTGATAGATGTTGCACAAGGTGCCGTCACATATGAAAATTTCCAGGAAGCAATATCCACGCACAGAGAGGGTGTCTCGTATAAACTTAGAAAAACACGTATATATAGAAATATACGTGGAAGTGAATTGCGAGCATTCGTCTGAAACATTTCTCTTTGATATTTCGCCTACCATTGCGCAACGTTACGTTACCATTACGTTACCGTTTGCACGCCATTCCCGCTGTACTCTACAAACTTTCCATCAACCTCGGTGGTACTCGTCGATCGAAACGAATCCTATTTTCCATACCGCGTACCATTACCGATCGTTAATCTCCCTATAATTTATACACTTTACTCGAACATTGCGTTAGTCGAAAATTACGCAATATCGCGTTTTCGATAATTTATAGAGAGCTCTGTCCAACCATCGAGCGCTACGTGATTTATCATCGACGCCTTTTTTCTTTCTTTCTTTCTTTTTTTTCTTTTTTTTTTTTTTTTTTTTTTTTACAAAAGAGGAATCAAAGGTACAGATATCTCTCGGTACTTTTTCGTAAGAGTAGACAGAATTCCAGGAAACTAGTTCACCGGGAAAGGAATGCGAAGAGTCGCCTAATTTATTCCGACTGCGTTCACGCGAAAGAGAGAGAGAGAGAGAGAGAGAGAATCGTGAACGCGACGGAGACGACGAAGACGAACGTAAGAAAATGAAAGATGGTCGGTATAGTCTGATCAAAGCAAGTCTCCTCGGCCTGTTTCCACCGTCCCTCATATCCACGCTATTCCAACGACCAAGCACTTCATTTAGCGCTTCTCCATGTTTCATAGAGAGAACTAGTTAGATACCGCAGCATCGTTGGTGCCCCTCATTTGCAGCTGCATTCAGCCGGGCTTGGCTCGGCTCGGCTCTCTCCGCGATATAGAGGAGAGCAGGCCCACTCTCTTTTTCTCGTCTCGAGGGTCAGAAGTGCTAATGAGACAGACACGAGATGATGGGGTGGAAAATGGAATCGAGTCTCTTTGGAACGCTTCTTTTTTAACCCACTCCCTTTCTATTCCCGTGGATGGAAATAGTCGTGATACGCTTTGGAAAACTGGGCCATGTTTTGTTCCGTCGAACGTCGTCCAAATCCCCAAAGATGGTAATAAATTTACGCGGGAGAGACAAGGGAGAGATGAATAAGAGGGGAGGAGAGAGAGGCAAAGGAAAGTTTTTAATTATTCGAATCGTACCAAGTTTCGCGAGAGAGTTTATTTCTCGATCCCGGAAGATTGTTTCGTTCCGTGATTGCGAGGGAAAAGTTTAGCCAAGTTTAAGCTCCCTCGATGCTCCTTCCTTGCCAAGATGCTCGACCCTTTTAATTTTTCATACGCTTTCAACGATACATTTCTCAATAATTGAGCTTTATCACGTGCCAGAAACGGGCATCTATTTATCCACATACGCGCGTAATGATGCAAGAAATTATACACCTGGACACACTCCGCTCTGATTTATCCGTTTAGCTTTCCACTCGATATGCAAATCGATTTACAACACGCTCGTTTACAAGCCGAGTTTACGAGTCGAGCGCGAACGAGTTTCTTTCAAAAACTTTTTCGAGTAATAATATTCGTTTTCGAGTAAACAAATTCAGGTTCATCGACCATTTACGAAATCGCCGTATTATTATTTACACGCATACGAAGGTATATGTTGAAACGTTGTGCGCATATAATTCGCATACGCCGACAGCATGTTTTCCTTCTCTCCTCTTCCTTCTTCCCTTCGCAGATTTTCGAGCGTTCTTTAATCGTCATCTTTACGCGTGTTCCGGTATCAATCACGAGCGTGTTTATCAAAGGCAACCCTTCACTTATCTCGATCGCGTATGCTCAACCCGGCGCACGCTTTATAATCGCGGTATACACCTATAATCATGCAAATAACTGGCCGCTTATTAAAATGCAACTATATTACTATATACACCGGCCATGATAATCGTGCCAACTTAATCGGGACTTTCCGGTGGCTTGTCACACGGTATACAGCCAATTATCGATCATTTTTCAATGCCAGAACGCAAAAGCGACGAGGTGTGCGGTTTTTAAACGATTGATTATCGTTCCTCCGCGCTAATATATAGGCTAGATAGTGGCTAACAAACGCTAAAAGTACGTATTGTGACAGATTCGTGAATCAAACGCGTCAATGTACAATATGTTAATACATTTATAATTGATATTTATCTCGAGAAATCTTTCAAGAGTCGATTTTTTTCAAGAGGGAAATCTAAAACTAAAACGATAGATAAAAGTTAGATTATATAGAAATTTAACTCTTCGAGGAACACAAATAAATGTTAAAGGATGTTCTACCTTTTCATACGATGGAATATTTTTCAACTTCGTTTAAACTAAAAATTAGAAATAATTGAAATTTAGAAAAGAATTTCTATTACGCGTAATATTTTATTAAAATAAAATTTTTCTTTTTTCGTCGCACGATTCTCTTTTTAATCTGAAAATTTGCGTCGCAAAAAGTTAAATTTGCATTAGATAAAGTAAGACGAAGATAGTACTGTCTCACTTCGTCTAATACTCGAGGAACAAATTTTAATGGACGTTTTTGTATATGAATTTTTGTCTTTAGCCTCTAGAATCATCTGTTAAATATTCCATTTCAAAGATTCTTGGTCGTGAAAATTGGGGCGGGTGAACTCGTAATCGAATAATCGAGAGTTCGATTTGCAAAATTTTCACGAGGTTTCCACCATCCGATTGTATGCACCGAGGATTGCTCGTGCGGCGAATGCAAATGAAATTTTGCATATTTATGGAACATACATAGGTACGTAGCTCATACGCAAGCCATCGATCTTTGAGTTTGTTTATTCGCCGTGTTTTCCCATTGATTATCGCGTGGTTCCGTTATCGCGTTGTTAATGGAATGTAATTATTAGGCTCTTATGATTTTTACTCGTGTTTGATGTTTATCGTTGTGTATCGTCGTGTATATTTAAATGTTAAACCTTTTCAATGATGAAATTTTGAGGAATCCGATGCTTTCGAAGATTTAGATCCCCCATCCCATTTAGATGATGTTTCTAAACATATTCGAAATAATCGGAATAATCGTAAGATTTTCTCTTTCATCAATTTTTAAACTCGCAAGAATTGTTGGAAAACTGCAAGCGTTCGAAGGTTCTATAAATTTTTTTTAATGCTGAGTGCATTCGTTAAAACGAAAGAATGAAAAAATTTCAGGCATTCGAACAGTTTATAGAGATATTATTAAGATTTGTGCAACGAGAATGTCGACCCGGGCTTCGAGATTCAAGATGTCTCTTCTCGGTGTACAAACCGTGAAATCGATCGAAAGTTTCGCGGGTGAATGTTTCAATCTAAGTTATAAGGAACGTGACTCGGATGATCCTCGCTTAACCCAGATCCACGGATATATCCTGTCGTCTCTCAGGGTATAAACCTGGTCATGCGACGGGGAAGGTTTTTTCGATTCACCGTAAAATCGAGTCGGAAAATTGGCGAAAGATATTCGAGTACTTTTATTTTTCCGGACCTAACCATCTTCTCGATTTCGAAACACATCCATCTGTAATAAAACAACTTTATTTATTATTTATCCGTGAGATCAAAAAAAATTTCGCTACCGAAATATTGAATACTTTTCAATTTATCTGTTTGAAATACCAATTTTAAAGAAACATTTTGCTCTCCGCAATAAAAAAAAAGATACATTCCTGATGCTGAAGAAAAAGACAATTGCAGCACACCAATTATAGTGCATCGAGATACCCGTTGAAAGGTATAGTTACACCGTTAACAACCGTCAAACCATGCAAATCGTCGGCACAGCCATTCCCCCGGTCGTAAACCACCGTGTGAGAGATCGGCCGTGGAGGTGAGCGCGACATTTCCACCTGGTTACACGCCCCGGTGTACATCGAAATCGCTCGTATTACGGCCTAAAAAGCGCACGCGTATAACTCAGTTTTTTCCATTAAACTGCCCTCGTTGGAGAGCATTAAAGATCGCGGAAAAAGCAATCCCCATGGAAAGAAAACCATGGAAAGACCCATGGAAAGAAAAGGGAAAAATATACCTCGATAATCGTGGTACGCGAGAATGGTACGCGATATTTCGAGCACACCCACGCAACGTATCCAAGTTCATCACCGATCATCTCATCTCCGTCTCGCGGAGATGTAGGATCGATTATCGCGCGCCAGATAGTCCCCGAAGTGCGTCACGCGCTAAAAGATTCAGAGGCAGCGGGCACGTAAATAGCTTCCGCTCGACCAGGCCGAGGCTGCATCGATCTAACTGCATCATTCGACGCAACGGAGCACGTTACGCGCGGACGCGCTACGCTGGAAAATGCCGAGGCCGATACATACCATTCCCCCTCCCCTGCCCCCCTCCGAAAAAAAACATGGGGGCGTTTTACGAGGTAAAACGCCACCGAGTACAACGCCTGTAAAATTCGTGGATCGATAGAGGAGTAGATGATGTTTCCTTCCCTACACGTGCCCTGCTCACGTATAATATACGTGTATGGGAAGGATGGAGCACGCACACTTTCGTTACACAGAGTTCTTCGGGCTAGTGGGTCTCCGATGGTTGGTCGCTTCGAGTCTCCAGACCCGGTTCCATCGAATATAGGTCAGTGTACAAGCCGGCAAAAGCAAAAGAGCACCACCTCAGACTTTTAGCCGTGAGCGCGGCAAACGATCGTCCCTGCTTTGGAGCGAGCTAGAGCGAGCGTGCTGCTGGCCGAAGGAGTCCGCTAACGGCCAAACGGGTTTGCACGCCCGTCGTTCCCTTCCTTCCTCCTTTTTTTTCTCTCTCTCTCTCTCTCTTTCTCTCTCCCCTTCCTCGCCGAGAAAGGATTCCTTCAAACAATCCCCCTCTCTTTCTTCCTCTCCTCTTCCCTCCTTCCTTCTCTATCCGCGCGCAGCCCGACCGCGGAGTGAGGTCCCTCCCGATTCACCGTCCAAATTATTGTTAATGGACCACTCGCGGTGTGCGTATATATATATATATATGTACATATATCGCGGCGGTGAACCGGTCCACTTCTCTCTCGGCCGGCAGGAATCCGTATAATGCGCCTCTCTTAGCGTCTTCTAATTAAACGTTCCTTTGTCTCGTCCTTGATCTTGTTCCGTCATTTTTTTTTCTTTCACACAAGGATTTCGCATTTCGCGCTATTAAATCGAGCTTTTTTTTAACGAAACGAGGAACGAGAACGACGAATCTTCCTTCCTTTCTTCTCTCCTTCTTTCCTTGTTTTCTTCTCGCGAACGTGGCGCTGGAGAAATTTTTCGCGCGTGTATCGAATATACAAGTACAACGCGAGGAGGACAAAGAAAGTGTTGGAGATGGTTGACTCGGGTTGGAAAAAAATTCGGCGACAAATTCCCCCGCGACTTACGTCCCACCTGGAAACGAAGAAGGAGAAGGAGAAGAAGATGGCGAAGGATAAGGAAGGATAAGGAGGCGAGGAAGAGGGATATCTCGTACTAGAGGTGGGACGTGATCGCGAGAGGAGAGAGGCTTTGTTGTTCTAGGCTGGCCAGGCTTTTCGGCTCCGCTTCTAGACCGTGTTTTGTTACACCGCGCCATAGTTGCACTCTTTCGTTCTCTCCCGTCTCCACCTTCGCCGCTCCTTAAACACGTTTCTAAGCCGCCGGGCCGAGTCTTACTACGCCCGCTCCTTTCGTCCCCTTTTCGCCCTTTCGTCTGTCCGCGCACGCAGACAGGCGCACAGGCGACAGCGTGAAGCCGCTAACGTAGAAGCGGACAGGCGCGACTGCAAAAAGATGGAGGGAGGGAGGGAGGGAGGGAGGGAGGAAGGAAGGAAGGAAGGGCTCGCAAATCATCGTCGCAGACGATGGCTGCTTATGCTCGAAGCGTGTACACCTGCGGAATTGGTGGCGCGGAAAAGAAAAAGAAAGAAGAAGAAGAAGAAGAAGAAGGGCCAGACGACCGCGTGCCTCCGAAATTGCAGAATTATTATTCTTCTCGGAACGGGGCCAACGAGTGTCGCCAACTCGTATCGTGGAATCGAAGGAGGAAACGCGAAGGAAAAGAAAGAAGAGGAAGAAGAAGAAGAAGAAAAAGAGCGAATAACGAGCAGGATGAAGCCGAAGAGTTGGAGGAGATTTCTCGAGGACCTCGTGACTTCCCTTTTCTAACCGGTGCCCCAAGGGCAATGAAAAACGAATATAAGGCTCGCTGTGCACCCCCTCTTCCTTTGCACCTGATCGGTCGGGACCCTCTGCCCGCTTAATTGGAAAGATCCACGAAAGATCGAGCATTGTTTGCGGACAAGAGTCGCGTGAAACACGCGAGCCGAGAATTTCTATGGTGAGCTGAGAAAGAGAAGGAGGCAGAGAGAGGGAGAGAGAGAGAGAGATAAAGAGAGAGGGAGAAGGATTTAGAGGGACAAGATGGATAGGTAGTTGGAAATAGTAATAGAAGTTGACGCCCTGAGTACACCTCGATAACGGCGGAATAATTATCGGGGAGCAGATGGCGCGACACGAGAAATTGGAGTTTCCGGTCAGGCTGGAATCCGGTGGAATAATAACCACGACGTTTTGACCGGTGGTCAAACGAAAACGTTACTGCAACGTTAAGGTTTCATCGCGTCGATAGAGCAGATATGTGGAGTTACGTTTTCGTGACGGGAATATCGGGATTTCGACGTTTCGATATCTTTGTCCCTATTGAAAGAGATATAACGAGTTGGACTTTGGATCGAATAATAATCGTTTGAAAATTTAATCGTAGAGAAAGAGAGAGAGAGGGAGAGAATCGAGGCTGAAAACGGCGAAGTAAACGCGCATTACTTGGCCAGAGGATTTGTTTGTTATTTCAGAGGCCATTACATCTATTCTGGTCTTTGTTTATAAGCAGTTGGAAGTAGGAAACTTACTCGAGAGACGATGGCTTGTGCTGTCCGGGGGAGGAAAATTTTCGATCCCTCGTTTTCTCGAAAAACGAGGCATTACGCGAATACAAGTTACATTATGCACTTTCCAGTTTACTTTCCGCCCCTCTCCTCCACTCGACGCATTATTTAAAGCTTCGCAATCGTTTCCTCGTTCGCCGGTGCTTAAAGATAGAACTCGTACGATAAATCCACCGTCACGATTCACTGAACTTCCGTTCAGCTTCTCGCTTCTGGCCCGATAAATCATTGCTCGCGTTTCAGATTGAGTTTATTATTTGGTTGCACAACGCCTTTTTTTCTTCCTCTTCCCCTTCTCGAATCGGCGAGCCTCTGATAAATTTATACATCTTCCCGATTCTATTGTACAAGGGAACATATCAAAAAAAAAAAAAAAAAAAGAAAAAAAAAAAAGAAGGGAAAAAAGGAGAAACAATAGGAATCACGAATGTTGGAAGATTAATTAACTCGTCGCGCGTATCTCTTCTATCCCCGTCCACGCTTCAATAACCATAACTTGTTAAAAACCGACGTAATTACGCGAAGACGCGTATCAAGATCTCGAGTTAATATCCAAAGATCGTCGGGTTTCCAAGTGAGAGCGGTCGTAAGTAAGGCATAAATAAAACATGATCTCTCGCGTTCGCGTGATACGCCACGGCGAGTCTCGTGTGCAATAACAAATCAGAAAACAACGAAGGAGAGGGAAAAATGAGAGAGAGAGAGAGAAAGGAGAGGAGAAAAAAAAGAAGAGAAATTCGTCGGCTGACGAGAGGAACACATACGTGGAATAATCGTGGAAGAGGGAGGGAGAAGGAGGATCGGAATCGGTAAGGATCGGTAAGTCGAAGTGAGAGGCGAGGAGGGAGACGAGGCGTCGGGATGATCCTTACGTAAAATATCGCGCGGCTATCCGCAGGAACGGTCGGCCGAATATTATTTCGCCTCGTAAAGATCCTGATGAGCGTCGGCCAAGGATTATTTAATGACGCGTGTATCTCTCTCTCTCTCTCTCTCTCTCGACGAAGCGGTGCACGAAGCCCCGTCCGCAGGCAGGTATAAAGGTATAAAGGTAAGTAGGGATGAGAGGAGATGGTCCGACGGGGGAGGAGGGGGGTGTATACGCCAAGTCCGTCCATCCGTCCAGGTATGCGCCGCGTGTGTTTGTAACCGACGACGGCAACGACTACCGAGGTTCACGCGTGTATGAGTGGGTGGAGAGAAAGAATCGTAGATGCACGCGGGCATAGGTGGACGACGAAGCCTTCACGAGCTTGAAGCTCGCGGCAAATGACAGGGGATCGGGAGGGTTAAACTAACTCCGTCCCTTTCTATCCACCTTCGGATCATCGACGATGCTCCCGAGCGTGGTTTCGGCCACGGAGAACCGTCTCTCTCCTTCCTTCTCGCCGTCCAATGTATCTTCTCCCCGCTCTTTCTTCTCCCCGAACCGAGAAGAGAGTCCTTTCTCAGGTAAATCGAAACAGGTACCAGCATCACCGACGTTTTTACCAATACCAACAACCCACCGAGATCCTTTTGCCCGAACGTCGATGCAACGAGGAGGAGGGAAGAGAGAAAGAGAGAGAGAGAGAGTATGTGTGTGTACGCGTGTGTGTTCGAGGATGGATGAGGGGGCGTTTTTCGGTTCCACCCGCTCCAACGTCGATTTTTACCGTGTGTTTACCGCTCATAGACGCATAACATGCCCTACCTGTGCTAAAAATATTCCTATACGCGAGAGGAGCCATTCTATCTACCTGGACGAAAACATTTTCTCACGAGAAACCCTGATTGTCCGTTCATTAGCGCGATATTCTTAGACGGATACCTCCTTTTTCTTTCCCTTTTTTTTTTTTCTTCTTCTTTTAAAGGTGATCCGGGATGACAGGAATCGAATTGTAATAACGTATATCGAATAATAATTATCCTCCTCAGGGAGGATCGGTAAATTATAATCGCGATTGTATTAGAATCATCGTACAAGTCTTTAATTCGAACGTGTCCGCGTACGTACACAACTCGAGCGAATACAACTCGATTGTATTTACGATTCGTTAATGGTACGAATAATGGCCGGGATTTTTAGAAGAATTTGTTACGACCGTTTGTACGTTCGTTCTAGTAACGATCCTCCTGGTTAACAAACGAAGAACATGACATGGTGTATCCATGGTGAACTCATGGATCCGGAAAGACTGGATTATTTATAGACGATGGGGTTCGAATTACTTCACCTGTCCGGGATAGTTCTCGTCAAACTCGTTGCGCCCGACTTTACAAAAGCCTCGGTCTGGATCGTTTCCAAACGAGAAGAAAGACTGTGGAAGGCACGCTACGTACCTCGTTCCAAGATTCCACGGCCACTTTATCATAGAAAATCTTGGAGAATGCAGCAGTAGGACTGCTGGCTACCTGACATCTCGGGGGGAGGGGGGAGGGGATGAAGGATCTTTCCAAGGGATCTCTCCGCCGAAGGAAAGAGAAACGTCGAAGATGGACATTAGTGACACTTCATTAAGATAATTCCGATAAATCCTGGTTTCCATTCCCCTCCCATTCCTATTTTCTTTTTTTCTTCCTCCGCTTTGGACCAGTGAACTTTAGAAGAACGATAATAACAGCTGGCGTTTGTTCTTCGTAACGAAAGAAATTTAAAACTTTGGTCATTATACGGAACTCACTATTGTGTCACGTTCACGCAACTCCTAGATAAAGAAAATATCGCGTGTCTTTTCAAAATGAAACGATAGATAATAGAATAAAAAGACGAGTCTCGATATCTAAACGATATTACCCAATTATTTATTGCACAAACAAATTTCTTCGATTTCTCGTTTTCTTAAAACTCTCTTACTTAAAGAAACGAGCATAAAATGTGTTCGCTTTTATTACCCAAAGTATCGAGCGAGACATCTGGCGTACGAGAACAGAGTTAACCGTAATCCCGAGAAATCGAAATCCGTCGAAATCGATACGCGAATCCTCCTAGATCCTCGCACACCGGTTTCGCTAATCTAATCCATTTCGTGGAACAGATTATCCACGTGTTCACGTGTGCACACCGTCCCTTCTATCCGTCCAAGTGAAACGCAGCTGCGGGGATGATTCGACGTGGATGACGTCTGGGCTGGTAATTATGCGAGGAAGGGTTGATTATTTTCGCGGGAAGGGAAGAGAGAGGGGAGGGAGACGAGGTGTACACGAGGTTGTGCACGAAATTGGTCGGTGACTAGATGGATAGCTCGCGAGCAATTTGGCGGCCTGTAACGAAGGGCCTGCGAAAACAAAGGATCGTCCTCTCCCCGGCCAATTGTTGCATTATTCATGCGTTTCTAGCAAGAAGCGGTCGTAAGCCATGCCCAGCCCCGGGACTGCTCTCCCCTCTTCCCCTCTTTCCATCACGCGGGCCCTCCCTCCCTCTCTCTCTCTCTCTCTCTCTCTCTCTCTCTCTCTTTCCCTCTATCTCTCCTCTCCGTTCGCCTTCGAAAAATTCATTTTGTTCCCGTTGGCCGCCTTAGACGCGCCATTAATGCGGCTGTGTACGGCGAGGGCTACCTCGATTACTCGAACTCGAGAGACTAGAAGACCTTCGGAGCTCGAAACTAGTTCCTTCCTTGTCCCAGAGGATCGTGTCAAAAATTTGACTGAGAGGCTGTGTACGCCTTTTATCGTGTGCGGAGTATCGACGTATCGGAGAAAGAAACGAAATTCTTCTAGGGGAACGAGCAGTGGCGAATTTCTTTCTTCAGAAGGATCGTTTGTTAATTAATACGATCGTGATGTTTATTTTATTCATTTTTTTCACGATTCTCAATGCATTTTCTTTTTGCTTTCGGTTTCTTCCGGAATTATTAACTTTGTAATTGATCCTGTGATAAGAAATTTATGAAAATAAATCGAATGAAAATAAATCGTGAAAATAAATGGTATTCTTTCATTATTTCGAAATGATCGTGTAACGTAGCAGAAAGAAACGAAGCATATTATCAATTGTATGAATTAAAAATATTCAAAGAATATTTGGATATAGTCTCGGAATTGTAAAGTTACAACGAAATTCCATCGAACGAATAAATTCACTTATCCGAACACATTTTTTTCAAATTTTCCATTATTGAAGAATCAGAAGGAGGCAGGGAGGAGATTATACGGTCGTTATTCATACAAATTCCACGTACGTTCCGAGCAAAATCTCTCGTCCACCGGTTTCCTCTCGAAAAACTTTCGTATTCCCGGTTCACACGCATCGAGATCGGGCCGCGTCGGAATGGAATCGCGTGTTCTTTGGGTCATTTAGCCAGGTTAAATTAATTAATAAGGCTGATCCGTTTCTTGCGCTGATCCGGTCGCTTGCATCTAAGCTTCGGTTTTGCGTTGGTAGAGGCCTTTGACAAAGCGGTACGATAAATATGTAGCAGCGTCTCGTCCTTTTCCTCCGCATTCCTGGCCCCCGCTTCGCCTGCCACCCTCTTCCCAGAAACCGCGACTTCGAAACACAAGCGTACCACGGCAAAAAGAGCGATCCTGCCCGTTCGTCGCGGTATTTCGATCGCCTAGAATCGAGAAAGAGAGAGAGAGAGAGAGAGAGAGAGGGAGGGAGGGAGGCCGGCTAAGCGGCTTTCATTGCGGCAATAAGAATTCCAGGGGATCGTTAAGCTCGCTGAAATCCGCGACATAACTTTCTAGGAACTTCTAGGAAGCGGGACGATCCAGTTACGATCCCCGTTCTTTCCCCGTCGAGCGGAAGGTGAACTCGAAGCAAAAACCGAATCGTCTTCGTTCGTGGATAGATGGTTCGATGCTGCCGTTGCCAAAGTTTGCCCCGTCATTTGAAAACTATCCTATCCGTCGAAATCATCCGTCCCTGAACCGATTTGAGAAATAAATTCGAATTAAATTTTCCTCGCGAACGTTGTCACCGACGAGGACAAGAAGATAGAAGGATTTTAAACGGGTAAAAGGAAAAGGAAAGTCTTTCAAAGAGAAGAAACGAGCACGATTCATTATTTCAAGATCCATCAAGCATCGAGAAAGATGTATCTTGGATAGAGGAGACCGTGTTCCCTTCCTTTTTTAACGTCGAATCGCGAGCTTCGTTCCGTTTTCCAACTCGTTCGAAAAACCAACCAACTACCCCCTCCTACCACCAGCCTCGCGATGGAATTCAGCCAAACGTCAAACATTTGAATTCCACCACGAGGGAAGAAACGATATCGATTATCGTAGCCATCTTCGACCTCCACCTTCTTTCCTTTACCAAACCTCTTATTCCTCTCCTTGGAAGAAAGAAAGGGAGGGGGGAGGGGGCCGACTCGCGACATAATTCCGCCTACCAATCTTTCCTACAACCCCCCCTCCTCCCACACAGTCGGTCGAAACGAAGTGGAAAAGGATCGAGATTACTTAACCCAAGTCGGTACTTGGAGATAATTCCCTTAAGCAGCGCCTATAAAACCGTAATTTACCGCGGCCTGGTGTTCGAGGATTATGTAATTTCTTGGTTAGGCGAATCCAAGAGAGCGAAATAACGAAGCGCAAGAACGATTCTATAAATTCCCCTGGAATCTTTATTGCCTTTACAGCTCGTATCAATATTCTCGATCCGATCTCCTTTCTTCCTCCTTTACCCCTCCCTTCTTCCATCTCTCCTCTCGCGAGAGTCACGAAGTCCAGAAGCCGATCTCGTCTCCGAAGATCGTCGTTTCTTAAATTGTACCGCGTTAGATCGCGCGCGATCCATCGAGCTACGACAGGAAGTCGTCGTGGAAGTCGTCTCTCGAGCACGGGGCACGGAAGAACGGAAGGCATTTGACGATTTTGAAAATTAATTAGGCTCTCTGATCAGGCAACGAGGCAAGATAAAGTCCTTCTCTCTCTGTACGGTTGGTTTCGAATCGAGCAAACCGAGCGAGATATAACGACAGTGTCTCCTCGTTACCTTAAAGCTCGATCTACGTATTAAAAACAGCATGACGTTTGGCAATAGCCGAAGTGAGTGGTGAAGAGGGGAAGAAGGGCGAGAAGGGAGGGCGGTGTATATCCAGGCTAATAAAGAATTTATGGCCCTCGTTATCGGTAACGATTTTCTACGAATGAAACGTTGATTAACCGGCCCGTGTAAAAAAGCTAGGAAACCAGATAGCCCGGCAACAAGCAGAGACCGATTAAACGAATTCATGAATAAATTGTGAAACCGACGCACCTGCCTCCTTCTCCTTGCACCTTACGTATTTTAAATTTAACGTCAACCTTTCCATCAGGATTCGCTAATGACACGTTACACGTGAAAAATTAAGCGGGAATCATCGTCGTGATGATGAAGAGAGTTTGTAAACGCGATGGATATATATATGCCGTGATTTTTCTTTTTTTTTTTTTTTTTTTTTTTTTTT